>NW_009647437.1:859661-861351 GCF_000708025.1 Charadrius vociferus | reverse complement strand
GACTTTTGTTGAGGGGTCTGCACAGTGGCAAACTGCCCTCAGTAGCAGCCAGAACCCTCTGAGAGCTTCTCTGATAAAGGCGGCCCATTAGATATGCTTAGGCTGTAGATTGAAACCAGCTGTGAATCTGTCGGAAAGATTTTCCTCATTGTGCTTTCATCAGGGTGGAAAGTTTGTTGCTCGTTCTGCCTATATATATGTACTTTGGGCTTCCTTGCTCTGACTTTGCAAGTCCTAGAGTGTGCCAGTGATAAGGGCTCTCATGCATACAGGCTGCTTTTGTACGCTGGCACCCAGAGACCCCGTGCCTGCCTTTTGCCCGTGGACAGCACAGCTTGTGCTTCGGAAGTGACATCGTGGGCTCTTCCAAATGGCGTCTCCCAGATTTCAACCCCTGGTGAATCGTATGGTGAAGGCAAGCGTGCCATCTGTGGTTTAGGCTCGTGAAGGCTTGTTTCCTGCCCAGCTTCAAGCAGCATTTTCACCCAAGTATAAAATAAAGCGGCCCTGAGCTTAGACAGGCCTCCAGGTTGTCCAAGACAACCATGGGCATTTCAAGAGCATAAGCTGTCTCCTCTCTTGCCCTTCTCAGTGTTCCTGTATTAAGTGCAGCAATCTGGTCTGTATGAAGAAAATGCTTGACAAAACCCGAGAGGAATATTTATTTTGAAAACTTTTCTGATGAGTTGGTTTTATCTATTAAAAAAAAATGCTTTAAAAATAAAATAATGGTAAGTCATGCTGGAGATAAGCGATTCCAGTGTGACAGAAGTCCTACAATGTGCAGCAAGAACCACTCAGTACAGCTACAGAAGGAAGGGCATGTTATTTAATCAAACAGAGTCTTGGAGAACAGCATCAAATATTCATTTGTTATGTTTGTTTCCCTAGTCCATTTCTGACTGTGGATCTCTGTAGTATTGTGTAGATATGAGTTCTGTATCACACATCTTGTGGAAGAAAATAGATATCTATTGGATCTTTCAAATATAGTCAAAATGACTTCTGCAAGGCTACAGTAGGTCAGCGGCAGAGCTTGGAAAAGAAATTAGGAGGCGTGTTGGCCAGTTCTGTATATTTTAACTAGCAAACTGACCTGCTTCCTTGTATTACAATAGCATTGTGATACCTACATGTTCAGAAGCCTAAACTTTGTATTCTCCCCTAACATGCAGAATTTCCTGAATAGACCTGAAGAAAATATTACTATGGCTTCTCTGCCACTTGTGCCCTAATCTGCTTTTTGCCTCATATTCAAAGGTGATTTTGATAACAGAATTATCTTTAAGGGAATATGAAATATTGGGGATTCAAAGGGACAAATCCAGAAAGGTCAGGAATCTGCCATCATGATGACGTTATAATGCAACTTCTGAAAAATTAATGTGTTGTGAGAAAAAAAAAGACTTTATTTTTTTAACTTTGTGCTGTTTTCTTTTTCTTTCAGAAAATAAAATAGAGCCTTCCATTTTGAGACTGTTTAGTTTTGAGTAAATTCTGCATTTCCCTTTTGTGGTGTATTTCTTAAGTCAATTTATAGTTTGCGTGCTTACTGCTCCCAGTTTCCTTGCTGATCTGAGCTTGCTTGCCAACTGGTATTTGCCACTAAGCATCAGAATATTAGTCCTCTTTGAGCAGCTTAGTACATTCTGGCAGTCGTTATCCCATAGAAGAGGATGAGGGATGCAGA
>NW_009647437.1:736272-859616 GCF_000708025.1 Charadrius vociferus | reverse complement strand
AACTGTAAAGAACACTAAAAATTGGAATTTCTTCCCGAAATAACCCCAACGTTTTATTTCTCATTAGAAATTCCTTAAACAACAAAGAAACAAACAAAAATTTTATATTTACTTACTCATGCCACTTTAGGAAAAAAAAAGTTGAATACCGAAATATTTTATAGGATTAAATTTTCTTTTTTTTTCAGCTCTAATTATGATAATGATGTACAAGGATTTTTTTTTCCCTCTTTTTCTTTCTCTCCTTTCTCTTTCAACCCTAGACAATGAAAATAATTTAATCTAACAGCTTTTACATTGTGGTCTGTGGACCAGAGCTGGCTTGTAAAACTTTTTCTTTCAGTGGTTTTATTGTTCAAGAACTGATGCTTCCTGTTACTTCTGGCCATGCGTTTTGATTTTGTGAACGAGTATGCTTAGACAAAAGAAGAAGAATACTAATCAAGTATGTACCTTTTGTACAGCTTACATTTTCATTAAATTAAAAATTACATCACAACCGAAGAGTTAATAACCCCTCTGAAAGATGGAGTCAGCTGAAAAGAAGGCAGAAATGGCAGCAGTCAGTGAGAGAAATCTGGGACTTCACATCAGGCATTCAGTAAGGAAGAGGAAACAGCACAGGTAAAACATAACACAGAGTATTGGCTCTGACTACATTTATTTTAAACTTGATGGCATAGGAACTGTGTTTTGCATTGCTTTTCAAGGACCAGAAAGCCAATGGGGTTCTTACTCATGGTGGGGACTAACAAACCAAGTAGTGAACAGTTACGATTTAAATAGATAAGTGAGAGCTACATGATCTTAGCTGCTGCATCATACTGAGTGGGGTTTTTTTTTGTTTCTATATTGCTTTTTGTGGTTTTACTGCTCTAATGCTTAATTTTTGTGTAGTTTGAAGGTTGTTGTGTACGTGACTAGACTCACTCCCTCCTGGGATATAGGCCAAGATTTTCAAAGTGATTGTTTATTTTGAGCGCCTCTATTTTTTATGGGTCCAAAAGTGAGAAATTTTAGAGAAGGGTGGCTTTAAAGGAGCGTAGAGCATGTGCTTTCTAAAATTTCGGTGTGTTTGGGGTGTGTCAATATGGCACAGAAAAATGAAAGAAGGAAAAAAAGGATGCAATCAAAGTCCTTATGTGGTCTTCATCATTTCAGTGTCTGATCTTTGGTTTGCTGAATTTAGGCGAGCAGATTTGGGTACTGCTGTGCTGGAACCTGGAAGGTGTATCCTGCTGTGGTCCAGGCTAAAGGAAGCAAAGCTGAGCAGTGCAACAGCACCCTGACCCTGCACTTCTCTTCTATAACGTCCTAATTGCTCTAGGGCTTTATCTACGATTTAGATGTGGTCTTCCGCTGAGATGGTGGTGAGATCAGTGCTGACTGTACTGTATGGGGAATAGAAGTAATAGCTACAGAATATATATGATAATACATATATAACCTGTGTATTCCATCTTTCTGTCCATTGCGTAGGTGAATCTGGGGGTAGAATCTTGCAGGGGTAGCAAGAGGACAGGCTTTTTAAAAGGACAGCATGAGCATGGGTGCTGTCAGGATAGTTGGCTTAGAGTTAACTTTTCCCTCAAATTCTTTTTTCTTGCTAATACAGAGCAGTACTGCTGGGGTTGCAGAAGAAAGTTAATTTAAAAGAAATATTGGTGTTGAATTTAAAAAAAAAGAAAAAAAAAAAAGTCCTGGGGGCATTTCTATAGGTTTTAGCTTTTTGAATGCCTATTTTTAGGACTAGATGTCAGCTGACCTAGTTTCTTTAAAAATGCACTTTGGATTCAAGGAAAGAAAATAATGAAGTCTAAGCTGTGAAGTCTTAATTGTTAAAAGTGAAACAATAGCTCAAAAACAGGCTGCAAAGCCTGCTCTCACAGCTGGAGGAAGGCATACTTTATTAATAGTTGCAAGGAATGGGTGGATAGGGCCTGAAAGAGGCAGCAGGACATATAAAAAGAAGCCTTGCAACGTGAAAACATTGCCAAGCCCTCTTACTGAACAATTTATGAAAGGGCCTGCATCACCTAAGTGTCAAGATAATACATGATGGTGATAGAACAGCCTCTGACTGGTATGCCTCACTGAAAGTTAAGGTGCTGCGCTCCAGCTCTGCTGTGGTAGATAGTTTGGTGGGCTGGAGATGAGCACATGTGGCTCACTAGTCAACAGTCTCTGTTTTCATGACTCGAAGTTACTGGCTGGTAAGCCACAGATGATGGTTGTGGTGACTGGAGAGGGCACTTGCTGAATAGTCATCACACTTCAGTGTTTTATAATCTGATAAGTCCCCCAAACGTCCTCGCAACTGGCAGCCAAGCTGGTCTGCCAGTATGATCTGGGACAAATAACTCTATAAACACCCATTTCCTGGTAGAGGTGGCAGGGAAGATCCCTCTCTATGGAGATTTCATGTAACTGCAATCCCCCCAGATTAAATCCCCAGTTTAAGCACAACTGCCTGCTTTCTGTGGCCAGGAGCTGACTGCAGAGGAGATAATGGGGGCTGCAAAACCCCCCTCATCGCTCCAGTCCCAGCTGCAGGGCCTCTGTGCTCCCAGACCGCCTGGGTGCCCAGCAGCGCAGTGTCCCACATCAGGCTGTGACTGGTTGTTTATGACAGATCCAGACTACTGCAATTTCCCGGTTGTTCCTTAAAATAAGCCCTTAGGTAACTGCCAATAACCTCCAGAAGTTGGGAAAGCCTTGGGAGCAGAAGGGCTGCAGTGTTAGGGAAGTTTTGATTTCATTTGAAAGCATATATCCATAAAATCGGTTTAGGGCAGACTCCCTGGCTCATGCCATGCTGACTCTGTGTGAGATCTGACATTGTTCTCCACTCTTCAATCATGAGAGCTTTGTGGGGGGAAGGGAGAGGAAATATAAGCAAAAATCTGAGCCTGATTTTTACCATCATACAAATTTAATCCATGTTGCCTGTGCCAATTGTAATCCCTCCTTTCGGGTTTGTCCTTTCCATGTGGGTCAATGGCAACTCAATGCCTGATGCATCAAATCCAGAAACTTGCTGAGACTGTCAGTATCCCTGGCAGCATCACACGGTGCAGATGACCCTTATTTTGACTGTGGTACATGGCAAATTTATTCTCATGGCCAGTCTTTGCTGTGGGTGTGGTATCAGTGTGGCTTCCCCGCTTCCCTACTGTTTCCTTCTGTTGTAGGTGTGTTGCACTGATAGCAAGTGTTGTTTGTCTTCCCCTTAGTTTTAACCATCTCATTAGGGGTTTTTTTTGTTTGTTGTTTTGTTTTTTTCTAAGAATGATGTTTTTCCTTTTCACCAGTCATCTTAGCCAGCTTCACTGGAGCTGATAAGAATCTCTGCTCCTGCTACTCTGCAGCAGGTGTCCTTTCTGAAATATTTTGGTTTCTCTCTGTATGCCGTACAAAGCAGGTGTACCCTTTAGCAGCTACTGTTTGTTTGCAAAAGGAATTGTCAAGGCAGGTATTTCCTTGCAGCTTTTCCTGCACAACATTTTTTCTCCATCTTCTTGACCTCTCTGAGTAGCACCAGTAATGGGAGCAGCAAAGGAAGTGTGGGGGCAGACGAACTGCTGTGTTCAGATTTGCTTTGGGTGGCATAAGCAGTTAGCTAGCTAGAAGACCAGCCCTGCATTCAAGTTGGTTTTTCTGTGGTTATAAGTGAAGTAAAAATGAAAAGGTAGATATTGCTTGTGGCAACGCTGAGGAGAATTGGTGTTGCTAAGACAGGAGAGGAATTGCATTCCCATGAGGTGTTTGGGATTTTGTCTGCCAGATTCTCACTTTTTCCTGTATTGTGCAAGAGAAGTGTTGAAGGGGCTACCCTTTTATATACTGTGTAGGAACTTGTCAAGCCTACTCATAAAAAGGGGGTGATAGCAACTGCATTCATTAATAACTTCAAAGTTGAGAATCCATTATGGTAGACTTTCTAGAACATGATTAGAAGGAAAGACAGAGACAAATGCTCTTTTTTGCAACCACTGATAAGATGTACACCCACAGTTTTCTTATCAAAGCCATGCTGGCATGTGACAGAAGGAGGGAGAACACCACTCTTCATCCTGTCCAAAGGGGAATATATTTATTATTTCTGTTGGCACAGCCTGAAGTCTGGTCAGATTGGTTCCCTAAGCTCAGGTAGGCTTTTGGTGAGAAAGGAGTCCCTGTCATCATGGTTTGAGTCCATGTTTCAGCTGCTCCATACTGAAATATGTCCGTCGTAATTTCCAGTTTTGTCCGAGGGAGGCCTTCCTTACAGTTTTTTAAATGATGGGAAGTTGATGTTACTAATGCTGCTAGCCATGCATCTGATCCACAGAAAATATCACTTACATAAAAGGAAATATTTCAACCTCCTTTGTTCTTTTTAGTCAGTTTGGGTTTAAAGTGTGTTGAGCATCCTAGTTATACCAGAACATGTTAATTGCTGCTGTACATCATTACTGTTATATTCCAGGTGAAACACATCCTTTTAGGATCCTGATTTATTTTATTAGACAAAAAACAATATAAAAGATGTCACATGAGACTGAAACTGTAGCTCATCTGTTGGGAGACTTATTGTGGATATGGGAGAAGCGATGCCGTGCTTCCTGAAACAGCAGGACTATTACTTCCAGTGGCTGAGGCACATTCCCACTGTGCAGGGGCCTACACCTTAATTTTTTGAGGTAGGCAATTCTAAAAGTAACTCCCTGCCTTTTCTTTATTGGACTTTTTAATACTTTTAGGTATCAGTTGCCTTCATGGGTCATTTTTATGATTATAGTTTCTGAAAAATCAACTGGTTTGGATTCCTGACCTCAATAGCTTGACAGAGAACCTATGATACTTACTGTTCCCTCTCTTCTTCAAAGCTAGACTATGATTAATTAAAACTTGCAAGTGGTTTGTTTAATACACTATTATTTTTTTGAGAATCTTTTCTCTTCTCCCTCTCAGCATTGCAACCCATGCAGCTTCATTGTACTTTGTTTCTTTAAACATTACTCAGAGTCAAAAATAATTTTATTTCTTAGTTGGACTTTGAACCCTTCGAAATTAAATCAAGTGAGTTTGCCTGGATTCAGCTTGTTAGGATCTTAAGACTTTCTACTATTTTTCTGTGTAGGAAGTGCCATAGCTGATTAAAATAGATTTGTTCTTTTGTCTAATCCTCTAGATCAGCAGGTTAATTTGTGATTTTTGATCTACAGCAGTATTACAAAGTTGTAAGATATCTCCGCAGTCTGACGCTTCCATAGGAAAAAAAGTAAGTACACTGGGTTTAGCCAGGGTTTGTAAACCATAGTGATTCATATAAAATATATCTGAAGTTAGAGTCTATGCGTGCAGCTCAGCTCCTCAATTCTACAGAAACGGAGAAGAAAGAAAAATACAAAGTACCAATGGTTCCATTACTGTCTCCAAAACCAGGACTAAACATGATGACATAAACACAAATATATATATTTGTGTGTATGACTATGTCATAGAATTATAGAATGGTTTAGGTTGGAAAGGACCTTAAAGATCACCTAGTTCCAACCCCCCCTGCCATAGGCAGGGACACCTCCCACTAGACCAGGTTGCCCAAGGCCATGTCCAGCCTGGCCTTGAGAACAAAAAGTGGTGTCAGAAGTGGGATTCGAACCCACGCCTCCATACAGAGACCAGAACACCCAGCACATCACTGGAAGGCATGCAACACCTTGAGTCTGGCGCCTTAGACCACTCGGCCACCCTGACACTGAAGGAAACCCCTGGAAGTAGGGAAGATATACACACACACATATAAATATGTATATATGTATATATGCAATTCTGTACATGTTCTTCATCAGCTTTTGCCTCAGTTCATTAAGTTACGAATATGCATGTCTTGTACTACATATCTGTACATGTGATAAACATACGATAAAAATTAGACAGAGGCAAAAGTGTCTTGCGGAATTTGTGGTCCGAGTGACAAGATTTATCCCACATGAATGCCTACAGCGTGGTAATTTAAGTTCATTCCTCTGCTGGCCTAATAAGTGGTAGTAGCTACTCTAGAAAGCCCTCTAAGCTTTCCCTAACCAGCCATGCCACTAGTAATCTTTCCAATATGTGATGTCAATGGAGCTGCAGCTGGTTAAAGGGCTATGCAGGGCAAAAAGTGGTATTAGTGGCTAATAAAGGCTAATTCTTTTGCAAGCAAAATTAGCTCGCTTCACTAGCTTGTTATGACTTGAAGTGTCTGGCCGTTGAACTATGCATCTGGCTCATTTGTTGCTCTCAAAGAGATTGCGCTCTGACTGGCAGCTGTACTGGGCTGGAAAAAAGTAGCCCAAATGAGTAAGAACAAGAGGACTTCAGTTTGTGTGACTTTAGGACAGTAGCAATCCATGCAAACAGCCTCAATAAACAAGAGAGATGAACCCAACAAAGAATGTGTGTGATATAGACCCTGGCTGAGGGCACTAATTTTCCTTAAATAACTGGTTCGTAATCCAGAACTTTGTTGCCTACAGATGCAGCATTCCACTGATGTTGTATGCGACTACCTAAAAGACACAAATGTCCAGTAACTGGTTGCAGCAACCATAAATACTCTCTAGAAGCCTAATTTTCATCTTCTTCTGGTGCTCTAAAGTGATTTGAGCTGCACCAGAATAGCCTAAACTCTGTGGATGTGTATTTATTTTTACTCACTGATGTTTTGGGGTAAATGCCACATCAGAGTGTTTTTTATTATCAAGTTCCTGTTCCTGCACAATGCAGCTGTACCTATTCTAAACTCCTTCATCAAAGGGGACCATTTCCTTTTTTCTTTATCTCAGATCAGTTTACCGAGAGCAGTTGTCCCTGACTTCCTTAAGCTTGCCCTGCATAAAAGCTTTTTAAAGTCCTCCCTGCATCCTTTCTCTCCTTAGCGCATACTTAGAAATGTGTGTGTATACATATAAATGCGTGCATTTATATGGGCACATGTGCCCATGCATACTTTAATCAGTTTCTGCTTCAGTCCTGTGGCGTTGTGCATGGTCAGACTGGCAAAGGGACTCGTGGAAAAGGTTACTGCCAGAAAGCAGCAAAGCACAATCTTCCTTGTGTGCTTCAGGAGCTTCCAAATGGTTTTAATGCCGCCTTCATTTATGAGATGGTTCAAATTTCTGAACTCTGTGATAATACCACGCAGACAAATGTGCAGTAAGGTCAGGACTGATTACTTTTTCACTGCGGTATTGTTTTTGTAGGTGATTTGAGACTTAGTGTTAATACAAGAGGGAGAGGTTGGTGATGTTGCCTTTTGTGCAATTAAACCCTTGAATGTTGTTCCTGGATTGAGAGTTTATAGAAACCACATGCAAATACTGTTTTTTGTTGTTAAGTAAATTCTGGGTCCTATACTTTTTTCATTATCAAACAGTATTTGAGTTAAAGGAGACCTTGGACTAATGAATGAGTGAGTTTGGCTTCTATAGCATGCCTGTGACATTGCTTTCTTTGCACCGCAGGCCCCTGTGAAGTGTCGCCACCAGCATTTTGGTAGAGGCTGGAACACGAAAGAAAAATCTCACAAAAGAAGATCCATAGGTCCAACTCATTGCCCCCAAAATGACAATGGAGAAAATTACAACTTATATAGAAATATGATGCTTGAAATTGGGCTTTTGCATCTGTATTGTTTTGTTCCTTGTGAAATTTTTTCATATTAGCCATGGTTGGATATAGCCTGGATGCCCAGCCCTGTGAGAGGCTGAAAGGTGGTGAGAGACAGTAGTGTAAATGCTCTTTGCTTACTGAGGATCTCAGGAAATCACACCAGGTGAAACTCCCAGTATTTTCTTTTCACTCCAAAAGGGATTTTTCTCACACAGCAAAAAAAAGTAGAGGCTCTTTGATCCAGTGCTAGACATAAAGATATATTTAAGTACTGCATAGAGAGGAGTCTAACTTATGATGTTTAGTAAACGATAACTTTGCACAATGAAAAGTTAATGAGAAATTACAGAAAAGAGATCTGGTAACAACCAGGATGGTAGAGAGGAGAACTGGAAGTAACATTGTTCCCAGAACAAAACTAGCCAACCAGGAAAGCATTTGCAGAGATAAGTTCCTTGCCAGGGTATGAGAGAGTCTGGTGCTGAAGAGTCCCCCTCTGTTTAGATGCCACCGCAGTTAGAACAGAAATACATCAGAAGGCAGAAATAGGCAGAAATACATCAACGCTGCTGACCATGCTCAGGCTCCAGGTGACAGCTACTTCTCTGAACGTCAAGTATAGAAGTATTAGTACCATGGATTACCAGGAATGACTGGTAGAAAACTTCTGAATGTATCTTGACCTCACTGAAAAGTCAGAACAGTTGTGTTTCTTGCTGGATCAGACAGTTTCTCTGTAAGGAAGCAAAGTACTCAAATAATGTAGGACATGACATCTTCCTGCTCCCATTAGCATTTACCATTGTCCTTCCTCTCAATTTGTGTACCCTAGTAGAATAAATCTCATTTTTCAGTCCAATGCAGGGAGGGAGTGGTAGGATGGGACTCTCTTAATCTTTTTCTCTTTATGAGCTACACTGTGGCCGGTGTTGTTACCTTTCCCTCTCCTTTGCCTGCTGAAGAAATTCGTCTCTGTATGAATATTTTTGATTGTGTTCTGCTGTTATCGCTGTATTTCCATGGTTTCGGTTCTTCTCAGTTCCCTTTTATCAAAGACAAAAGTGCTGCTCGAACTTTTTTTGCTTCTACACTCGCCCTGTTTTTTTTTTATTTTGCAAAAAATAACACCATGCTACAGCAACAACCAGCAACAGTGCAGTTGCCCCAGTGCTGAGTTGCTACTGCAGCCAGTGCTGAAGCATTTCTACTTTTGTGCTTTGAACTCCTTCTTGGAGCTGGTTTCCTGATTTGCCTCCTTAGCACTGATTTGCTTTGTACTCTGAGGGCAGTTGCTCTGTTGGTGAGAGTTACAGCAACTAGATTTCCATTTTCCCTAGTGTAGGCAAAGCAGCAGTGACGACTGCCTCTCCCTGGTTTTTCCTTGGCAAACTTCCCAGAAAGATGTGTACTTAATTGTAATTTGCTCACTCTGGTCAGCAGCAATATCTCAGCTTTTAGTATCTCAACAGCATCTCTATATTTAACTCTGTGTGTGCCTAAGGCCTCACCTGCTTTTGTACAGACTAACTCTGTATTACAGCTAAGCTGAATATATGCAGCGGAAATGATCACATTTATTGTATATACAGTTAATTCCCCTTTGTTTGCTGCTTCATCTGCTTGTTGTGACTTCAAAACAAAACAAACGAACAAAAAACCCCCCACCACTTTCTTTTGGAAAAATAATATCACTTCCTGAGGAAAGCTTCCTCAGCGCATCTAGTGTATCATACGAAAGCTGTTATTCAGTTTTGGGCGGAGAAGAAATTGTCTGTCAAAATGCTTCAAAAGAAACCACGAAATGAGCGGGCCATAAACTCAGGAGCAACACAAGAGTGGGAATATGAGACTTGCGATACGTAATACGAGTCTTTTAGCCTAACCTCCCCTATTTCCACCCTGGTGCTAAATATACAGCTGATGTCCTTGCAAGAAAACAAATGCACTGAACCTGGACATCAGTGTTTTTGGAAGGGCAACGAGCACTGTTAGTTTTGGGTTAGTTTCACTTCTGTAAATTGCCTGGACGAAACATGAAAAAGAGAAGACAAATTCTTGTAATTGCATTTGTGACTATGGTGGTGAAGTTTGGCAAATACCAGGTCATCTTAACCAAATGTCTAATTTTAAACCTAGCATTTAAACTTTAAAATATATTTTCAATATAAATAAAACTGACAACTTTCAATCCAGGTACGTAGCATGCTCTCCAGGAACTCCTATTCTGGACTAAGAAAAGTAAAATTTCCATTTCAAATGCATTAATAACTGTGGTAAGGGAAGAAGGTTATTTCCAAATGTTTAACTTGCCTGCAGCATTTGCATCAGATAAGTAAGCAGTACTTTGCTAGCCACTGTTGTGTTGTATTTTATTTTATGCAGGAGACAGATAACCATCCCTTTGTGTCCCAGAGTGAGCCTTTCCCTGCTGTTGGTCAGGTGGTAGTTTGTTTTTTTCTTACCTTTAACCTCAGGGAATGTAAGGAAAGTGATATTGTTGAAAAAAACCCCAAACAAACAGATTCAGGTTAACTTGAAATTAAATGAAAAACTCAAGTATTATTTTTTGTGTGTGTAAAAATAGTATGTCACTTTTGAAACATAATTATCCAGCTTTTCCAGATTACCTGTCTTTCACCCATCACCATCTTTTGTGTCCAGTTTTATAGTCATGCTTGGTGATCTCCAAGTGGAAGTTTTGTGGTAATGTGTGATTTGCCACTTCATACTCTTAGCACTGTTGATGGAGAACAGAAATCCCATCCAGTCACGTCAGTGGCACCTCTTCAGGATTTCTTCTGAAATAGAAGACAGTTTTGAACTTTTATATGTAACTCTGCTTTGTTTTATAATAGCTAACTAGGAAAGGTTTCTCTTAAAAATGTTGATGTAGATTTGCGCCAAGCTTTTCAAGATCTCTTTCAGAATCTCTTTTTGTAGCTTTTATCTCAGAGTTTTCTAGTTACTCCATTGTTAAACAAAGTGTTTAATCAGTTCTAAAATATTAAATATTGGATACAAGTTGCTTATGAAATCAGGTAGGTTTTGTTAATGTGATTTATTTCAATGTGTTTTGTATAAACGGTAAGTTTCACTAAATAATTATGAGTGTCTCACAGATGAGGAATACTTTTTATAGATTTTTTTTTATAAGACTTGACATGTTGCCCCAGTGCATGTGGATACCTGACGTCTGTATCTGCTGCAAATCACAGGGGTGAGGACTGGCATGTGCCAAATGTCAGATGTTGGTGGGTCATGGCTTGGTGGTGGGAGTCCCCATATCATGTTGTGCCTTGTTGTGCCCCTTTCTCTCCAGGGGCACAGTCTCAAGTGGTAGCGGCAGGACCACGGTGTCAGCTTTCCAGCAGAGCATCCCTCTCCCTGGCCTCTGTTGGGGACAGTCATCCCTGTTCAGCGTTCCCCCCCCAGAGGCTGTCGCCTCTAAGGGGATTATAGAGCTTCGTACTAGCTGTGTCTGGCAGGTTGGGGTCCCACCTTCAGAGTGAGGAAGCTCTGCTGCCCTGGAGATGCGCAAGAGCAACATTGCTGTGGTGCAAATTAGGAGGAGGTGATTAGAAGTTAAAGTGTCTTGTGTGTGAGACCAGATAGACTCTATAAAGTTTGGGAAATGCTACTTTTTGCTGGTTTTTCCCATTCTAGGTCCTACAGCAAGCTTACTGCTGGCTGACTCCAGAGGATCACCTCATGATTCTGACTCGCAGGTTCTCCACCTACAAAATCATCAGAGGTAAGGATCAAAGTATCTTGAGATAGTGGGATGAAAAGAACCGTGGTTACTCTGATATTAACAGCAAGCAGTATAATCATAAAGGGAGATACTATGTGCTTACATTCGGAAAGAATCAAATGCTGTGAAACTAGTGGAATTGTAACAATAGCATAAGGAATGCTGGTAAAATACCAGCATGACATGGCTTGAGTTAGAAATATTATATTTTTTGCCACATGTTAGGAACCACTAACCCTGGTGGCTACTGTAACTGATTAAGAATTGTATGGGAATCTGTTTCCAATATCTGTGATTTAAAAATATCTTGGAATGTAAAACTGGAAAAGAAAATATATTTCCTGAATCTGCCTCAGTGACGCTTTTTTTCTGCCTAATTTCTGTTTTTCTTCTTCTTTTTTTTAATTATATTTTTATGCACTGTTTCTTCATTTTCCGGAAGAACTGACATTTATCAGAGGTCACATGCTGAAAATCAGCTGTATAGTTATACATGCTTTGTTTTTTTCAGAGGTAATGCTAAGCATTTCAGGGAAAAGAATCTATTTGTCTTCCTGATTTCTGCAATATAAAATACTGAAGGAAACACGAAATGTTTTCTGTATGCTTCTGTCATGCCTATTGATTTTTTTTTTCCTTAAATATTTGACCATTACAGCTGAAAGGGTCTGATGAAACACATTAGGTTTTTTACAGTTCCTATGGTCTCTACTTAAAGTGCATTAAGGCCTTAAACTCAGTCTGACTAAGCTCAAATGGATGCTTTAAAATAAGAATTATCTTCCATTTTGTAATAAGGAAATGAAAAATGTAGAGCTACAAGTATCATCATGGCCACTTTTCTTCATAAACAACTCAAACAGCTTTAACTCACTGATAGTATCATTTCTGCCCTGTGGACCTGAAATCTCAATGAGAAGACTTTCCCATGCTACAGAGAACAGGATATCAACAGTTCTGAGTGCAATTTCTAGCTCTGACATGGATTTCTTTTGTGGCTTAGAACAAATTATTTCTTCCTCGTGTGTTTTAGCTTACTCACCAGCTATATAAAACCTCTGAGGTGTACGTGCTTGCAAAATGCTTTAAAGCAGTGAGGTGAAAGTTTAAAAATTCTTTAAAAAGGTTTCCATGAGGCCTCTGCTTCTGCAGTTGTCAGTGGGAGCTTCATCATAGACTGAAATGGTCAGAGTTAGGTTCAGACTAAGTTCTGTTAAAATCCCGGTTATAAAGAGCTTTGTAAATTTAAAGTATTGTTGTCAGCAATTGGTTTCATTTAAATTAGTGACTTTATGTGGGTAATCATATTAACAAAGTTTCCAGTCTCCCTGGCACTTTGTTCAGATTAGAACCTGATTCTCCTGAGCTGTACTAGGAAGCATTCAGGCAATGAATTTAGTTGGCCTGATTCTTCTTTCATCCACCTAAAAACATACCTTCCATCATCCTCAAAACCATATCAAAAAAGCAGCTCATGCCTGAAACGTCACCTTATTTAAGTGATTTGATCTGTAGGTGGCAAGATCCAGTGTCCCTGAACTTCAAAAAGCACTGACAGTATTCCCTTTGTTTAATAAGGGATTCGGGCTTTAAAGCCTTCAGTGCCCTTAAATGTGATATGGAAGTAGGAGCAAGTGCTGTTCAGATAGCAGACCATAGGCTATAAGCGACTCAGCAGGACCAGAGGATTTGCTATCCCAGCTTGAGTGCACTGGAAGCCTCCCAGCAAGGTGTCCTGGTCAGTAAGCGAGAAACAGCATAGTGTACCAGCACCTGTGTCTGCTGCTGAAATTGATACTGCTAGGCTGTCCCAGGACTTGAGAGGTTCAGCATTTACATATCTGTCTATAGACCAGTGGTTAGCCGATTATGTCTTCCTGCTAATTGATCCTGGATCTCTCATCTGTTGACTTCCTAAGGTGTGTGGTAGGTACCTTGCTGCTTTGGAAGGCTCAGGTGGCCTCATATTGGCCGCATATGAGAGGGTTGGCCACAGCTATGCAGATACTCCCCAGTTGCTTCCTCAGGGTCGCTGTGTTCAACTTTTGTTTTTGTTGAACTCCAGTGAGCTTGCTCTGGCCCGTGCTTTGATGCTTTGGTACTGGCTGAAGCGGATAGTATCTGAATGATAAACATGCATTAGCAGCAGCCCGAGAGCATTAGGTCTCCTGCTGCCTTGCTAGCTGTTCTAATGGCCATGCAAACATTTCATGCAGCAATGATTTCAAAGCGGTGTTCCTCTAGACTGCACATCAATGAGAAGAGTTCCACCAGAGAGCAGGCCCGTCTGTCTACTTCTATCAAAGACTGCAGTTGCAGGCTCCAGATAGCAAACTAGATATGTAGCATCCTACAGCAAGCCATTGGAAGATGCAAATCTAAATAAAAAAATAGTTCAGCAAAGCAGAACTTTTCTTAATGTCTGACTGAATCTAGTGGCTCTTCAACCTGGAAGCAATGCTGCCAAGTGGTTTGTATACAGTAGTAATGTTTAGCAGCAAATTATTGAGCAGACAGATGGAAGCACAACAAATTCTTACAGTATCAAGAAAACTTTCAAGTGCAGTATTCCAATTTAGGGAATTTTCTCCTCAGTGTCAGGAAAACAATTACCCTAGATGGACTTGGTTGCTTAAAAGCTCTGTGATTTTACTAAGGTTGTTTTGGATATCAGAACTTCAAAAGCTGAAATGATGTAAGGTGCTGGAATAAATGCGTATGCAGAGTTTGGTCTTCGTGGCTTTACAGAATTACTCAGACTTCCTTTATTTAAAAAAGGAACCACATTTCCCACGTCCTAAAAGCGACAGTCCTAAAGTGAAAAGATCTTAGTAATCCTTAGCTTGATGATAGGGGTCTGTGAGATGCAGAAATAAATGTTCCTTGAACACACTAATCCAGATGTACATGCAGGGGTTAAAGGCTTCACGGCTCAGAGGAAATGGTATAGTGGCTAAAACCTACCTGGAAAACAAGGTCAGCTCTGAGGCTATGGTGAGTTTTCTGCTTAGTGGCCATAACACTCCTATTCCAAAACAACTTATTTAATTGTCACTACAAACGATTAATGCCCTGATGAAGCAGTTCTTTTATATTTGGAATCGGCTGGGTTACTTCTTGTGGTTGGAACTGAACTAGAGAAATGGTCAAAAATATTTGAATGGTCTTGGCACATTTGGTACTGTGTAACTACTGACAAAATGTAACTGATTACATGGTAACTAGAAAGATGCATGCCAGGTTAGTAGTGTGAGAATGTCGTGGCAAATTAGATTAATGACTGCATGGGAGACACTCTGGTAAATCTCCCGTTAGTCATATGAGTATGTTCGCTGAGAACGTCCGGAAGCTTGAGCAAACACAGTCTGAACCAAGTGCTCATCCTGTTAATAGAAGAGACTCCCAGAGTCATACCATCGTGATCCGTCTTTCCGTGTGTGTTCACACATCCTGTTGTCTGATCCATGAAGCTGCAATGACCAATGGGGGCACTTGCAGTCAGTTGTTCAAAAACACTTTAAGCAAATAGGTGTGTAGTGGAATTGCCAGAAGCTACCAGATACTTACTGCTTTTGATTTAATGATGATTTTGTGCAAATCCAACCCAGGGCTAGGTCCACCAAAGAACTTCTGTGTTCTAATGCACCTAATGGGATTTATCCAGAAAAGATGTAGCATACTGCGCCGAGGAGCATGCCTGGGCACCTTGGAAGGGAATGCACAAAAGTGCACATACCAAGGAAGAAACTGCTAGCAGGTAGGAATTGTTTGGAAGAAAGATAGGACTTAGGTTGCTTCACTTTTCTTTGCATTCAGGATGCAGTTCAGCCTCCTTCTTCCCAGGATCCTCAGCCATGAACTGTTGGTGAGTGACGCAGCTTGGCACTGCACGGCTAACATAATCTTCTGTAGCTTCCCAATGTACGAACAGCTCCCCAAAACTCTTTAGACAGTTTTAGGCCCTTCTTCATCTCCTAAAAGACTCTCCTTTTCAGCAGCTTTTCAAAGTGCTAATTTGCAGACCACTGCTCCTTTTCTCACATTGTCTTTACTCCCCCTAAAATAAATCCCTCCTTCCCTAACCCTGCTTAATGGTCTTGTAGTGGCTACAGAAACACCAGTGTCAGAATTCAGTGGGATTAATACTGATACTGATCTACTATTTCATTTCTTTGCTGATTAGAATTAGTCTCTCCAACTGTTATCTCAACGATCAGCATCATTCTTTTTCCAGCACCGCTATTTTTCAGCTCTACAAACTCTTACATTTTCTAGCCTGATGAAAGCTCCACATAATCAGCTAGTGTAACCATTTATATCCATGGAAATGTACATCATGAGAAGGGAAAACTTTGGTCTTGTTTATGGTCATTTATGGTCATATGCTGAAGTATTGTAACTGGTTTTAGTTATTTTGTTTAAAAAAAGTTGGCTAAATCTCGAGCTATGTAAGAAAAGTGATGGTAGGCTTGCAAAATAAGACCCACGGTATGATGTTAAGAGAATTAATCACGTTAATTCCAGGAAGTTTAAAGTGACCTCTCTTATTGTCCACAGTAGAAAGGAAAAGAAAAAGAGATTATATTTGATTATTCTCATTAGTTAACAATAAAGAAAGAAAGAAAAAAGTGGCCCTAAGCACTGTGAGGGGAAAATGAGGATTATATATCAGGGAAAATTTATAAACATAAGGACTCATAGCCAAGGAAACCAGCTGCCAAATGAAGCTTTGGAATCAGCACCACTGAAGATATTCAGGGCTCGGCTAGACGTCCATCTATCAAAAAAGGATAAAGAAATCAGTCCAACCACAATGTAGGGATAATCCAACAGAGTTGCCTGCCAAATTTCTACTCCAAATAGTGTATGATTTAGTTGGAATGGAAAAGGAAAGCACTTTGGCTTGCTAGATCTTTCACTGATATAATCTTAAAAGCACAAATTCTTCTGTCTTTTAAAAAAATTATTGTTCGTAACTCTTTTTGTTAATTTTATTTATTGTAACTGGAGTGTGTAGGCTTTGCTGTAGTTTCAAGACACATTGATCCTAGCTTAGAGCGTTGTTACATTTTCTTGAAATTAAAAAAAAAATCTGTTTAGAGTAAAAAAAATAGCTCTTAGAATGAAAAATTATTTCATGAGATCTTTTCATAGGAATTTTCTGGACATTGTCAGATCACTTATACCAAGCCTGAGGAAAGACTGTCAGGAAGATATTTATTCTTTACATGCTTAATTAGAGGTATGAAGTATGGTAAGACTGGAGGGTTAGGATGGTTATAATGGTATGGTTAGCTTTTTACCTCTATGTCACTACTTCCAATACAGACCAAGAGGGATATTTCTTATTCATTACTTCTGAGTTACTGTTCAGATGCATGGTAATGACCTAGTTCTAGTGGGTAGGTAGGTATCACTCATATAGTACAATGTTCAAGACTGAATTGAGCTGGCAGGCTAAGATTACTGGTCAACAAGAACTGGGGTTCAGATTTCCAAGGGTATCTAGGCCTTTTGTATTCAAGTAGTTGCCTGTTGCAGTCTTGAGGAGTTTGAAAGCATTCACGTTGAGCTGAAGTAAGTGGAGTTAAGGTACCTGAGTTCTTCACAGGAAGCTAAATATACATTTATCTGGAACAATGAACACCTTTAAAATTACAGCCCAGCACCCTTAACAATTTTTCAGTGAAACTCTGTATCACCGCTTTTCAATGCAGCCTCAATAAGCCTCTGATTTTCCCATTGTTTATACCAGCATGTACTGTAAAAGAGAAGATGGATGACAGTTCATTAGCTTTCAAGTACACTGCTGCAAGCGTAGTCTCCTTTCACAGCAATGTCTTCCAAAGCATCAGTCATATCAGAGATAGCAGGCTAGCACAGAGATGAAGCAGATAATACCGTTTTGAAGAGGCTGTTTCAGAAATAGAATTAGCCTTAAACAACAAATGAATCTTCAGACTAATTCAGTGAGTACTGGTTTTCTGCAGAAACATAGTGCATATAATTTATATTTGCAAGCACAGTACCTTCCATTCCTTGCATTCTTTAATTTATACTGTAAAAATTAGCACTAGTTTCTAAGAAATGCTGTAGAATAAATAGATCAAGGCTAATTCTTTGCAAAAGTAAGTCTGCCATGTTGTCACCCTGCATTATGAAAATGTGTCACATGATGGAAGGGAAGTATGAATATCTGCTATCTGATATATACAATTGAAAAGGGAAAACACAGAGTGAAATCATCAAGCCACATTAGCCAAAATGAACAGATAAGAAAGGGTATAACACTGGAATTGTAAACAGTCAAGCAGATATTACACCTCTGTGTGGAACTGTGCGTGCTTTTTAGATGCGAAAAATTAAATGTTGGTAGTAGAATATAAAACCAAAATCCAGCACTGTTTATCACACAAAATGTTCAGAATTCTGTATAGATGGGGCAATAATCGTTATGTGTATAAAAAAAAAGCTATTTTTTGTGTCACTTGAAACTGGTCTGCAAATGACACAACTTATAAGCAAGGAACTTAACTGCCATTGGACCCCAACTGGGCTCATGTACGTATGCTCATCCTGTGCCCCCACACGTGGCTTCTTGCCACAGCTTTGACGGTGACACCGACTGCGTGACACAGCTCTCGCTGCCGCCCCACCAGCCTGGCCTGGCATCCAGCACACCCTTCTTAACCACCACAGGAAACAGGTCATGCATGTGCTGCTCATCGCCTCCATCTTCCCCTCTGAACGTTTCTGTGAAACCACATGTGCTCAAGTTTGTAAATATGGACATCAGATAAAATGCAAGAAAGCCTCACCATTGGAAGATGTTGCCTTTGAATGTGGCAGAGTCTCTGTTTCCCCTCGTTCCTACCCCTCCACCACCAAGAGAGAAACCAGTGACAGGAAGAGCGCACTGTTTCCTCTCGAAGAGACTCATTACTGCTGTCAGTAGCTCACATTTACCCAGATTTTTCTCTTTCAGTGTTGACGCGCTTTCAGCTGCACAAAATATGAGACTTACCTGTACATTTTAAGTCACTTAAATAGGACATTTTCATAGAGGAAACAGTCAAATCAGGTTCCCACACAGCAGGAGCTTTTATAGTTGACCATTCAGGCAGTGCTGCTGACTGCTGAGCTAGCTCTTAGTAAGAATGTGCAAGTTGTGCTATTTTTACTTGCTACTTGTCTAGCACTGGACTTGTTTGTAACAATTCATTTATTCTTGCACATACAGGTATATATCTAGCAACAAGCATTTAGAAGAATTTTCTGAAGCTAATAGTAGTCTCACAAGACTTCCATGGGGGGGGGACGGGACATGAAAACCTTACTGAAAGAAGCTTTGAATGAACTTCAGAAAAAATGTCCAAATACACTTGACATTCCTCTCAAAATATTCACGTTATTGCCTGTGGTGAGCACACTTCATTACCCTTGTCATGCCACTTCATAACTTCTTGTTAACTTTTTAAATTTTACCCGCTCGTCTAGTTCAGCGGGTTTTTCCCTCTTTCCAGCTTGCACACAGACACCATCTGGCTTTGCCCCGGGGGTTTCCTAGACAAGGGCAATCTAGTTAGCCTTGTGAAATCCAAACCCCAGGCGAAACAAAAACTGTACAAAACCTCCACAAGACAGGCTTTCTCACTTCTGTGTGAGGGTCATCTACATCACCCATAGCAACTGTCAGAACAGAAATCACATCTTGAGCAGTAAGTTACCTCCTCAACCAACATAATCTTTCTCCTTAAACTTTTCCTTTCAGTTTACTGGAGTTACTACAAGTCTGTTCCAGTCAAGGGAAAGTTTAACCAGTGTGTGTGTAATTACAGAGCTTCAGAGTAGAACATCATGTAAGAAACTGTCTATAAAAATGCTTGGAATAAAGTAGATTGAAAACAGATTTACTAAAGAAATTAGGAAGTCATTCCAGTGTTCTTTTCTGTTCTAAATAACATAGTGCAAATAAATGTCTGAGGCAAGATTCTGGACAAAGACATTCCTTTGAAAAGAGACCACAAGATTCCTGGTCTTCTTAATGGAGAAAACAGAAAGAATTGGTCTCAGTCTGGGACACTCAAAATGCTGATCCTTTTGAACAGTGTGAACAAGTACAGAATATCATCCAATGTATTCATCCTTGAGCAGAAATAAACCAAACTTCTGTGTGCTCTGACTGTCTCATAGGAGCTGAAAAAAAACCCCCAAACCCCAGACCCTCCCTTTCTTTTTTTATGTTTGCTAGTTTCCAAAGTTTCTGAAGGAATTTATTTGGGCAAGGCATTTTGAGCTGTATATCTGATTTTCCCTGAGAAATTATGATCTAGTTGCGCAGTTCAGTGGTTTGGAGCCATAGATTTCTTTTTTATTTCAGCCTTTGAGAATTGAAAGTTGGTAGGGAACTGCATATCTACATAAGTGCAGTTCTTCGTGGTGACTACTGAGTGAGGACTGAGGTGAGTTCTCCACAACATAGCTATCCCAGCTTTTAAATTATAAATACTTCATTTTTATTTTTCTTTGTTTGTTGTATTTTGTTCTCTCCTGACTTAATAGTTACTCCTGTGTGTCTTCACAGGAAGAACACGTATCATGGTCCTGCTCTGACAGCATAGGCTCAGTGAAATGAAGAGGACGGGCAAGTTTTCTACTGTTGTATGTGACAGAAAGGTAAAAATATAATCAACTGCTTTCTCTGCTTGGCAGTCACAAGATTAGAAAGGAAGGTATATGTAGCACTAGTTGGGGACCAGTGATATAGATAATAACTTTCAACCTTGTTAAATGCCCTGTGAAAAGCAGTATATATTGCTGTCTGCTCTCAATATGACTGAGATTGTATGACACTTAAATGATAAAAGATGGTCATGTAAGAGGTAGGCGACATATTAGATGTGCTATCTTTGCTTTACAATGATCACAATTTCACTTTGGTTTAATGAGCGTGCCCTGCTGACATTGGTTTACATTTTGATGTGATCGTGAGTAGAAATAGACTGGCTAATGTTAGCAGCAAGGAGTGTTTGATATTAATTAGGTAGTTAGAATTTTGCAGTCTAGAACTCGTTTTTTGTTGCTCTTTGAGCTTTCTTCTAAAATGGTGGTCTTTTCAGTCAACACTGTACAGAGAAAAGTCTTGCTGGTTGAATTCTTGTGTCAGTTAACAAACTCGATTATTTAGTAACAGTCTTAGGAGGATGACTTTTAAAGGATGTCAGATGTAAATCAGCAATCTCTGTTTTTAATCACTGTGGATGCATAGGTTCCCTTTGAGTTTTAATGAAAGAGTTTGGAGCTGGAGACCACAACGTGTTTGAATTAATTTTGGTGTTCATTTTGCAGATTTCCAAGGTATCGAAGATGTGGCTAATAATAATAGCAGGTGTTGTCTGTTTCTCTCAGCGTGTGGTATGAAAGTAGTGTGGTCACACAGCTACGCATTATTTACATGGTGCAAACATGTCAGCAAGTGGGATGGCTGAGAGCCAGATTAAATCCCTTCTGATTTTACATACAGGACACTGAATAATAATGCTGTGTCACACTTGAGGACACTGGAATCTGGCAAATCAGCAGTAGCTCAATGTGCCAAGCTCATTTGAATGACTTCCCCTCGCCCCAAATGATGAAGGAATCAAAATCAAGAGTCAAGGAAACTGTGTAAAGTTTTTTGTTTGTTTGTGTGTTTGTTTTTTTCTTTCTTTTTTTTTTCTTGAGGCAGAAGATTGTATCCGGTAAAAGGACACTCTCTGATAACTTTATATAAAGATGCATGGGTCTCTGCCCTCATGCAGGAGCACCTCTTCCTGAGAATGGGCAACCACTCTATGGTACATCTATTTGCCATTTATCTTTGCTGTCTCGGTAAATCTGCTTGGTACCATTACTTTCTTTCATTAATTTTTTTGAGAAGCTAGTGCAGCAGGTCCACAATCTCAAATGGTAAGTGTATTTGTAAGAGGCAATCACATTATTTAGAATAGGTGCTTTAAGTGTTTGAGGTCTCCCAAGAAAATCTAGGAGTGTTGTTCTCAGCCACTGATTCTTCTGCACCAGCTCTGATTTCTGTATCATTCTTAGAGCTGGTTCACCTTGCCAGCTGGTAGAAAACTAACTCAGCAAAATAAAAATATGAATAGTTTTCTCTTAGTTTAGTAATCCAGTTGGGTTCACTGAGGAGTCATGTGTAAACCAGAGAAAGTGGAAGGGAAGGAATGGGCCTGTATGCCAGGGAAGGAAAGATGCAGGGAGAAGTGGAGGGAGCAGGATTGTTAGATGAGCCGCTCTTGCACGCAGCAACGGGGGGACCTGGAGGACCCCAGATGGGACCGACAGATGCTCTCCTCTACCCCTCTTCAGAGAGAGGGGCAGAGGAGGAAAAAGAGACTTACGAGTTTAGAAGGAACTAAACTACTTTAATGAAATATTAATAATAAAATAAGAAAAAAAAAATGAAATATATACAAAACCGTATCAAGCTCCCGAGATGACAATCACGACACTGGCTGGCACTGGGGCAGTCCCAGGCTGGACTCAGTGACGGACGGGAACTGGATTCCGGATCTGCATTCAGGATCGGGATCGCAGGCAGACGAACAGAGTCCTCCTCAGACGTCAGCCATTGCAGGAAGAGAGAGAGCTGACCTTTCGATCCCTCAGCCTTTATACTGAGCATGAGGCAGATGGGATGGAATACCCTCGTTGGTCAGTTTTGGGTCACCTGTCCTGTCCGCTCCTCCTTGCAGGTGGGACCCCACTATGCTTTTCCGCTTCCGACCCTCCAACGAGGCAAATAACAAAGTTGGTTGGCCTTGGTTGTTATAGTAATAAGTATAAGCAAGGTCCTCTCTGCATACCATGGCTGGGCATCAGCTATAAACATCGGTCTTATCACCCTGAGAGAGTGAACATTGTCTGCACAATATGCTGTTAATTTCAGTTGTTAGAGAGGCCCAGCTAAGAAACGAAGTTACTGACCAAAATTGGTTCTGTTTTACCTCAAACCAGGACACCTATACAACAGTTGAAGGAAAAAAATGTATAATAGTACTATAAATAGATGCCTCTGTCATGGGATGTACCTTCAAATATTTTTCCTAGTAAACTGAATGTCACCGTCATCATTTTATACATGGGGTAACTGAGGGCGTGATGCAACTTGTTTGAGGTGGCACAGTAGAGGTGGGACTAAAGCAGAAATGGCCTTAACTCCTAATCAAGGACATCGCTTGCTGGCCCTCTGTAATGTTATCCCAAGGACAGTGAAGTCAGACAGCTGCTGAAGAGTGAGATTTGTGTTCATGGGGAATATCAGACTCCAGCAGCGCACTCTTCTGTGTGGTGCTCAATGGTCTTTTGGCAGTGTTGTGCTGTTTCCTGCAGTCAGCTATGCCAAGGAATCTTCTTTGCAGATCCTATCCTCAACAGCTTTGTTTTACATCCTTTGCAGAGAGCTGAACTCTTTCCTGGATAGGAGCTGAACATTTAGGAATGACAGAAGGAAATGGCCACAAGTTGTGCAGGGAAGGTTTAGATTGGATATTAGAAAAAAAATTCTTCACAGAAAGGGTTATTAAGCATTACAACAGGCTGCCCAGGGAGGTGGTTGAGTCACTATTCATGGAGATATTTAAAAGATAAGTAGATGTAGCCTTGGGGACATGGTTTAATGGTGGACTTCACAGTGTTAGGTTTACAGTTGGACTCAATGATCTTAAAGTTCTTTTCCAACCTAAATGATTCTATGAATTCAGCCATACTGCAAAACTTCACCCTAGAATGATTAGTGCACACGAAGGGAGCTGTTAGAAGGTTAAAAGAAGCATCCAAAATACTGGGATTCATTTTACCTTGTCAACATAATACCCTTTTTATGAAACTAGAGCTATGTATGCTCATGAAAAACATTTTGCTTTTTTTATCTTAAAGGATAATTTAACCATTGGAGTCTGTGCACAGTTCTTTCAAGTTAAATGTTTGGTTCAACATTCCACTTCCATTTCCTGGTAGAAAATGTTTTATATGAAAGCAACTTTAACCTTTCAGAAGGGTTCATTTACTGTTACTTTTGGTATCAGCTTTCCAAAAAATGCAGTCTGTATTTGGTGTATTATAGGTTCTGGTTTTAATATTGGTTTAGAAAAAAAGAGTCATATGCCATAAGTCAGAAATAAAATATTGCTCCAGAATTCTCTCTCTACGTGAATTCACCCCATGAGCGAGTGGTTTAAAGTAAATCTGATCACTTAAAGCCAAGACTTGGGCTCAATCTATCCACGAACCAGCTGGTAACAAACAACATATTCAACTGTCGGTCTCAGGAAACTGTTAGGTTGCCTTTTTATAGACAACTACAGCTCTACAGCTCCTGAAGCACAAGGGAATATCATAAGGACTTGGAAAGTGTTGAACACCTACCATATGCACATAAAGAAGGGTAATAAAGATGAAAGGCCTGAACTGAGCTTTAATTCCTATTTTTCTGCTTTTGATTTATCAGCTGCTTCTGCATTGCTCCAATTTTCTTTGGCCTAAAATTAGGTAGAAGATGCTTGAATTGTTTAGTTTGATCAAATCAGTCAAACTTAGGCTTCCCTCTCTGTTAGTGTAACAGACGACAAATGTAAAACTTTAAAGTACTTTCTTGCTTTCTTTTCAGCATTATTGTATGTTCATTTCTGAAGTGCTGGCTGCTATAACAATCCACTGCAGTGGGCAGTTCCCGGCCATGTGTCACTGTTACAGAGGTCCTGCAGTCATGGTGAGATGGGCACTGAACTGGTAGAGTTGTATCAAGGTGATTCTGAACTAGAGCTGGGGCTGCGGTGGTTGGGTGCAGGGCCATAAAAACATGGCTAAGCCACTTTTGGGACCTTAGCAGCTTCTCTGCATAGTGCTGCAGTATGCTGTGGGACTACCTCAGCTGTCAGTTTTGCTCAGGAGTCTCTGTGCTGTGGTCCATTGCCATGTATGGATGTAATGTGGGAATTATCCTCCACAGGACTTCTGACATCAATAAGCACCTCTTGCAGAAAAAAGGGCCTTCAGACAGGCCTGGCCATGAGACAATAAAGGCTAATCCTCTGTGCTGCTGAGCCTCAGCTTCTAATAAAGGACTCAGAACTTGTAAGGGTAAAGCTTCAAAGTAAGTACAGATTTACAGAGGGAGGGCAGATAAGAGGGTTGTAGCCCACCCATTAAGACCACCTGGTCTTAATATATGGTAGCAGTCAGCCTTTGTGCGACACACTTTTTCCATATCCTAACCCTGTTTTAGCGAGTGAGATTTCCAAGAACTCCGCTGGTGATGTACTTGTCAAAGTTGGGTGCGCTACAGAGGCTAAGTCTGTCAGTCATACATAATAGTTTTATCACCCCTTGAACTGCAGCAGCTAAATCTGACAGTGATGGTGAAGTACAACCTAGGTAAAATAATGTTTATGACATTTAATGTCACTAATATCTTCTGATGATGAATGCACGTCCAATGCTTTGAAGATGGAAAGGTCTGCAAAAATGCAAACTATTATTTTATCTGGAAATGTGTTTTGTGGCATCCCAAAGAGTATTCACATTTCTTATTCCTTTTTTGTGCATGTGCAGGAGTTCTCATGAATTTTCAGCTCTGAGTCCATATGGGAATAATTTCATTGTGAGAAGGCGGCTTCCATTCTATCAGGAAAAAAGGCTGCATGGAAATCACAGAAAGCTACAGAAGAAAGTATCAGTCATTGTTTGAAAGCATTGTGGCCCATGGAGATGGAAACCAGAACGTGGATTTGCCTCCAAATTTTATAAGCTTCTAGAAAACCCAGTGATGAGAAACAAATGCGAAAAGTTCACAAAAGCAGTGGTTGCTTAAAAAAAAATAATTCTTAAAGCCCTGTTGCTTTTATGATGAACAGACCTGGTGTGAAGGATATTAATTATCTCAAATATTGTTGTTTAAACAGGTAGAGCTATTCCCAGTATTTTTTGGTTGCCACCTAGAGTAGGGTTACACTCCTCAGTTGCTAACAACGAAGTTATCACTCACTGGAACCAATTATTAAGTGGAACAGTAAGCTTACCATTTCTTGAAATCTTCAAACTGAGAGTGGATGGTATGCTTTAGCAAACAATGGAGACACAGCTGGGTGAAATTATATGGTTTTCCTAAAGAGAAGGGAACATGAGATATTTTATGTGGTCCTTTCTAGCCTTAAAAGCTATAGGTCTATAATTTCACACATACCATTACAAAGAGTTCCTTAGAAGTAGCGACGACCATAGCACCAATCTGAATCCATCTCCTGATTTGGGGTAGATTATTCCAAAGTATTCAAAAATATTACAGACTATAGGACTGTTTCTACATGTTTCTGTCACTACAAGTCATATTACTAGCATAATTTTACAATATTGGAAATCCCTTCTGGAGTACTAAAGAGACTCTTTCTCTCCACTAAAGAGCACAATGTACTTCAGTTCATGTTAAAGTGTATAAACAAGTAAGCATGCATGCTGCTGCTTTCCTACCCGATATATTTCATTCATTAGAATCTGAAATAAGTAAGCTGGATTTATTCAGTGAAATAAGACAGTCCACGAAGGAAATTCTAAGATACTTGTCATTATCGTAGACCATTTCTAAGATAAAGTTTAATTTTCTCCTCCTTGTAGGGTGATCTGGCACACTGCTTAAAAGAGAACCTTAAAAGAAGATTATTCCCCCCCCCCCAAACAGTTGAGTCCTCCGGTTGAGTACAGCTAAACCATTTTTTGCAGTGTTTTGGGGCATTGGGCAATGCAGAAGCTTAAACCTAGCAGGACAGTTGGAAATTTGGGAAAGCTGTACCTGACTGAAGAGCTGGACATGAAAAGAAATAGTTCTTTAATGTTGAGATGTATTTTTCTTGCTATAAAGAAAGAGGGATTTAAGTGACCACATGCTTGGAAGAAAGACCTTGGCATTTCATGATGATTCACAAACATCATCTTTATAACTCCATTGAACTGTTTCTCTGATAAAAACCCCTGCAGCCTATACTACAAAGGGCTTTGAGTATTTGTATAGCATATACTGTTATCAGCAATCACCACAATGGTCACAGAAGGTATTCCTTCAGCATGGTTCAACAGTCTCATTAACCATAAGACAAAATTGCTCCTGTACCAGTATGTCTTCCACCCACAGAGGTGGGTTTGGCAGCGTAGCTAGGACAGCATAGTTGGGATGTCCTAAATAACACTGGAAGATCTGAAAAAAAGATCATAGTATAGCTTTTCAACTATTGCACGGAAAGCTGATGATTTTGTGTTCAGAATGGATATGCACAATTCCAGAGGCAGATTTTTAGTTTTTAGATTGTAGATAGTGGCTGGTTACCCTCGTTTCTGTGAGTGTCTAAAACTCTCTTTGTGGCTTACTTCTATATACGTACGTTGTGCCTAAATAAATATCTCAACTGTCCCTCAGCTGGAGGGCTGTCTGCAAGACATGCTTTAGCCAAACACAGTGTGTCACTCAGATACAATGAAGGGAGCACAATATACAAGAGCCCGGAGGAAATTTGAAAGCTTGTCATATACAGGCATTCAGATTGCTTTATCAAGCAGTCTTTTCTGGTCTTAAGTTCCATAAATTTGTAACTTGTACCAATTCAAATAAGTTCAACTTTCTCCTGCTACTGTGTTTTGTACTCTTGAGAAAAGATGACTGGAAAAGCTGGATGCTGAAAAAGAGGAGTGGCCTCTGACTGCCAGCTTTTCAAATACGTTATCCTTTAAAAAAACAACAACCCAGTTTGTCATAACAGGTCCAGGACTAATTTATTTGCCACACAAAGGCCAGATTAAAATATAGGTATGTATACTTAATACTTCAATTTCATGAATCTGCAAGAACTATTTTGATTTGGTTGAAGGAACTCCTCAGTTTTAGTCCCCTAAAGACTATCTGTGTAGCTCTCTTCTAAAAAGTATAATAATAAAAGTAAAAAAAGGGGGAGGAGAATAAGAAGTTGGTAAACATTTGAAAGCTTGAAGGTCTAGACTATGTTTCCATTCATCAAGGTGGTTCCAAAAAGTAATTTTTGAGCCACGCAGCAAGGAAAATGGGAAGAGCTTGAACTGCTAATGTTCCCTTTGTTATGTGCATATACAGAAAACAGTTTTCTTGTCCCACAAGGATTCTGTTGATTTTGAAATTTTAGGCCTGGCATGGGCCTCAGTGAATATATGAGTGACTTAAGAAACAAATCAACATATTTCATGTTAATGCTGACCTTTTTTTTTTTTTTTTTTAACCTTTTAATATAAACTAAATTAAGTTTCAACAGGAGAAGATGCTTTTAACCGCAAAACCAAGACTTTTTGTTTTAAAAATGTTGAAACAGCACATTTCTAGAATTTCAAAACCTGTTTTTCCAATTTTTTTTGAGGACGGGAAGCTCTTCTGGGGATAATTTCAGTTTTGATGAATTGTCAGTTGCGACCATCTCTCTTCTTCTCTATGAAAGCCCTGTTCTCACTCCCAACTCTAAACCCAGATGTCCAGTACTTTCCAGAAGTCTAAGGTATGATTGCCTTAGTTATCTTACTGATGCATTAGAACAAGACATAGATTTTGGGCAACTATCCTTATCCACTGCTGCAATAAGACAATGGCAAGAGTGTTTTGATGGTCTTAATTGGGATTCTTCTTCCTCTACAAGTACTTGAGTTTGTAATAATCCTGTATTTTGTCTCTATATTTCACATGCATACTGTTTCGTGTCAATTGTTTGTTCACAATTTGTAAACAAGATATGAATTACATGTATGCTAGAAATTAATTTCATAAACACACTGAGTGCTTTTTTCCATTACATCTGTCAAGAAGGAATGTTATCCTATAACTAATGACCATGGTTGTGTTAATGGGACAAAATCTGATGCCTTCAGTGAAGGATTATTAATGAACCCTGCCTTAAGAAGTCTGGATGGCTCTTATACCTGGAAACGAACACTGGATTTTTTTCACTTTTGATGGCAATTTGTATATATTTGCATTACCCTAGAAATAAATTCCTCTCATGACTTGACTGAATGAACCACCTATTCTGCTAGGAAGAAACTAAGGCACAAATTACCATGTAGTCAGAGGACCTGCCCACGCTGCAGGCTGCAGATGGAGGGAGGCGGCCCCAGTGGTGGAATGGAAGTACCAAGGGCTGGGTAAGGTCTGCACAAATACTGCCAAATTATTCCAGTGAAAGTCCTTCTGTTTCTTGCCTGCTTGAGAAGAGACATCTGAGTTGAGGTGTTCAGAGCTCTGAAAGAGGGGTCAGTTTGTAGGGGTTGAATAAGGAAGTTATCCAATAAGCAAGAAGGGGTTTCTTCCTTTCTGAACCCTTTCTTCCTTTCTGAACAAAAAGGTCTTGGACTCAGCAGGCTTCTCCCTTCCCTCCTCCAGCCAAGCACTATTGTATAATGTCTACCAGTTAGCAAATGTACATTTCTTTATATATAAACAAAGTACTGGTATTTATAATAGCTTTAACAGCTTGTTATCCTGCTGTTTGGTAATATTTTAAATGTATTTCATTCATAAAATTGCATCATTTACTCAGCTATACTTCCATAGGCACCATTAATGAGTACAACTGTAGAATGTCAGGGCACAGGGGCACCAACAGGCCCCAGTGTCCCTGTCTGGCCCCTGGGGCTCACCCACCCTGCCCACAGCGCAGGACCCCATGTCAGCCCCTGGGGCCATCAGACCCTGCCCCAGCGAGGCTGCAGCAGGGATGGGATCCACCTCCCTACGTCCCTGCCCTGCTCTGCCATGGGCCCCGCCAAACTGGGCCCACAGCCTAGCCTGGCCTCAGCCTGTCCTCCTCACCAGGGAGGTGCCCTGATGCCCCGGGCGGGAGCTGCCTGGCCCCTCCTGGCTGGGGCAGTGGGACAGGCCCTGGCTGGTGAGGGCCTGCCCTGATGGACCCCTGGAGAACTCTCCACCGCTACCAGTGGCCCTGCTCCAGGGAGCCGCCATCCCGCATGGCGCCGTGACACAGAGTTTGGAGTGAGCCCTTGCTACCCACAGTGCATAGAAATACCAACACTGTGTCCAGATACAGCAGATGCAGCCTTTTCTAACGATATATTCTTGTGAGGCAGCATGGGCCTCCAGAACAAAAGGGCTCCTCATGGCAGAGGTGCTGTCCTTCATTCTCGGGAATGAACCACGCTTCTGATGAAAGCGGGTATTGGAATCTGCCTTTTATCTTACCTTTGTTGTTGTGTATTTCCCTGAAGTACATGACTCTGGCATGCTCTATGACAATAATGCAGCTAGACCAAAAGTGAAATTTTAAATCATCAGCTTTTGGAAATTAAGTACAGGTTTACAGCTTTTTAGATGTCAAAACAGCTGTACTCTTTTGCTTCAGGCTTAGCTGAGAAAGAGCTGAGATTTCCTAGTGCAGATATTATCTTTACATAATAGCTTATCTCGCAAGTTTTTAATCAAAAATGGTGAAGGCCTTGTGCCTGCTTCAATGGGGCTTCCAGTGTGTTATTCAGCCACAGTAAGTTCCAGCACAACCCATTCTGAAGCTCAGATGGCATTAATGGTACACTTTAAGACATATATGCATTGTCAGGTCTCTCTTTACTCTTTTTCTTTTTTCAAAACAAAGTTTTGAAATTATAACAAACAGTCTGAGATCCATCTGAAGACTGATTGACACTGTCTCTGGGATCAAGATGTCTTCATTGCTTGACGTCTAAAAAGAAATATATTTTTCAGTTTGTCTGTATATCCTGCATATTATCAGGAGCACTCTTCTGAGCTGGAGGAATTAGCTGTGGTCTCTGCAAAGCATCAGTGCTTCTCTGTAGTCGCAGAGTGGGATGGTGCTTCATGATACATCTTTTTCCAAGTAATAGTTTTGAAAGATGCATCCCGTTATCCTTCCAACCTAGGAAACCAGAGATCTTTTCTATTTTCTGTGCCAAGACCTCCTTCCACCCTTACTGCAAACTAGCAATGCACAAAGAGCAGCTAGTGGAATATCCCATTAGCCAAATGCATTACCAAAATTAATTGCCCTACTTGTGTATTAGCCTTCATGTAACAGAGCACTCTGAGTTTCATCCCTTGCTGTCTGTGCTAATCAGTAGCACTTTTTTGCTATCCAGTTCATTTTGTATTGTTTCAAATCCTAAATTTGAAGCATAGCAGCAGTGTTATTTTTGGACTGACAGAGCACCAATGCATTGTAGAAGATCAATGGAGAGATTTTGGCAGTGGAGTAGGGAGCAACGGGGGCTTGTGGTGCTGCCCTTTGGGTTTGGAGTCAAGGCAGAAGTGGAGGCTTGTGATGGGGGGCAGGACTGCACGCTGCTTTCTGTCGGGCACAAGCAGTTTGCAGTTGAAGGCAGAGGAGATTTGGTTTTCGTGCACCTCTTAAGCACCATGAAAGTGACTTAACTGCTCTTTCATTTTGAAACTGAAAAGGAAGCACATCAACTTGTGGTTCTGCTGCTAAAATAATTTGTTTCAATGGCAATTCTTGTTTCTGAATGCTGATGATAATTTGATTTTGCTGATTGTGAGTTTGAAGTATGTGCAGACTCAGGAAAATTTCAGAAGCTTCTATTTTTTAATATCTTTCATCATGACTATGGGATAAGTACTTCTCTATAAAAAGAAGAAGAACGCTTCTTGTGTACAGTTATATGGCAATTAAAAAAAGGCAATTATTTGGAGGTTAATGGTAATGGCATTTTACTGCATTAGCTACTTTGCCTGCTTACAGCTGACTCGTGGCAGTGTCCTGAACCTACAGCTGCATGAAATGAGTGGTAGGCATCATAGTACATAGCAACCTTGTGAAAATAATATTGCTTCTGAAAATCAAATGACATCTCAGGAGCCTAATCTTAGTACTAAATTTTTACTCTGGTCATATTTATGTCTTGAATTCTCACTGTCTGTGGCTCAGAAGGGAGGTTTGTTGTTGCAACCTCATCCTGGCATTGCATTACTTAAATAGTATAATAAATATGATACAAATACTTGTGCATGGATGTTGTCAATAGATAATACGCATCCTCAAAATTGAGAATACAATTAAATGACTTTATAAATCAGGAAGGCATATAATATTTGTAATATTGATTTAAGAACCAGCTAGAAGAAGGGGAAGTGCTCATAAATGGTGTGAATAGTTAGGTTTAATTCTTTGTTAGGATAAAAAAGAAGCACTGGATTCTGAATAACTTTGTATTGGTTGTATTCGCTAAGAAATGATGCTCCTGACTATTTCAGGTAATTGAGCAAGCTTATATACATACTACAAGCTGAATACAGCCCTTTCTGTTGTTAATACTTGAAGAAACACACAGTCTTTACGTTGTGACAGTTTTTTCTTTCCCACTTTTGGCAGCACGTCTTCTATACTTCCACACTCAGCTCAGAATAATATTTGCAACTGTTGCTATTCAGACAAAGATACCTACTGTCATAGGTTGGTCCTGATCTGACTTTGTCATACCTCAGCTCCTGTCTTTGTCATACTTCAGCTCCTGCCTTCAGCTGAAATGCTTGCAGGAGCAGCCTAGGACTTTGACTGAAGGAACCTGTTGTTTGTAATACAGCTATGAAGGGCAGCATTTCATACTGACTCGCAAGAAGGGATTTATTCTGGATTTAGGAGATGTTACTCTTCTGCATATTTTGGAAAATTGAAGAGAAATAAGTAGCCTTCTACCGCCTTTCCCCTGAAGCAAAGAAATTTGTCAGCTGTGAATGGAACAGGCTGAAGCCATTTTGGAGATGGATGTTTAAGTTGTACAGCATGGATGGGATTCTTTAATAAGTATTCTCTCTTTTTCTTTCATTACATGAGGTTTTGCTTTTCTTGGATGACACAGATTCTTGTAAAAATGTAACAAGCTACTATTCTGAATATGCCAAATAAGAAACAGATGGATCTCTTTAAAGAATAGTCTATCAGTAATATTAAAGGGATCTCATGTTTAGGGACCAGGCACCTCCCTTTCCTCATGCCAGCCTTCTTGGCCTGAACAAAGAGGCTCTTCTAGCAATGACTTGCATATGGCAAAGGAGAAAAAAGGTTTTGGCAGCTACAAAATAAAGCACAGAATTTTTTCTCTTTTCACAATATATTTTTAACATGCTATAACCTTGGCTATTATGCACAAGGTTTTCTGTAGTGGACTGATTTAAACACAAGGCTTGACACTGTTGTTAATATCTCTTTCACACCACAATTCAACTGGTGTAACTCCACCGTCTCAGTGGAGTTCCTCTGACTTAAGTGTGATCCTCCCCTATTAATACCACGTAGAGCTATATTCATGCGACTAAGCAAGAACCTTTTGAATGAAGAAAATTCCAGTTGGTATTGCCTACAGTAGGATGTACATAATAATCCTTAGACACCAACTTATGCATTTTAGATTAGAGCTTTACTTCAGGTTTTGCATTATCTTTTTGCTTTAGCTGAAGTGGCACTGTACACTCCTGTAATAACTTTCTTGCCTTGTGACACCTTTATTTCTCAATAAAGAAAGTTTAGCGATATGAAAAAGTACCGTGTGGATGGCCATCCTCTCCTTCTTCATGAACAACAGCTTCATATCACACACAACATATATTTCTGTGCTATATACTATCAAAACCTGACTTGCCTGCAGTACTGAAAGTAAGCCAGAAGAGCAGCTTCAGAAATGGCTGGAGTATGCCCTTTTGAGCTTATTAGACTTCATGTGAGTATACTTGGTGTGTCAAGCCTGTGAAACAGCCAAGTAGGTGAAGGCAAGCGCGAGACAGATTCTGTGATTCTTGTAGCCACCCTAACTGCTCCCAAGGGTATTATGGGCAAAGCATGCGAGTTGCACAAAAGAAAAATCAAATAATAAAACTGAGATGTTCCTTTACTGCTGTTATTTTCTTTTACTTGGGATATTTCCAAAGTTGGGCGGGTGGGATGTACAGTACTTGTTTGTTGATGAAATGATAACTTAACCTAGATAAAGCACATACATACTGTTATTTTAATAAAATAAATAAGGCTCACATTTGAAAGGGAAATATAATACAGTAAACATCCTTTTGTACTGGCCTAGTTATTTTTCTAAACTCGTGTGAGGCTGAGGTATTTGCCTTCCAAAATAAAATTTTTGCAAGAGTCTGCAAGTTCTGTAATACCTTTTCCAGTATCTGTTGAATGAGCCAAAGGTCTGTGGTCAAGTGGGCATCTCAGTTACAACTCTTTATTGAGTGTCTAATGCATTAGGCTTTAAGTCCCATAGACACTTCTCTTCCTAAGCAAAGCTGTTGAGCATTTCATTTTCAACTTCATCCTAGTTCCAAGGAAAACACCAGAACATGAATCCAGTCTTCAACTAGTGGTGTCCATAAGTCTTGGATGTCCATGATGTTTGGTTTAAACTAGTCAAAGTGATCAGGAAGGTGTTTTTTTGGGTTTTTTTTGTTGGTTTTTTTTTGTTTGTTTTTTTTTTTTTTTTAAATTTGATTTTAAAACTACCTGAAAACACAGGGAAAGGACTTATGTTTTCAAATTTTAACTCTATATCCCATAAAGCACTGACTTTTTTCAGTAGTTATTGAAGTCTTTTTAGGATGTCCTATTCAGATTTTCTCACCTTTTTGTGCATCTCACTTTTAATGCATTTTAGAATGATTTTGAAGTAAATATTTGATACACCCAGTCTTGTTCTGTAGTTGTTATTGCTACTCCTCTCAAATTGTAGTAAGATTACTTGTTGTAAACAAGGTAGAGATCAGAATGGAGGTAGATGTGAGTGTTGCTACCTACAGTACTGAGGGTAATTATGCCAAGTTAGTGGCCTGGGATGTTCCCACTCAGTAATAGCTCTCATCAGTGCATCTGTTTTATTGTAGAATTTCAGTGCTAAAATGAATATGTTCTCTTGCTACCTTGTGACCTGTCAGAGGACTCCAGATGGAAACACCCTTCTTAGAGAGGAGAGATTAGATTAGATTAGATTAGATTACATTAGGGAGTGAGAACTGGTGTGAAAATAAGTCCCATTGCCTTCATAAATAGGTCTGTGTTCAGGATCAGTCCAATGTGAGGCTACAGGAACCTGATGCTTAGACCTGCTACAATAGTGACTGTAACAACCTACTTCAGGACTTCTGCACTGCCATCTCCAGCATCCCTGGGATCCTTCCAGGTGGCTTAGAGGGTGTTCATTAGGGTCATCAATATGGGAGATGTGGAGAGAGTAGAAGCATTTTGCTATATCTTGAAGGTAAGAAAAGGGTGCAGATGGAAAGTTGTCTGAGTGTTTTGTATTTGGTATTCTCTTCCCATAACACCAAGTGTTCTGGTAGCACAAGCTAACTTGCATTTAGAAATCTTCCTAGAAACATTCAAAATAGTTTGTCTTCAGAGTAGATGAAGATTGCTTAAAAAACTGAGTTCCTGCCTGGTGGGATGTTTGAGGTTTCAGAATATATGTAGTTTATTTTTGTCTTGAATTAGAACAGAGAGTCAAAAGTGTTTGCAGAAAAAAAATGGAAATGTTTCTCTTTGATACTATCAGATCAAATGTAAGAAAACAAAAATCTTCTCTTTTCAGAGAAGAAATGCTGGATATTTGATGATGACAATATTAATGACCTTTGAAAATGCATTATAAATCCAGGGCAATGTCAACATTGGTATTAGTAGTGGATAAGTTTGTTTAAATAGCATTTAAAGCAGCTTATTCATGAAACGCAATCTTTTGGATGTTTAGAAATGTCTTATTATATTATTGTGCTTAGAGCTTATAGTTATTATACTTAGAGCTGACCTGTGCTCATTTGGCTGGAACTGAAAAGTTGTTCTTGTAGTCTATCATATTTGCTTGGAAGGAAGGAAGACTGGCCAAAAGCAGCATTGCTGATAACTTTGTTTCCAGTGAGGAGGCACCAGTAATGTTCAGATAAGCATCAAGAGCATTAGGCCTTCTCCATCAGAATGGTGTTATGTACCAACATGCTACACTGTCAATTGTAGCCAAAAGAATCCTAGTTTAGTGTCTCTGAACAATGCTGGTACATTTTTTTTTTTGCAAAGAACAATGCTGGCCACACTTATCCATGAGATAGTCATTAGTAGTTTGATTAGCATTGTTCTGAAATATGGTTTTCCAGCCAAAACCTAACAACCTTCCCCTCAATCCCCCTCTGTGAAAACTATGCTAAAACTCTGTAAGGAACAATGAAGTTTTACAATCATTTAGTGAGCACACTTTTGTTCTTCATTTGTGTCTGTACAATAAGGGGAAATCTGCAAAGTGATGAATATCCTCAAGCCCCACTAAGTTCAGGAAGAAGCACCAGAGTTTACTTAGTCTTCAATACCTCTTTCTAAGAACTTTCCATTCAGAATTATCAGGAAGACCTTATCAAAATGCTCTCTTTCAGCAATGAGGGAGTGTGTTATAATTTAAACAAAAGAAACTACGCCATGCTGATTTGCAAAAGCCCAGGTGATTCCACGGCTCCAAGAAATCTGTTGTATGTAAGGACCTACATACAGTTTGATGGGCATTTTTGGTATTAAAAACAAGGTATAGGTCCATCTCCTGAACTGAAGAGGCCTGGTGCTGCAGCAAGAGCTTGGTACTGAGACATGTCTGAATCTGAGCTTCAGTAGTGCCAGGTGGAAGAAGTATTCCTTTGCTTTACGAGTGTGGGGTTGATTAGTGTGAGTCATTGCCTCTGCACCCCGATTTTCTGTTTCCAAGGTCAGCACAAGAGGAAAGCCAGGAAGAGGCAAAACTAATGCCTTCTGCATATTATGCAGTACTTTAGGATTGAGACTTCCCTGCTTTCAGTCTGTGTTACAGAGGTACTAATCATCATCAACAGAAGTATACATAAGAATTATGGGATACTTCTTACCATTTTTGTAATACTTATGTGTCTCTCCAGGTCTGCAGAAATTGAATCTTTCTGCCAATGGTGGATAAAAACATAGGTACAGATCTATTATACTCTGAATTTTTAATCATGTCAGGTGAAGATCAATGGGGAAGATATAAAGAAAATTTGGCTAGTAAAGTTTGCTTCTGTGTTTCAAGGCTGGAATAATTACTGCAAATATTGAAAGACATGCATGACAGCCTACTCTATCTGCTATGGTGGTAAGCCCTATGCTCATGTCATTGACTATGCAGTTGTAACTCAGCAACAGAAGCTAGGAGTTCCTGACTTCTAACTGTCTATGGACAAGACTTGATATCATGAGGTCAAGGGTTGGAGCCCATTGAGAAGTATGGGAAGCTGTAAAAGACAGTTGCCAAAGCTATCTGCAAAACTGACACGTGAAGGCCAGGAGTGGCCTATCTGGCTTGCCCCATCTGTTCCAGGGGAACTGAAAATATGCACATCTCCACTCTCTGTTGTAGACCTGGTGAGATTTTGTGTTAACGGGAGAGTGTTTTTCTCCATCAATCTGTGAACCACCACAAAACAGTTCTGCTCTTTCTGTATCCTTTAGTGATGGCAGATAGGGTAGAATGCAGGATGTCTGAGCTTCGGTAACTTGTTTGTAGCTATGTAAAGTTGCATAGAGGAGAAAAACCTTTTGGCTGGCCTTGTAGAGGTCACAGAAATGAGCGGACTACGTCTTTCTCCTTGATGACCTTGCCTACTCTTTTTCTCTATATCCCTGATGCAGCTGCAACCTCTAGGATCATGGTGGAGTGTGCATTTTGCTGGCAAAAATCAAGATGTCAGCTAATATTTGTGGCACTTGCTACAGCACTGTATTTCATCCTCGGGATTTTTATATGTTGCCATCAACCTGGTATTGGCTGAAGCCTGAGAATAGTAGATGTCAAAGATCGCCTCTTTGCTCTCACAAAGCTGCCATTTCTGTGTTCTCTGAAACAGCCTTGTGACGCCTCCTGCCAGCATCCCTGGCATCATTTCTTGCCTTTAAACATGTAGTGTGGCTAAGGGCTGTGCCATAGCCGATGTCTTAAAATGACATGTTTCAGCAGATGAAGAATGCAGTTGTCCCGGCATACCTCAGAGATTCAACTACTGATCCTTTTCTGACATGCAATCCTCGCAAGTGTTTTTAAGGCTTGGGAAGGTCTACAGGTAAGAAAAATACTTTTTTCTCTTAATTTGGAAAATTTCAGCATAAGGATCAGGGCTGGAACTGTTGTCCCATGTCCTGTATATGTCTAAGACTGAGTGCTGCAAGGAGATGCTGGGATTTTGGTGTAGGCCAAATGATGGCGTTGGACACAATCTTCTTAGAAACGTTTTCAAAGGTAGTTAAGAGGGAGCAGAAAGTCCATCTATGATTAGCTAAAGTTGTCCATGACTAGAGGATGGGAAATAGGGTTTCTCAGGGGTTGGTACTGGGACTGGTACTGGTACTATTTAACATCTTTGTTAGTGACACAGATGTTGGGATTGAGTGCACCTTCAGCAAGTTTGCCGACGACACCAAGCTGTGTGGAGCAGTTGACATGCTGGAGGGAAGGGATGCCATCCAGAGGGACCTGGACAGGCTTGAGAGCTGGGCCTGTGCAAACCTCATGAAGTTCAACAAGGCCAAGGGTAAGGTCCTGCATGTGGGCCGGGGCAATCCCAAGCACAAATACAGTCTGGGCAGAGAATGGATTGAGGACATCCCTGAGGAGAAGGACTTGGGGGTGTTTGTTGATGAGAAGCTCAACATGAGCTGGCAATGTGCACTCACAGCCCAGAAGCCGATCATATCCTGGGCTGCATCAAAAGAAGCATGGCCAGCAGGTTGAGGGAGGTGATTCTGACCCTCTACTCTGCTCTCCTGAGCCCACATCTGGAATATTGCATCCAGCTCTGGAGCCCTCAGCACATGGACCTGTTGTAGTGGGTCCACAGGAGGGCACCAAGATGGCAAGAGGGCTGGAGCAACTCTCCTATGAGGACAGGCTGAGAGAGTTGGGGTTGTTCAGCCTGGAGAAGAGGCGACTCTGGGGAGACCTTATAGCAGCTTTCCAGTATCTGAAGGGGGCCTACAAGAAAGCTGGAGAGGGACTTTTTACAAGGGCGTGTAGTGATAGGGCGAGGGGTAATGGCTTCAAACTGGAAAAGGGGAGATTTACAATAGATATTATGAAGAAATTTTTCACTATGAGGGTGGTGAGGCACTGGAACAAATTGCCTGGGGAAGTTGTGGAGGCCACCCATCCCTTGAATTGTTCAAGGCCAGATTGGATGGGGCTTTGAGCAACCTGGTCCAGTGGAAGGTGTCTCTGCCTATGGCGGGGGGGGGGGGAACTAGATGATCTTTAAGGTCCCTTCCAACCTAAACCATTCTATGATTCTATGAAATGAGAGAGAGAGGCAGTGGACACTTATCTGCACATTTTTCAATTGTATTCAGGCAGCACTGCTATAATGATAGACATGACATCTTGTGTAAGGCTGAAAAGCTCTCTCTTCTTCATGAAGTTAAAGAGGCTTGTTTCTACTGAAATCCTGCAAAGATGGAAAATGATGGCTATGTTCCCTGCTGCTGAGAAAAGCTTCCAAACCCTGATAACTGATCTTGCAGTACTCACTTCAGTGCCAGTGTCTTACTCATGTGTCCTGTGTTGGCAGTCACAGACAATTATTTGAGCTGGAAAGCTCGGGCAGCATGCATGAGGTGACTGTTTTTGTGGTTAGAACCTGGGTTTTGGCTTGTTGCAATGTTAAATTATGAGTATTAGTAATCTTTTGAATCTGCTAAACTGAAAACTTAACCAGCTAAGATCTGGGAGTGAAAGACTATGTGCCATCAAGGTTTTACTGTGGTGCTGCATGGACCAGGCAAAACAGGGAGTCTGCGAAATGTTGTTAGACTGGTTGCAGCATGGGGGGAAGTCACAATTTTTTATGGAGCGTCACTAGGCTTGAGGAACTACCATGACTAAAAGACATTAAATAAGAGTGATATACACCCTCACAACCCTGTAAATACATCCCCTTTCCTGTTTCTGCCTGGACAGATTGCTCCAGTTTATCTAGATTGTAATGAATATTTGTCTGCCTTTGTATCTGAGTTGTACTTGATCTCTCTAGAGACACATAGGTCCAAGATATTGGACCTGTGGCCCTCCATGCCCTGGGCATCTATCCTATTCTTGTCTGAAAACTGTATCTGTCCCTGGATATCTGCCATGCCATCCTGTTTCCTGCAGGTGTCCATAAATTTTGAGATTTATATGACCATGTTCCTGGATTACGCACGACCAAGCTCCAAATCCTTTAAGGCATGGCATTGTTTTGCCTTGCTATCTTGCATGTAACCTTCAGTCCTTGTGGTTTGGTCCAATAATGGCCCAGGATCCTGATGGCCCACATGGCATATAGTGCACATAAATGGCCCATACAGCCATGCTGCTCTGATCCAAATCCTTGATCCAAGGAAGTTCCCCTGAGATCACTCTCACAGTGAGCCAGATCAGACTTTGTACACTTCAGTTGTGGCCTTAATAGTGGTCACAGAGATGAAGGCATAACTGTGGCCATAAATAGGTAAAAAGCTAGAAGGCTACGTTGCTGTCCGTTTTGCAGGAGAGTTGCACTCTGTAGGTAGTTGAAGGTGGTAGCAGCAGTATCCAGTGAAAAACAACATTTATTTCTCTGCATGGGATAGTAGGAAAGGGGCCTTGAACTTAATTATAAAGGAAGCAGGACATCCAGAAACATCATTTCCAAAATTTTCATGACTGGAGAAGGGGAAGCAAAGGCCTCCAGCTAGGTACAAAGGCAATTCAGGGCACAGAGAAGTACACAGGTGGTCACAAGTTTTTCCAGAAGAAATGGGTGTTCTGACTTCATCTGAGATTTAGACTGAGTTAAGTCTGAGCTGCCAAAGCCAGTCTTTGGTCTGTATTATGGATCAGTGACCACTTTTAGGTGATTTTACCCAGGTTTCTATCATTTTATGAATCAGATAGTATGATGTTATCCATTTATGAACACTTCCCTCACACAAATCTTTTCAGCAGCCCATGAGCTTGTCAATGTGGGCAGAGGTAACTGTTGTGATGTCAAAAAGGCACAGCTTTATTAGGCTCTGTTAAAATGGGAAGGGATTTTTTTTTCAGCCAATTAGTACTGACGAAAAAAGCAAAACCCATGTCTTCCTCAAACACAGCACACCATGTACTTCTTATTAAGGACAATACGTGTGCTGAGTGTCACATTTCAAACTTCAGCTGTTTTTGCTGTTGCCCTATTCAAAAACAAGTATGGTTAGAATTTCATTACAATGGGAAAAGTGTGTGTGTATATTTGTTTCCCACTATTCCATAGCACAAAAGCTGTTGGGAATTTGCTCCCATTTTAGCAAGATGTACTTGTGTTGTGTTTTGTTTTGTTTTTACCCTAAAGCATAAAAAAAAAAAAAATCAGCTTCAAAAGTGGATAAATGTGTGAAACCAAGAGGCTAAGGAAAAAATTGATGTCTAACCTTAACTAGTATTGGTGCTCTTCCTGTGATAGTTGATTGAATTCTTCAGCTAAGGATCTCAAAGTACATAAAATTAAAGATATAATTAGTGTACATATTTCCAGAGGTTCAACTGACATCAGGCTGTTACGTGATGTAGTATGTTACTTCTGTAAGTAGCTTTGTGGCTTCTGTGTTTCACTGCAGGAATCTTTTTGTGGCTGTATATGAGCCTTTTAGGGCTCTCTTACATTATTCCAACCACATTATGTAGGGTGAAAGGGTTAGTGTACATGTCTAATTTGACAAGATAGATGAAGTGAAGGAACCAGTCTTTATTGTTGAAACAGGGAAATGAGGTGAAGGAGACATATGCCAAAGATCAGATAGATTAAGGCTAAGAACTAAGGCCATGTCTTACAATTCCCTTAATGATAAGAGAAAGTATTTCTGTTTGGTTATGGCAAACTAACACAGGTAGTGTGCCATACTGAAGCGATATCTGTTAAGGTCTTCTGGAATCCCCCTCTATCCTCCCCTGCCTATTCACAGCAAAATGCATTTTCACTAACAATGATTCTGCAGTGCTTTTGTACTATATGTACAGGAAGCTGAATGAGTGTCTGGGGACCTTTTAACTGGATCTATAAAAAGTCCGTGTCAATAAAATCCTGTCAAATCTATCCTTCAGTACTGTGATTACAGAAGAGGAAAAAGAAAGGCATTGCTCAATGTGACTGCAATATTCCAGCGCGTAATCTTCTCCCATGTGGTCATGTTTCCTCAGATAAGAAAAATTGCCACTCTGGTGTCAGTGGGGATGGGGTCACTGAATGGGAACAGGAGCGTTTTCATTTTTTTTTCACAATGGACAGTTGTTTTGTGTGTTTTCCTGACTGGATAAACTATGTCCATGGTTACTGAGCAAAGTTTATTTCTGTAGGAAATAGGTAACCATGTTTGTGCAGTGGGGGTATCAGAACACAGAGGATTTGAAAGGAAGGGTCCAGAGGTCATCAGCAGAGGGGATATGATGAGGAAATGCAATGAGATATATCGTGTGGATTCTGGCGTATGCTTCATGGGATGCTTCCTTTCAAGCGCTGGTGAGCAAGAGAGAGGAATAGAAGCTCTTTGATAACACAGCAGCAGAGTAAATTCATTTTAGGGCCAGCTCTTCACCTTGTATAAAACAGTGCAACTGATTTATGCCCACAGAGGATTTGGCTTGAAGCTTTAATTGCTTTCTTGGCTAAGTTCTGTTTTCCTTATGTGTGCTCAGACTATCAAAAGAGTGTTAAATGTTATATTTCACCAAAGCCTGTTGCTCCTGCCACTCTATTTGTTCATTATGTTCTCTTGAAGGATTGCTGCAGAGTAACTTTATTTCATAGCTCCAATAAAAAAATGTGTCCAGAACTACAAATGGTTTTGTGAATGCCAACAGCATTCCTAGATTGTCCTTTCTTGTTAAGTGACCAGTGGAATGCTGACAGACTATAAACGTAGAGTTAATCTTACCAGATAATGTATGTGATTGCTACACTGTTTGTATCCTGTGTTTCCACATTCATCTTCAGTTTTCCACATTGCTTCAGGTATAAAGTGTGCTGTGACCTTGTGTAACGTTACTGCCTAGAACACCAACTAAATGGTGTCTGCAGCTCATGTAGGTATGAGTATAAAGCTGAGTGTTGTGGAAGGTGAGAAGTGTTGCTCAGAGCAGACTAAAGGCCCTGTCCCAAACTTAGGGAAGCTCAGGCATTTGGTTTCTGCTGAGTGCTATGCAGTTCTCCTGCCTAAGTTTAGGATCTAAGGCCCTTCCAAATTAACATCTACTTGAACTGGATTTACTCTTGAATACCGTGTAACTGTTACAAGGAGAAAGCAATGGTACTTTCTGCAAAGGGTTGACAGTATGGCAACCAAATGTTATGCCAAACAAATAATGGACAGCACAAAGGATATTTTAAAATCACTTTTGCGGGTAAGAATCAAATGCATAGAGAGACCGAATGATTTATATGGGGTCATGCTAAAAAATGTGAAATGTGGAATTAAACTGAAATTTCAGGCCAGCGCTTTAATGGCAGAATGTGAACTACTTTTGTTTCACTGTTGCTTTGTACTTATGTGCATGAGTGTATCTATATTTTGGTTATACTTGAATCATAGTCTAGTATTCACGGTAGGAAAAATGGCAAATTCAGATGTGACTGTATTCCTGGCTGCTTGATACCGTATTTCCGAACCAGGTGGTGGAATGGGATGCAAGAAAGTGCCTCATCTGCCTCCATGCAGAAGCCATCTGTGTCTGCGTCAGCAGGGAGTTGGTTACCTAAGGATGGCTGGCTGATGTTGTGGCAGAGCAAGTCAAAAGCATTCACCAAGACCATTTCCATTATAATATATACTGTGATCTTGTACAACAGGCTGGAAAAAATTGTACTCATTAGAAAACTCATCATTACTTTCCTCATATCCTTCAAAGGATCTCAAAGTTTTTAGATCTCTGAAGTCTCTCTAGAGGTGGTTAAAGAGGTGTGAAATTGTGCATTACGCTACACTCATAATAAAAGATCATTTTTGCGTGGGTAACATACCTATCTGAACTGTAGCAGACTTTTCATGTTACCTTTTCTGTCATCAGGTGCATATTCTTGGTATTGGGAAGCTGTAACACAGTCTGATACTCAACAGTTTGTGATGTACAATCAATTTGCTACTCTTATAGCCATACTAATGCCTCATAGTTGCAACGTGGTTTTGTGCAGCACAAGAAAGTCATTGATCCTCACAGCACGCTTGAGGTGCTGCTGGTGGCTGCAATGAAAGAAAGAGAAATTAGGAATCAGAGTCATTTTTTGGTTCATGCAGTCCATGTGAGGGAAGTAGACAGACTGGAGCTTCCCTTTCAGTGGTAGGCCTTTTTCTTGATTGACACTCTTAGGCACAATGTCAGCTGAAGCTCTGTGTGGGCTGAATGCAGAAGGATTTATGATGATTTGTATCACAGATCATGGATTTGCTGCAAATAAATAATGCGTGTTCAGCCTGGGGTGGAGGCAGCTTCGAGGGTGGACCAACAGCAGCCCCCCAGTGCCTGTGGGAAGGTTATTGAGAAGGTGGTGCCAGGCTATGCGTAGCAGTGCATGGTGGGAAGATAAGACCCAACAGACATTTATTGAAATAAGAGAGGAGCAAACTGTATACAGGGAGGAATGTTTTCTCCATGAGGGAAGTCAGGCAGGGGAGCAAGTGCCCAGAGGGTTTGTGTGGTCTCCGTCCTTGGAGGTTTTCAAGACCCAGTTGATCACAGCCCTAAGCATTCTGGTGGCTCACGGCTGAGCCTGTTTTGAGCAGCAGGTTGGACTAGAGACATCCTGAGCTGCCTTCCAACCTAAAGTATCCTCTGATCCCATGACAACTTACACCACAGAACTTCACCATGTAATTTCTTGAGGAAGCCGATACATTTTGTTTTATTGGAATCACACATCTCTTAGAAATAGTTTCAGTTTTGATTAAATAATTCTATCCTGTTATAACTATTTTGTTAATTATGCTTGTGGTTTACAAAATGGATGACAGCTTAGCTCAAAACTCTCCATTCCAAAATTCATAGTAAAACCAAACACCTCCTACCCCTTGCCTGCTTTTCTTCTCTTCCTTCTTTCTCTCCAGAAAAAGTCCCCAAATAGAATTAAAAAATCCCCTGATTGTTAAGTGAAATATCAATACAGATGATAATATTTATTGGTCCAATGTTTGGTTCCATTTCAGTGGTTTTAGTTTGTGTCCTTAAATTAAGGACAGTGTCTTTTGTTCTTGCTCAAAGACGGTTCTGCTAAGTCATTGGGGCAATAAGAGTGAACTATGGGCCACATGGGGCACATTATTCTTCAGACATACATTGGACTGGCAGCTGGAAGTTCCCATCATCTCATTTTATGGGTTAATACTCAAGAATAACCATTTTTTTTTGTGTCTGCAAAAGTCAAAGAGGAAAATACTTTTATATTCTTAAAAATGCTATAGTATATTGCAGAAATAAAGTTACAGAAACTACAAGAGGAGAATAAAGAGCATGATGTTGTTCCAAGATATCTATTAGGAAATCCCTGAGTTAAATCCATGCTAGAAATTCAAGCATGCTTTTTGTTCGGATCTTGAAAGGATCTAGTGCACATGGCTCAGTTTTTATTCACCGTGTACAAGGCTGGCTGTATATTCAAGTCATGAGTGACAGGATAAGATTTTGAAATCTTTGGCTTGTTTTTAGCATTTAACTGGAAGAAGAACGTGATAGGAATCACATTCACATGATATTTGAATAAAGAGCCCAGAGAGGTGGTGGAGCCTTAGACCCTGGAGGCATTCAAAACCCGCCTGGATGCCATCCTGTGCAACCTGCTCCGGGTGGACCTGCTCTGGCAGGGTGTTGGACTAGATGATCTCCAGGGGCCCTTTCCAAGCCCTACCATTCTGTGATTCAGTGATTCTGTGAATAGGATTATATCATGCTGTCAACTCTGCCAGCTTTATTTACCTAACTCTTCAGCTAGTACCACTGATATCTCAATAGGGCTATTGATTTGGTAAAGGAGGATTTAGGCAAGTAATGGTGGCAGAAGTAACTTAAATTTAATTTGCCTGTCCCTACACCATGAAATAAATTCCCCTTTAACAAAGGCCCATCTTCTACCTCTTTTTCTCATTCTCAATGGTATTGTACTCCAATTGTAGTAAGGTACTCAGCAGTGAAACACAAACACCAGAAAGGAATGAATTAATCTCATATAGTTATCTGTCTAAAAGTTGCACCTATCTGAAACAGTTGCTTTGGCTACTTCTAAAATTGAGGCAAAGCAATAAGTGTTCTAGCAAAGTTGTTCATCCCATTTTAGGAATATCTAGTTGACTAACTTAAAGTTTGTTCATATTTTAGTTAGTTAAGTCTAAATGAGATGAGCCCCACTATCAGCATGGTAGAATTTCATCTTCTCTTTACAGAAGTGGTCATATTTTTATATATTGACCTTTCTAGGTGGAGCTGAAGTAAATTAAGAATGGTATTCTAGTATTCAAAAATGGCTATAAAAAATAATATTTTTATTGTCTAGAGTGGCAATCATCTGTTGTGATTAGTATATTTTGTAGCAGATTCATTCCTTCTCAACAGCTTTCTGAGCAGTCATTTACTTACTGTGCCACAAAGTGGGATGCAAGCCAGCAACATGAACAATATAAAATAACGATAGTGTGTACAAGCCTATCAGTAGCACACCTTCAGCTCAAATATTTACTGTATGTAATGTTTTGGTCCTGCAGTGCACAAAGAAGCTTTTGTCCAGAAAGCCAATAGAAATTGTGGAGAATCACTTTATATTTTCTGCAGAAGGCACTGAGATTAGCCAGAGCAGAAAAATACCAAAGTGTCAGTCCTGATTATGCAAACATTAATTCAGAACAAAGATTTTGCTTTTATAGCTGTATTTTTTTAACAAGTACACTGTTTCTCAGAAATGAGAAGATCCCAAACTGAGTTACAATCCTAAACACAGTTCTGCAGCAATTTCCCCAGTTTCTTGGCTGCATATTTAAGGTGAACCTATTAGCCAGAGATAACTGAGCCCAGCAAAGACAAAGTGATGTTAAGGGTGGTAGACCTATGTAGTCAGAATTGCAACTGCAGAATTAATACACCTGATGTGTTCTTTTTTCTAAGATCTGAAAGGGGTCATTATAAAATGGGTTCGTGGGTAGCTATAAAATGAGTTAGGAAGGACTAGTTATAAAATCTTGCAGTGCTGACTATGATGAATATGCTGCTTCAGCAGCGTTAGTACCGAGGGAAGTATTCTTTTCACCAGATCTCTATTCTCAGTGGGAAATATCTGGACCTTGCTCATGGTCAAGTGGCTGAGAGACACAAAGAACTTGCGCTACATGAAGCAGACTAGTTCTATTAAGTTACTTTTTTTTTAACATCTCTCCAGCCAACTTTGTGCTTGGAACAAGGTGAGGTCCCCTCTTCTGTAGGCCCCCTGTATCTGACAGATGAGGCAACTCCAAGGTTCCTCGGCACTGCATTACTTGTGTTTGACTTATTTGCAGAACTTCAGTCCCCTGCTTTATACTGCCAGTAGGTCCAGCTTTCAGCAGACTGTGATGGCTCTTCAGATGTTTTAAATGGAACAATGCATTATTCATATGCCATAACATGAATTCATGGCCCTTCCGCAAAGGAAATTACTTCTACCTACTTCTAAGACTTCTCCCATTCAAGAAAATTAAACGAAGCACTCAGAGATGTTTTTAATTGCTTACGACTCAGTTGAGAAACTTCTAAGAATGAGTTTCTTTTTGTAATGTAACTTGAGAGCTCATTCATTGAGTGTAATTATGCTGTATGATGGATTGGGAAGTATACGTAGAGAGCTAAATAAGATGGAGATGACAAAATAATGGTAATAAAAATAATAGTGCTTGGGTTATGTGATACTTCCTGACGATGTACCTCACCACACTGTCACTGTCTCTGAATACTAACGTAGCCTTGTGGCTTTTTCCTGTAGCATATATTTAGCAAATGGCATGTATTGCCTCTCTTCAGTGTACAAATGGCTTGGCTGCATGCTTTGGAGGTCTTCTGAGAGGTGGGAGTGAGAAGGCATTTTGTTCTGCCTGTGGAGTGACTGCAGACCTGCATGCTTGGGGTCAATGTGCTACACCTCTCCTCTGTGAGATCGGGTGGTGATTTTCACAGTTATGGAGACTTGCCATGCCTCTGCTCTTTCCCCGCCTGGGGGCTCAGCTGGAGTTCAAGATGAAGCCTCCAAAGAGCTGTAAAGGCTGCTGGGTGCAGTCTCATGTCTGTAACACCATAGTGACCCAGATAAGGCACTAAAGTTGTTTACCACTAATGAAACCTCCATGACTTTTTCAATAGCAGTGTTAGAAAAGCCTTTTATAGATTCTTTAACACAAAGCAAACACATTTTATCAGTCACATGAATGAATTTGTTTGCCTGTCTAAATTGCTGTATGGTACCAGGGCTGTTCCTGTTAATCTGTAACTAGGAGGCTGGCTGGAGAAGAATCACTTTGCCACCTCAGTTAAGTGTTCACTGAGGCCTGCAGAGGAGAATAGCCCACGCATTCGTAGAAAGTAAGTAATGGAGGTGGCTGAGGTATAGCTTCTAAAGAGAACAGGAGCACTTCTGAACATGAGATATGTGGGGAGGAAAGGCTTATTGCTAAACATTTTCTTTTCTGAGTGCTAACTTTCGCTGTAACTTAAGAAATCAGACTACATGTGCTTTCCAGACTCCCTGGTTTTGTCTAGTGAGACGAATCCAGCCTTTCCCACTCTTCTGTTTCTCTTTTCCCACCCTATTCCAGATGTGCAGGCCTGCATAAACCAGCAGGATTCCAATTATAATGATACTTTCCCATTCACTATTCATCCAGTTTTTTCTTGATGTGAAAATGAAATGTGACCCAAAATAACCCAGTTTGGGGGGGGACATGGATGGAGTCTATCATTACGTGCATGCGATTTATTTTTCCAGAGTGTTGGGTTTTTTTTTTTAATTTTATCTTTTTTTTTCAAGTACTAAAACAAAACAAAAACCCACAAACAGGAAGAATAAAAAATTGGATGTATGCAGGAGACTCCTATTCAAACCAATGGCATCTGAGGACAGAAATTATCTCCTAGATGGAACAAATGAGCAAGACCCTGGTACATAATGATTACTAATTAATAAAAACAATATCAAGACCCATAGTGATGAGACTCAGAAAAATGACTTCTGCAAACAATACCAGCATTCTGGCTAGGAGGATACAGATGAATAAGAAGAAATATAAAGAGCAAAACCTCTGGTACTAAGTCACGGAGCAAAATTTTAATTTGCTTCAATATCAGTTTTTCCAGAATCACAGAAATATGGAAAAGTATAGTATAACTGAAAAGTAAATATTATAGTGTTTAACCCACTTTTAAAACTGACTAGGGATTTGTAATGCTGTTGTATTTTTCTTTTCCAGGTAAGTTGTGAGAGCAAAAAGAATGCATTGCTTTTTTTATGCAGTTTGTACATCAGAACTAGGATGTGTGGCATTTTACAGGCTAAACAAACAATATGCAGAGGCAAGCTGAAGTCAGGAGGGTAAGTTTCCTCCAGCTCCTGTGCACTTTCCAGAAAAAAAAAGAGCAATTGTTAAAGAGTGAGCCACAGTATTCTGAGTCTGGGAGAAGGCTGAAGGAAGGTATGAGGACTTTGAAAGAAAGGCCAGAAAAGACCTGAGAGAAGAGAATAAAAAGCCTGATATAGCCAGTGGTCATGTATCTCCAGAAAAATTGAATTCATCACTTAACACAAATTTGAAGAAAGCATGGCTGGCTTTCTTTGGCTTTCTTTTGCTTTTATCTGAAAAGCTCTCAACAGTGTTTTCCTAAAACAACCTTTTGGGTTTTACTGAAGACAAAATCTATATAAAGCTTGTTATAAAAGAGTCAGTGGGGAAGTTGATTTGATTTTTGTTGTTAAACAATACAAGGTTAGAGGAGTTTTGTTAACTCAGTTACTGCTCTGACAATTAAACTCACCAGGATAAATAAGAATGTGCTGAACTGTTCTGAAGAAACTGTTTTCAAAATGGGCTATTTCCAGTGACTGGCTCTCAGGTGTGGATAGCGTCTGTCCTGTGCCAGACCTAGCTGATAGTCTTAAGGTAAATGCAAAGGTTTCAGGAGATCCAGAGGAGAAAGCAGTGTCCTGGTGTAAAGCCCAATGGATCCAACTAGCCTCTCAAAACAAGGTGCTCCAGGCAAAGTTCTCAGCCTGATTCCATCCCCATAAGCTGCTGAGGTTTTTAATGATTGCAACTGGTCTCACCCAGGTTATTTAGTGCCTCTGAAAAATTAAGTCCCTAATTACTGTATCTTTCCAGGAACACACAGGGTGTAACTCTGCAACAGTGGTGGAAGATGAGGATGCTTTTCTCTCTTTTTTTTCTCTCTTGACATTTACTTAGTCACATACTTACTACTTTCAAATCCTATTTCTCATGTGTTTGGAATAGAAGACAGTATAATCTTATGGTAGGGGAGAACCATGTAGTTGGCTGCAGATCTACAGACCTGTTCGCAAGTTACCAAATGTTTTAAGAGGAGTGCCATGCTTTGTCATAATTCTGAATACAGGACTGTAGGTTCCAAAATAACACGAAGTTTTATTGTATAATTAACATTTTTTTCCTAGAATATTTTCTTTGTAAAAAACAAAAATTCCAACTAGAGTATAATTGGAATTTTTTTTAATGTTCCTCTGCTCAGCTAGTATCATTGCCCAAATTAACAAGAACCTGTGCCTTTAACAGTTTAAATGATTGGATTTTTGCTAAACCCAATGTTCTGACCAGAACAGAGACACAGAATCATACACATTCTTATGGTCTTACATACATCATTTTAATAGATTGGTTTGAAATCTAGCTCTTTACCATTAATGCAAAAACTAGACTCAGGTGTTATTCATGTGAAAATTCTTGTTTACACCAAAGGAGTTTTCCGAGCACAGTGCTAATCTGTAAACCTAGAAATACCCGAGATTTGCCTTGCAACACTTATTCAAGGAACTACATAGCAAAGTATGCCTTTTGAATTCACAGCAGCCAGAAGAGTTGCCTGTTGATATTACATCTCAGTCCTTCTCAATGGAACCTGATACTCTAATTTTTCTTCTTTTTGTAGATTAGGAAATTAATATATAGATGGCACAGATGAGAAAAGAAAGTTACAAAGGAAGTCTGTTGGATCTTTGTGACTGACACATAGCCTTTTCCTGTGCTGGCCTAGAGTACCAGCCCACGAGCTCTTCCTTTCACAACACTCCTGAGCTACCCTGTGGAATGAAAATAATATATGTTCTCTCTTTCATTCACCCCACAGAAAACTTTCTTCCAAAATTAAATGATGGAACTTCTTCCATGCTGGTTTTTAACTGGTGGAACTCTACTGAGTTCAGGAGTTTTTGATGGCTGACAACTGGTGGGATAGGAGAAAAATCAGATACACAAATTCTCCTTTAGAAGCCTGGTTAAAACAAAAAAGTCACATTTAAAAAGGCTGAGCACTTGCCTGTGCACTTGACAAGATTTTAAACAATTAGGCAACCAGCAATGGCTTCTGATCCCATGGAAACGGCTGTAGAAAAAAAAGGCCTTCTTCCATTGAAAAGTGATGAGTTTAAAGCATTCTGTCCCATTTTTGGCAGTTTGATGGTAGTTTCCATGGGGATGGGAGTAGAGGATTGCTGAAGTGTTATCATAACTCCTGCAAATGACACAGATGGAGGTTAAAAATGTAAATTATATTTCAACAGCACCTGTAAATGTATTAATTTTGGGAGATGGAGAAGGGAAAGATAACAAAATGTTTTTTCCCTTTCTCCATCTGCAATACATCTCTGATGAATGACGCAACTAGTCAGAAATGATCTTTTTGGCCTCTCATTCACTGTTCTGCAATGTAGTAATATTTACCGCTTTGAGAACATGATGACCAGGGGTGTCAAATTTCTTCAAAAGTAGATATTGTTATGCTCATTTTGTAAATTGGACAGCTGAGTCAGAAAAAAAAGGTTAAGTGGCCAAAAGTCCAGGAACCAGGGATATTGCTGGAAAAACACTGTCTGCTTGCTTCTAAAGCCCTGGCTAGGTGACTGTACAGCTCAAATAATGACCTTTTTTTTTCAGGATTCCGATCTTAGGGCCCAGGGGGCACCAACAGGCCCCACTGTCCCTGCCTGGCCCCCATGGCCCAGGACCCCATGTCAGCCCCTGGGGCCATCAGACCCTGCCCCGGTGAGGCTGCAGCAGGGACAGTGTCCAACTCCCCATGTCCCTGCCCTGCTCGGCCATGGGCCCCACCGAACTGGGCCCAACCACAGGCCCACAGCCCGGCCTGGCCTTGGCCTGTCCCCCTCCCCACTGGCTGCCAGACCCTGCCTGGGGAGTCCTTCCAGGTAGGTGCCAGCCCAGGCTGCAGCCTGGCAGCGAGCCCAAGCAGGGGCTGACAGCCCCGGGCTGGGCTGAATTGGAGTCCGGGGCCATGAGCAGGGTTGGGGAGACCCCTGGGGGGGCAGGCAAGGACAGGCAGGGCTGTGGGTGCCCTCAAGGCCTGACCTTCCGGTGACAACCAGTGACAAGCTCAAGAGTTTTCTTGGGAGTTGATTTTTGAAGCTTTTCAGCTCCGGCAGTCCTGAAATGGAAAGGTAAATTTTGTAGGTTCTGAAAATGACCTCAAATCAAGTCCTGCACTGTTGCGGCTTTCTAACATCTTGCCCGTCTGCGATGTGGGGAAATGATGGCGCTTGAACCCGGTGCTCTCTCTGTTTCAGCTGACGGTTGGGTCTGAAACCTGAAGGGTGTGAATTACTTTGATAATTTTTGCACTCAGTCAAACAGATACCTGAAGGGATTTTTTGGACAGGAGGAGGGGAGGAAGAGAGTACACAATTCTCACAGAACCAAGCGGCGAAAAGGTCTTCTCATCACCCTTCTTTTCCCTTTTTTTTTTTTCTAGTTGGTAACATTGAGGACATAGTTTGTGACTATGAATTGTGGAGTATCTGCATGGAGATTAAAATCTCTTCAATAGATTCATGACGTGAAAAAACATTACTATGTGGATTGGTCATGGAAAATCTAATTTTAAACAGTGTTGCTTAGCTGTGATTTGTTGGAGAGCTGCATGGCATCGTTCCCCTGGTCTGATGTGATGAACATTGAGGTACTACTATGTATTCCATACTAGCTTGCAATTTCCTATGAAGGACATAGGATGCACTGAAGAATAGACAGGCTGCCTTTGTTTAATGTTGTCTCAGTACTGCATTATGCAAATGCAATGTTTTTTTGCCTGTGAGTATTTGTGACAAATATACAATTCAACCATTATTAGTTCCAGTTTCTTAAAAAAAAAAATTGTCAATTTTAATACATTTCAGTTTATCTTTACTCTTCTAAGTTGTGCTGTGGAACTCTTTACAGTTACAACTGAATTTAATTCTAATTTCAAGCTGACTCCTAACCTAATCAACATTCGGCACACTTCTGTAGTCTGCCTAAATCTATTTAAATAAAGAAAATATTCTTTCTGCTGTCCTATTTGGATAGGAAAAGACATCAATCATTTAACAACTGGTAAGAAACTGAGAGAAGAAAGGTTTAAAGGTGAACGCTACATAATAACTTGGTGCATGACTCTTGACGTGAGTGATTTGTGTCTATTCATATTCAAACCTCCCTCTGTAGTTTTATGACTTCATGAAGAGTCACCTTTGCTTGAGAGAATTGCTGAATCAGACTGTGGAGTGTCATTTGCTGAAGATCAAATATGAATTTTAAATTTTCAGGTTTGTTTTTTGGATGGGTATTTAGGTAATAGTAGACTTTTTTATCACATAATTTGTGTAAATTGTTCAGATTTGGTTGGCAATAAATGGCACAAACAATGACTGAAGAAATGTCTAATCTCATAAAAAAATCCAGAAGTTTCAGAAAATCTGTGAAGAGGATAATTACAGGTTGAAGTGCAGGGACTGTATTAGGGGGAAAAACATGGAGCTCAGCTGTTTTTGGAAGAGCTACAGAAAGGAAATAAAGCCATTGGTATTTCAGTGGCCAAGAATGTCTAAAATCTGGTAATGCACCTTGGTGGCTATTTAACTGAAAAATCTTTATACTTATTTTCATTTAATTGCTACGCAGAGTGGAATTGCTAACAGTAACATCACTACTTATAAATAGTGCTGCATTGTCAAAGTTGAAATAAGTGAAATATTAGTTTATGCTATACTTTCAAGTACTTTTAGTTATTTTCATTGTTGACTGAAAAAGATCAAATTGAAAATTAATTACAAACCTTTCATATGCATATTAATAAACAGCTTTCAAAACTACACTGAGATTGCCGTGACTGGACAACTCAGTCACAATAGAAAGTTAAGCTATGTTAAACTAAGTTTTTAGTTATTTACACTGCTGAAAGAAGAGCTAATACAATGTTCAGAATAGTAAACTTCCTTCTGATAGGTTATATAATTTAAAATCTGATGAAACTTGGAGAATTATATTACTTAATTTAATGTTGCAATCAAGTGGTTTGTATGAATGATGTAAGACTAAATTGTGGTTGTAAGACTAAATTGTGATGTAATTGTGATGTAAGACTAAATTTTTTATTGCTTTTGTAGCACTTAGCTGTCATATAATTTAACATTTTTGAAAAAAGAAAAATGTTGTTCTTAGAGCCTATACTGTTTTGGGGTTTTTTTTCTGGCTTTGTTCTGATACTTGTACTGGAGAGTCCACTGTGAACAACTGAGAAACTTCTGCATAAACTGCAGCCCTATGGCAAATATGTGTCTCTATTGAGCTATGTGAAATGATCTTTTAACTCACTCTGGAAAGAAGAACAAGTTGTCTTTTTAGGGATTAGATGGTGGTGGGATGTAATCATTAGAGTCATTAGCATGTCTATGATCTGTGAAAGGAATGCAATAAGCTAAAAATTCTTTGCTCTGTATTTTCAGTGCATTGGGCCAGTAGACACTCTGCAGAATCTTACCCACAGAGAAGTATGCAGGATAAATCTTCAAATACTAAATGATTAAGCATCCAGGAAAATCCCAGCTAAACTAATTTTAAAGCAGGCTAGAGCTATTCTAAAAATTTATTTCATACTTCTTTTTCTTTGTGTTTCAGTGGCATTTCTAAAATGAGTTCATAAAGTAATTTAGAATATTTGGATTTTAAGGTACTACAAAAGTGTAAACTATTCTTTTGGAGAACAAGTATATTTGAATGATAACCGTTCTTTGGAAGGGGGGAAACGAAACATTTCCAGAAGTTTTCTTTCTCCTTATATGCTATTTCTGTACCTAAATGCACAAAAACAGAAGTCTGGGGAAACATCAAGATATAAAGAGTAAAATTTGAATGATGAAACTAGATAATTGGGTTTTATTTTGGAAATGCAAGTTACTGTATTAATGTAGATAATTTATTTTAAGTATTTTTTTTTATTTTTCTGTTGTTAGTTTTTATTAATAAGTTCCTGCAGTGAAATTCTACACTGAAAATAAGGTTACTTGATGTTTATATTCTGTTTTGATCTTTAAAGACTGAGAAAGACAAGAAATCAGTAAAATAAGGGACTGTTCTTAAAATAAGGGGTAGAGTGTGATTCTGTCTGATTTTGTTTTCCCACTGTAAATCTGTTTCTTGTCCCCTGGTCTTCAGTCTATGATTATCCTCTTTCCAATGAAAAAATATTTTTTTTTTTTCTGGAATTCTTAGATTTAAATGTAAGACAAACTCCACAGACAGATCTCAAGAGTGGAATCTTCTTGCAGATCTCCTGAGTTATCTTCTGAATGTAAAGATTTATTTGCAAACAGCATGTTACTCTTCAGTATCATTATAATTAAAATAAACTGAAAGTTACAATGTTTAGAAACGTAGAAAGTAAATAATATATGTATGTATGTAGTCTTGCATATGTATTAATTTATTCTTCCCAAAATATCAGAAGGATCTTGGGTTCTGAGTCTTGCTTATTAAAGGCAATGAGAAGCACAATGAAAAACTTAATCAGTGACTTTATATGATGAAACCTAGCACTTGGTACGACCCATCACTTCTGGAAACAATGTATGAATAGCTGAGTGACTCTCAGTGCAGTGAACTGTGTGTCCAGAGATTTCTCAATATAGATGCACTAATTCAGAGCCAGTTACTGTCAGTCAAATCAATATAGATATTAAAAATGTCTGAATCTATTTTTGGCGTTGAAAAATGAGAGAAGTTACTGAGATTTTAGCAACTATGTGATGTGCTTTTAAGAGACTGTGTGACTGTTTATCCATGCCTTAGTAGCCTGTGATAGAAATTGATGTGACTGTCCTGATATCTGCATCTCTATATTTAATATATATACCCATACACACAACACATTTTTCTGGTCTAAAAAAGAAAGGCCTGTAGTGGAAAGTGCTATCTATTGCCATGTCCAAAGCTGGCAGCACATTTTGAGCAGCTGACATTTGCCTTCATGTAGGAAATTCCTTCTTCACTGTACAAAGCAATTAAGAGACCTCACATGAATTACCATCTATTTTATCCCTTTTAACTTGTTTGTTTTAGTGCCACAACAAGCAGTCTGAGTTGGACCTGTGACTGCATTTTATGAACACTGTGAAATTTGGGCTAAAAATCCAGTAATTATGATGAAGTTTAATCACAATATAACCCCAACCTTCTCACAAAAACTCTACAGGCATTTCATATCAAGAGGAGAATGGGGAAGACAGACACAGAAGGCAGAGCAATGTATAACCGCTTTTCACTCCTGATGATTTTCTCCATACATCTTAAACATTGGTTGTGTGCTATGTACTCTTCTGTCAGATCAGACTGACATATGGGATGGGGTAAAAGTCAGGAAAAAGGTTATTCTACAAGCTGTGAAAGAGTTCTGCTGTTGCTGAGAAAAAGAAAAAAAAGTGTTAGTATATTTAGAGGAAGCTTTCACCCTAGGGAAATGCCCCAGTGTGATTTTTGGTATAGCATAGATTAATTTCCCTTACATCTGTTTCAATATTTTCTGTGACATGCCTATTAATTATAAAATCTATTTGTTGCATGAGCAGTTTTCAACCTCTAATGTCCACCATAGCTCATCTGCTCCACCCACAACACCAGAGTCCAGAATAGCAAATTGACTGTCACGGTTGCTTCCCCAGCAGTCAGATGTCATCTGAAATCAAAATGTTTGGTTGTAAGTAGTCTTTTTAACCAGAGAGCCTAAACCATGACACCTTCAGACAGAATAAATTGAACTGCCCAGCCTCTCAATGAAAAAGATACAGCTATTAACTTCAGACTGGAAGCATTCATTTGATTAAACCACTCTAGTTGGGAGAAACATACTCTAATAACTCGAATCACAGTTTTTAAAAAAAATAAAAATAAAACCCCCAAACAAACAAAAAGAGGGTTTTAAGTGGGACCAAACCCAGGCAGCTTACCATGAACATTGTGTTCCATTCTGGGCCTTATGCTAACAGGAGGTGTAGTCAGCCTCAAGGGAACCCTTCCAGGAATAACACAGGTATTACAAGTATCACAATTGGATAAAAGAGAAAGACTGGCTGAGACACAATGTAGGATCTCAAAAAACATTTTTAAAGGCTAAAAATTCCAAGCAATAAACAATGGTACTCTGTGTAGCATATGAAAGGCATAAGGAGTATGGACTTTTCCCTCCCTTTCTCAGCTAAGCAATTTTTCAGCATAATTTGGTGTTCTCCTGTGATTCTTTGGACTTTTTTCTTACTAGGCCTGGCATTATCAATTATTATGTGACACTCTTCCCAGCAGGGCAGGCCTAGATTCCAAAATCAAGTATGTTCAGCTCCATAAGAATGGGAATAAGAACATCTCATGTAAGTTTAAGAGTGAAAAGCAAGGGAGCTCTATTTACAGAGCTGTGAGAGTGTGTGCACAACACAGCAGAAAAACTCACTGAAAGGAGCCAAGCTTTAAGGCAGGGAAGGAAGTAGACTAGCTGGTTTTAAGAGGTCGTTTCACCTCTAGCTTGTCATGTAATGTCTAAAATTATGCCTGTGTTCACATAATACTTTTTATCTGTGATGTCAAAGTGTTTTTACAAAGTCAGGTAGTACTGTCTTCGTTTAAAGACAGCAAAGTCACCAAAAAAATTAAACTCAAAAATCTGCAAAACAAAACTTCATAATAAAAAAAAAATCCCATCAGAACAAGACTCTAGGCTTGCAATCAGAAGGAGCATTTCCATGCGGTGTGGCCCTGAGTTCAAATTTGAGTTTTCATTCCACTGCCATGTACTGAGGAATAAAAGCTGTCTCTTGCTAAGACAGCTCTAGGGGACAAACACTTGATCTTTCTAGAACTTTAGGACTGCTGCTGTTGCCCTACTTACATTCCCCATAAGGAACTCGCCTTTCTCTCTTTCCCACTGTGTCTGCAAACAATTCAGTCAAAAACTCATGATATACATTCCCCTTTTCTAGTGACTGTATGCTGAGTACAGTATAATTACAAGGTCCCATTAATTGGATCTAGGATTATTTTAGATTCACCTTGCACAACGTGTAACGCATTTGGAGGGTGTGATCTGGTCCTTATGTTTCCTTTTGCCTTCTTTCTGCTCTTGCTAACAGCTATCTTCAGTTGGAAAAGCTGTGGAATTTGTGTGGGGTATAGAATATACAATGTTGCGAGTTAAGAGTTTTCCTGGTAAGTGAGATTTTTGTTTTGTTTTCCAGGAGGGAAAGTGCAAATTTACTTGAACTGCCCTGACTCTAGGATGGACATTACCCATATTTCTGTTTAGGAGGTGCTTTTATGAGCAGCAAGCAGGTATGATTTTTAGTAGAAAACAGAGATACAAGAAAAGTTTTTTTAGTAAATAGAAAGTCTAAAGAAATACAACCACACAATAGGGATCTATTTCTTAAATAAATATCCATGATCATGCTGCACTCTTCTCTTGCCGTTTCTTCACTTCACATATAGGGGTGTAGAGGTGTGCAGTTGAAGTGGCTTTTGTACAACTAACCATAAAACAGACGGTCAGTTAATTTGTCTCACAAATACATTTTTTCTGCAAGGACTTATCAGAGCTTCATAGCAATAGCATTAATTGTAATTCTCGATGTGTAAAAAGAAAATGTGGATATATCTGTGTGCTAGGCAAATTTGCCAAATAGCAACTATCGTGAATTAAAAAGTTTAAGATCTAAAAGGTGTTTGGCAACTTGGGGTATATCTGAACCCTCACTTCCCCCTTCTCAGCAGTGGTTCACATAGTGTATTTGTTTTGCACCTCTATGGTCTTGAAACAGAGGGGGAAATACAACTGGATAGGAGATGATGTCAGCCTCTCTGTTATCAAAAGATACAGTATGTGTGTGTGTGTTTGGAAAAAAGGAAAAGATACTGGCTTTGAACCCAACTAAGACAGCTGTGTCTGCTGTGCCATTACTGTTGCTGGTTCAGCGCTGAGAGAGGATGCTTTGGACCCTCTGCTTCTGCAGCTGTCGGACAAAGGTCTGAGTTTCCTGCAAACACTGTGAAGACAGCATCTCTCAAAGGGGCTAGGGAAAGCTTTATAAAAGCAGAGAGATGGAGGGGAAACCTCTCCCTTTCTCCCTCCCATCTACAGGGCACTCATCCACTGGTCCGCCAGGAATGAAGTGATTTTCTGTCTGCTGTGCCTATACAGCCTCATTTCCTGTGCATGCTTGGGCCCAAATCCTCAGCTAGTTTGGCACAGCTCTTCCCAAGTCAATGGAGCTGCCCCACTCAGGACCTAGCAGCTGAGGATACAGCCTTCAGTGTTATTCTTAGGCTCTCTGGCATGCTGAAAGCAGAGAGGAGCATCGTGCTTGTCTATGCACCCTTTGACTAGGTGAGCTGATCTTGCAGCTACGAAGCTGAGTAGATGTGAGTGTTGGAGAGGGGATGCACCATTTTCTGGGAACCGAGTCCTAGCTGTTGTTCTGTGTTTACTTCAAGGGTGGAAATCTAGACTGCTGGGACAAAGAGACTTATCCTTTGGGAAAGTGTAGTTTTCATGAGTCTGATAGTCTGAATGTATGCATTCTGAATTTTTTTAACCATTTCTTTTCTCTCCTGACAGAAACTAATCCTAAATCTGGATTTTTGTTTTCATTTTTACATTTTGTGCCTGAATTTCTGCCAGATTACACCCAGGGGGGACTTGAGCCTTTAGCCACATAATGGGTGAGTGAGCTTAAGAAAGTATACATTTTCTGCACCTTAATCATTCTAAGGACCACAAAACTACATCTAATGTATTTGTAAATCAGCCACATGGGAAGGAAGGTCTGGAAGTATTGAGCAAACTGAAATCACTTGCTGGGTGTTTTGAGAAATTCTTCCACTTTTTAGGTGGAATGTGGCAACTGTTAAACAGTACATGGCAACCACAGAGACAGTCTGGGACAGGATGGGAAACAGGAATACAATATTCTTGTGGGAACTGTGGGGGAAATAGAGAGAGACAGACTGCCGTGCAATAAACTCCAGGATCTGTTTGTGCAGAGGAATACACAATTGGAGGGGTGGGGGGTGGAAGGGAAGAAAGGAATAGGAAAAATAGATTTCCCCTCCATGAAATGGATATTATTTAAAACAATAGCTGAGAATTTCTGAAATTACCAAAAATTATGATGCTGAAGAATACAGAGACAAATACACAAGTGAAGAGGGGGAAAGAAAGAGCAAAAGAAATCTCAAGATCAGCTGGATAGTGCTGGTAATTTCAAGACTATAGGAGGAATACTTCTTATAAACTGTAAGCCCTCTTGATACTGTCTAATTAAAAAGTACATGGAAGAAAATTTTACCAAAATTTTTATCACTGAACATAAAACTGTGGGGATTTCCAAGTGGGGACTTCCTAAGTTGAACTTTAAATGGGACCTTTTTTTTTATATATTTCTCTTTTTAACACTGTTGCTTTGTACTTGCAGTTACTTTCAAGGGAAAATGCTAATTTTGAGCCTACAACCACATACCTAAAAGGCAAGTCTCAAAAGAATTTTGCTCCCACTGTTATCCTAGGATATGTGACAAACTTTCAAAATCTTTTAGTGTACCTTTTAAAAAAGACAGACCCTAAATGTCTGGCTGTAAGCTTTTGGGTATTGAACACTTTCAAAAAGCTGAGCCTTCTTTAGCCGCCTAATTAAGCACCACTTCTGAGTGGTGGAGCATGTGAAAATTTGCTCTTTACCCCAAATGTCAAAAAAGATGCCACTCAACCTCTTTTGCACTCTCTAGGTTCCGCTTTGTCTGAGACTGTACATCACAGATGCAGTTCACTGCTGCTTAATCTTCAGGTTTGCTGTGTTAGCTAAGGGCTTGACCTGTGAGTTTCTGAGTACTGCTGCTGAAGTCCTTTTAGTTTAGCTGGACAGTACTCCACAACTCACCAGCCCAAATCTGATGGTGTTATCCTGTCATATGCTTGTCCTTCTGGAAGCACTTCAGTATTTTTTTTTCTTTTTCCTAGAGTGAATTTAAAATGTGATTTGACTCAAGATTTGTGCAACTGCTGCTGTTATTGATGCTAGAAAGTGGGGTATGTAGCATAAGTAAACCTGCTACGTTTGAAGAATCTTGATCTGTATGGCTGAACTTCTGAGCCTCTGTCAACTTCAATGAGCACAGAAATGTGCTTGTACAGCTCAGGCCCTAATTGCGCAACCAGGACTCTGTTTCATTTTTCCATAATACAGCATGTCAGCAGAAACACGAAGGGTAGAGCCAAGGGATCCTGGCTCCCAGGCTCCTACGCTTTCTCTGGACAATAGTTTTCTCTTAGAAACCAATAAGTTATGGAATAAAGACTGCTCCATTTAAAACTATCTTGGGCTTTATAGCTAAACGGATTTAATAAAAGAGGAGTGATTACTAAAGTATGTTACTGCTGAGGGGGATGAGGATAGTTAAAACTTATGAAAAGGCTTTGCTTGCAGCAGAAAAGCACAGTAACCACTTAAAAATATCTTTGCTAATGTTTTTATTTCAAAAATGGAAAAAGTGAGTCAGCACTGAAGGCTCAGTACTCACTGCTACGTCCAAACTCAGCTGCTCTGGAGAGTCTCCCCATTCCCTCCCCCCATCTATGCTGTTGGCACAAGTGAATATAGCCGCTCCTAATTTAGCAACATGCAGTCGCTACCTTTGCATGGGCTCTAACAATGATCCTGAGAGGTTTTCTGCTGTAGGGATTTCTATTCCAAGGCTGTAAGCAATGGTGGCCTCTGTGCAAAAATACAAGGAAAATAATACGTAGGAATTGTTTTCAGGTGACAAGTATGTTCTGTGTCCAGACCGCTAGAACAAGAAAGTAATGCTGGTAGAGCTTAGCTCCAGTAGCAAGAAACCAAATGATTTTCATATACACCCATCCTTATTTATACTTGGTCTAGAGGCAAATTCACTGTGGCAATAGCTCTGGGCATACCTACTGAAACAAATCTTTCCAAATTCTAGGAGAGTTTGTAACTGCGCCCTGGGCTTGATCAGCTCTGATTCTATACTGTATTTTGCATTGTGATAAAAGGCAGAATAGCTGTATTTAGAGGGTCTTTAGTGGTTATCTGGTCCATAGGAAATAAATAAGGGGGGAATATTTTGTATTATACAAAGTAGATACTGTGGTGTTGTCGCAGAGATGTGTATGAAAATGTGGAACACACCACCTTCTGTCTCCTCATGCAGAAATTCTTCCTACCTGGTGTGCAGCTTTTTTTCCTAAGGAAAAGCCATATTCCGTATTTTTTTTTTTTCTTCAGTATCTCCTGTGGGTCCCAGTCTGACAGGGTTTTCAATGCACACTGCAAGCCTAAGCGAAATACACACCGCGCTGTGAAAGAGATACGTTACATAAGAGGTCTCTGAGGCTTACACAGTGCTGGACTGCAGTATAAACTGTCTCTGGGATGGATAAAAACCATCTCACAACCTGGGATTAACACTGATTCTTGTCAGGGGCTCTTGATTTGAGAGAAGAGAAGGAAATTTGTGTGTGCTGTTTTAGTGAGTTTTAGCAGCTATATAAACCACAGTTTGAAAGTCTGATGTGTATCTAACCATCAGCATGCCTGAACTGTGTTTGATAAAAGGGGCAATGAGCTCCAGTTATGCAGCCCTTACTCCTGTTGCTCCTTTGCAACCAGAGAACAACCAGGGATATTTGCATACAAATCCTGAGCGTTTGGCAACTTTTGCTGCAGCATGAGAGAAAGGGAAAGAAATGCAAATTCCCCTTAAGTTAGTGTTTCAGCCACACTACAGAAGATTTAGCCTATCAACTCCTTGGGAAGCCATCCCAGCAAGGCAGCTGGGGGTCTGTCTTCCTGTCTGCAGCTTCTCCACAGTGGCCAGAGCCCAGTAAATGGAAGATCGACTGAAGTTCTGGGGTGACAATGGTGGTTGCAGTTTGACCCCTCAGATACTGTGAGTTTAGCTTTGTGGAGGGCCGGAGAGAGCTTTCCTGGAGGTTACTCCAAAGCTTCTGTTTCAACATCCACAGGGACTGCTTGCTGTGACAGAACTCACTTACTTCCAGTCTCAGTGGAACACAGGCTGCTTTGGCTTTGACTTCTCTAATAGCCCAACAAGCTTCTTTCTAGCAGCACACACAGGCTTGGAGATGTCCTCCCAGATCTCCAGGCAGGCCATTCTAACACATGCACCTTTTTACTTCAGGGGAGAGAAGAGAAGTTGTATGTTACTCAAATTTCCTAGTGAACTACCAGAAGGCATTCAGATTGCATGGTAGAAGATGAATACTTTAAATACCTCTGTTAAAAAAGATAAAAAAGTAGCTATGTATCAGAAACAAACCCATGTAGTTGGTGAGCCATTTTCCTAAATATGGATCTGCATGGGAGAGAGAGGGGAGAAGTTGGACCATGATAATTACTGTACACCCGAAGTCATGCCTGCCACAGTACCAAACATTTCACTGGAGATATTCAGTACCCCACAGAGTTATATGAAACCTACAAGTTCAGTTTCAAATCACAAATGTGAATTAAGGAATGGATTTACAAGGAGGATGGTATAATATTAAACTTCTGATATTAGTCCTGTACCATGCCATATTTTTTCTTCAAATTTCTTACCAAAGAGCTGTAGGAAGCTGCCACCTGAAGCTGTTAGACAGGGTTATAGAAATGTATCCTGATACACAGTACTTTCAGAAAGCCTAGAAGCAAACTATAAAGTGCCGCAGGGTGTTGCCTAGTGGTGGCAAGGTGTTGCCTACTGCAGATCACAGCTTTATCTATCAAATCTATTGGATACTTTTAGACTGCTGGTTTTTATACATACTTATGTCTTGGGTAAAAAGATTTTTTAAATTGCATCTGCTTTTCATTTCTCATTTATCAAGGGTAATTCTTGGTATCTTCCAAGGGACTGTAACCTTGCTGTTCTGTAGGTTTAGCAAACAGCGGTTTGTTGAGAGTTGCAGATAAAATTGCCAAACTTTTATGAGCCAAACCATCTCCAAACTGTGTTTTCTTTCCAGGAAAAAGGCCTACATAAAAGCCTTTTGTGGCATTGTGTGTTTATAGTTGCAGTCTGTACTGTGAATGAATGGATCACTCCACAAAACACAGTGCAGAGGGATTTGATGAACATGCTCAGCAGTGTGTGAAGCCACTGGGTGGGGAGGCAAAGGTGCAGTGAACCTGCTTGGTTTTCCATTCTTGCACAAGAGAAAGAAGGGAAAAGCTCATCTGAGTTTGGGAATAATTGTGTCACTGCAGGGCTGGCTTTCTCTGAACTGCTGAGGAGCCAAAGCTCTGCCCTCCACCCCTGAGTCTTGCACAGCTCTCCACAGAGAAGTGGGGGACAATGGTAGGACAAAGGCTGAGCCATGGCTGTGGCAGCTGGTCAGTCAAAACTTTCCAGAAGATGGTGGGCCCCATGATCTGCTGGTGCGCTAAGGAATAACATGCACAAGCCTCACTGGTGCTCAACCCAATAGCAAGCTTGCTGTCCGCAGCTCCCACTAATATTGGAAATAGCTTACATCCAGAATGGTTTGCATGTCAGTGTGTATATCCTGTCTCCCTCATCCAGTGATATGGTAAGACATTTTGCACCTTTGAACGCCTATCCTGCACAGTGCTCCCAACGGTGTCCTTTGGGGCTCCTTCTAACATTGCAAACTTAATATGGCCTCGGTCAGCAGTCATTTTTTTTCCTGAATCCATCTGCTTTATTGAATTCCAGTGCCTGGAGGAACATCTGGACCAGTAGTAGAAATAAAACCGTTATCTTACAAATCTGAAGGATTAGGAAAGATAGCATATTTTACCAGTGAAAAGGGAGATTGAAGTGATAGCTAATGGGAACTGCTAATGGGGAATATTTCAGTAAATCAAGCATACTCAAAATAATATTCTGTAAGTAAAGCTGTTATAAGAAAAATATTTAAGGTTTTGAAACATATTATATTGCTTTCCATTGGAAATACATTTTGTCCGTAGCTGAATCTATGCTAGTAATTGATTCTGTACAACTTTGATATTTTATTTTTCAGAACTCAAAACATTGCTAACACTGCATGATCCTTATTTATTTGATTTGTGCAGAGTACATGGAAAGATGCTGTACAAAACCTGGTTAGCAACTGAATGACATGCCTGAGCTATTTGGAACAAACTGATTCAGCTCAGATCTCTTCCGCACTATCAGGTATCTGCCTTTATCTCCCATGAAAGTGTGGGTATCAAGAAGAATTTACGAGTGCATTTTAGCTAATCAGCTCATATTATTATAGTCTGATCTTCAAAGAGTCTGTATCTCAGTAGTTCTGATAGTAAATGTAAAATTTTCAGTAGTAGCTCCTATGTAACACTGAAAATCTGTTGTGTAGAGACAATATCAGCACATAGCTCCACTTCTCAGAAGCGTCCTCCCTCCACCTCCTCCAGGGTAAAAGTACCCTGAAACTATTTTTGGAGGTGATTTCTTCATGCTGCCACTTTATTCAACTGGCAACTTCCTCTTAATTAATATTGCATAACAGTAGGGAGAAGCAAGATCTAGGTCTCAGCCCCTGCCACAGTGACCATAAATCCTGTCAACATACAAACTAAAGCACAGGCTCCCTCTCTAGCAGGTAAGTGTTCCAGGCTTCAAGTTATGGAGGACTTATCTAATTTATGTTGTTTCTATAAAGCCAGGCTTTACAAATTACCCTTGTAAAGTGTTATTTGTCCCAGAAGAGGATTCCAGCTCCTCTCAGGTGGAGGAAAATTTTGAACTGGTGTCTCTTGGAAATGCAAATAAGAGCAAAAGGGCAAAACCTTTGGAAGAAAATGTGCAGAACCTGTGCAATGTAGGGCCTAAAGATGTCTAGGCTTGGAATGAAATTACAGATTTCTGTTTTATTTTTCCAGTATTTCAGCAAATATTGCCAAAACAAGCTGTCCAAGTTATCTCAACCTATTAAACTGTCATCTATGCTGAGGATGACACTGTCCTGGTGTTGCCAGTTCTTTTAGCAATAAGATTTTTCAATGGAGGATTTTATGAACAAAATGTCTCTCAAAAGAATATTATCATCACTGTGAAATCAAGAACCTTTTCTTTTAAAAAAAGATGCCAGAATAAAGATTTTCTTAAAAAAGCCACAAGAAAGCATGCACTTCTAGATAAGGCAGTTTGGTTACTTTGCAAATGCAGGCAGATTTGCAGGCTCTTGTTGTTAGGGGGCATAAATGACGCAAACTGCAAGTCATAAATGTCTGTTGCTGTGAAAGAGTGGGTGCAGTTTTCGGTGAGCTGCGGTGTGATATTTCCATCTGATACCTGGAGGCAGCCAATAGCAGCAGGTGATGAGAGGCTGAAGAGCACAACATGTTCCAGTAGCACCTGAGGTTTGATCTCTGGGGCACACTTGCTGCACGCCACACAGTGAGCCTCTGTCATTGCTTCATTGCTGCCTCTGAATTTGGTGCATGCAAACCAAAAGTACGTTTATTTTGTGCAGATCTTCATTAAGTAGTGACCATTTCCTTAGGGTTATGATACACTGAACCAAAAAATAGTTCTCAGACATCCTGGTGCAGGCATTGGTGATTCTCTAGCAGATATGTATTTACCTCTTTTCTTTCTGGTTTGCATTCAGTAGTTGTGCCTTCTGCAGGATTTCACTCCCTACCGTCTGCGGTAATTACAAATGATGGGAGTTTAAATACTTTTCCAAGCTATGGTTTTTCTCTGCGCAGTTTAGAAAATCACAACCACTACGATCAGACAATAGGTAATATGTCTTGCACTACATGGAGTCAGAAGAGGGATGGATGTTTCTGTTCCCTTTGTGGAAAAAGAGAAGGTGTGAACAGTGTTATCTCAGGGATTAAAGAAAGATATGCCTACCTATGCTATTTTACTACTTATAGCAAGACGAGTGAATGCATCACCCTGGGAATGTGTTTTGGTTTAGGAATGGGACTTAGCTGCCACAAATGAAGCGACTGTACCTAAAGGTCCAGTTTTACTTTGGGTTCCTCATGAAATGTAAAACTTGACAAATCGGAATGAATAGTTTTAACAAAGGCAATGTTGTTAGTTTGGCTTCAGGGTACGTGGGGCTGTGGTGTAGTGTTCACTTCGCAGGGTCCCCAAAGGCAGAAGATCACAGAGCTCATTTTGCACATGTAGCTGTAAATCCAGGGGGAACCTTTTGTGACAGCTTTCTGCGGACTGAGCAGTCTGGAAAAGGGTCACCTGCCACTGAACCCAAGCAGAGGTAGTTTAGGGTGGTTTAAGTGGTGAAAGCTGCATTATAAATAAGATATTTGACCAGAACTGTCCTGCTTACCTACTCCCACACTTGCTGGATTTTGTATTTTTTGGTTATTTTTTTTTGTATATAAGTACATGGGTAGGTTTTTTCTCTCTTTTCTTGGATTTTTTTTTTTTTCCCTCTTCCTCTCAAAAACTGCAATTGTGCTTTCATGTCCTCAAGGAATTTGAGAGCCTCTAAGTGGGAAGAACCATAAAAGTGGCCTACAGGGCTGTATCTCAATTTTGCAGAACTAAGAAGAGGAATAAGAGTCTGGTTGGGATCTGTACTTTCCTTTATTTCAGGATGGTACTCAGGACTTTTTGCTGCCATGCAGTTATTGCTGCCCACTGAACATGCTGATGAACTGTGCCAGCAGAAGACCTCCTCAGTTGCGTGAAGTTGTATTAATCTAAGCAGTAGGCACTCAGAAGTTGCAGAAAGGGGGACCTGTTTCTTCAGTTCTTTCTTCTGATGTCTTCTAATGCTGGCTGTAACATCCTCTGGATGTTGTGGGTTTCAGTCTCCTTTCAGTTTTAGTGGTTACATTGATTTGTTACAAAGCTCTTTTCCTAGTGAGGCTGAATTAGTTTGAAAACTGTGACAAGAGAATCCAATATCTGTGTTTAATTTATACCCCCTAAATCTGTGTGGCCATATGTGCCTTTTAAATATCAAATGTATAGTAGAACAATTGAGTGAAAAAAACTAACTGCAACTTTCTGATCTTCTGACACATTGGAAAAATGGTTCTGTCTTTGACACAAAAGGAATCTAGCCACATTTCTGCAGAATCCGCAATTTTTGACTCTAAGTTAGATTCAGTTTACACCCCAAATACATAGATGTAGGTGTTACTATAATTAAGATCGTTTGAGAATTTTTCTTTTTGGTGGAAGTTCTTTGTTTTCCTTTGCATTTCTTTATGTACAAGCGGAATTTAGATCTACAGATTGTTTGCACAATGCAAATAAATGCCAAGTAATTAAGTCAATCTTTTAAAATTAATATAGAGAAGCAAGGTATATATAAGTAGATTTTGAAAGTGCTTTGCCTAGATGGAAATTTGTGACTGTCAAACAGAAAATGGAAATTGATTGTAGGTGAAAAAGTAATTTGATATAATTCTAATGCATGAAATCCTTCAGCTCTTGCCAGGAGAAGGGAGGGTAACTGGGTTATACTTAGCAGGAAGGTGCAAAGCTGAAGTGAGATTTATGTCTTAACTTACACATACTTCTATGCTATTGTCAGTTGTTTTCCCTTCCACATTTGTCTCTTCTGATTTTTTTTGGCTTATTACTCCATACCATAGAGAGAACCCTAACTAAAGAAAACATTTAAGATTTTAAGTCAGGCTGAGGCTAGACTGTGCCTGATTAAGGACAGAACGGAATTATGTTTTGTGGTTGATATATCCCTGTCTTAAAATGCTCTATGTGTATTGAAGAGCTACATATACACGAAATCTTTTTCACAGGGTGTCCAAACTGCTTTATGAGATGGGGCCAGTGCCTGCACACCCTTTGGGAGAAGATCTGTTCCTTTAGGCCCAGAAGGAAAAAGGCCCAGGGCCTGTATGTAAGAGGCACTGGACAGTGGAAGTCTCTGTAATTCCTGCTAATCTGGTGACGCTGTGAAACCACATAAAGGCCAGTCATTGCCTTGTCCTGGCAAAGTGTGTTATGACCAGTTGCGAACAGGATCAGCTTACACCAAACGCCGATGTCACGAGGCATCCAACTTTCACATTGCTCTGGGAACCAACCTTCTCACCTTACCCCATAACCCTTAGCACAGAGGTAGATGTGAAAGCACATTTGCTTAGGAATTTAAGACCAGAGAGGCACCTTGCCAAAGGCAGTTTTCTGCAGTCCTACAGTACATTTTGTGTTTATGATAATGCTGCAGGAGTAACTTCATAATGAGTTATGTGTCTTCTCGGGTCATATCATCACTGATTTCACAAAAGACACATTTTCTGCTTTCTTCTTCTGGTGGAATTCTAGTGGAAATTAGAGTTGTATGGTATTGTTGTTAAGATAGCACTTGTCTTACCAGGACAACACCAGTCTTGAATGATCTTGGTCAGATACTACTTTGTGAGTTCATTATGACTGTGCACTAAAGATGTTAAGCACTGGTTTTGAGGAATTTGTGTTGTGATTGACTGAATGGCAGAGATCTTCTCAGCCTCCTACGTAGTGGTGGAGCCATACTAATAGCCCTCTGCTAAACATGGAGGTAACATAGCTGCTGGCATCTTGGTTATGTCTAAGGCAAAATTGCTCTGACTGCCGAAGAAACCCTATTCCTCCTGACTTACAACTTTGCATATCGCTTTGTAAACTATTCTATTGGCTGGCCTAGATGAAATTACCTCCTGTAGTAATATAACACAGTGTATTTAAGTGAGTATGGCAGATAGAGTTCAGAGGGTTGTGGTTAGTGGTGCAACCAGTTGGAGGTCAGTAATGAGTGGTGTCCCTCAGGGGTCAGTACTGGGTCCAGTCCTGTTCAACATATTGATCAATGATCTGGATGAAGGGATAGAGTGTACCATCAGCAAGTTTGCTGATGACACAAAACTGGGAGGAGTGGCTGACACTCCGGAAGGCTGTGCTGCCTTACAGCGTGACCTGGACAGGCTGGAGAGTTGGGCAGAGAGAAACCTTATGAAATTCAACAAGGGCAAGTGTAGGGTACTGCATCTGGGGAGGAATAACCCCATGCATCAGTACAGGTTGGGGGCTGACCTCCTGGAAAGCAGCTCTGTGGAAAGGGACCTGGGAGTCCTGGTGGACAACAGGATGACCATGCGCCAGCAATGTGCCCTGGTGGCCAAGGCGGCAAATGGCATCCTGGGGTGCATCAAGAAGAGTGTGGCCAGCAGGTCGAGGGAGGTTATCCTTCCCCTCTACTCTGTCCTGGTGAGGCCGCATCTGGAGTATTGTGTCCAGTTCTGGGCTCCCCAGTTCAAGAATGACAGGGATCTGCTGGAGAGGGTCCAGCAAAGGACTAGAAAGAGGATTAGGGGATTCCTCTTATGAGGAAAGACTGAGGGACGCGGGTCTCTTTAGTCTAGAGAAAAGAAGACTGAGGGGGGTCTTATTAATGCTTATAAATACTTAAAGGGAGGGTGCCAGGGGGATGGGAACAGTCTTTTTTCAGTGGTGCCCAGTGATAGGACAAGAGGTAATGGGCACAAACTTGAATATAGGAAGTTCCATCTAAACTTGAGGAGAGCACTGGAACAGGCTGCCCAGAGAGGTGGTGGAGTCTCCCACTCTGGAGACATTCAAACCCCGCCTGGACGCTGTCCTGTGCAACTTGCTGTAGGTGACCCTGCTCGGGCAGGGGGGGTGGACTAGATGATCTCCCGAGGGCCTTTCCAACCCTGACCATTCTGTGATTCTGAGTATGCGTATCCTTCATTTCCTACAAGGTGATGAGAACTCCCATTACACAATAGTTTCAGTAGAAATTCAGGGCCCTTGTCACGTTGCAACACTATGTCACTAAGTTAAGAGCTTTTGGGGCTACTCTGTTTTATAGTTTTTGAAGTGCCCTACGTGTTTATATCCCTGTGTAAATAATAATCCTTAGTCTAGCAATATTGCCTTGTAATAAAAATAAATATATAATGGAAACCCAGCCTCAGTAGAGAGGGATATCTTTAGAAGAGTTTTCCCATACGGTTGGGAAGACCCAAGTTCATTTTCAATCAGAAGAGAGAGACTGGCTGTGAACATTTTAGTAGTTTCCTCAAGTTTAGAATTTAATTAAAGTTTGCAATCGCTTTTTTGGCTAACAGAATATTTTGTAGTTAAAATAGAAAGCCCTATTTTAATAATTGTAGTAAATGCAGATGACATCATCCAGCCATGTCAAAAGCAAGTACTGTACCCAACATCCCAGCACTAAGACTGTGGCAGTGAAAGGGGCAGTAGTGAAGCACACTGGCTGCAACTCAGCTGGTCCTGCTTCCTGTGTCCAGTCCAGGGCCTGTTTGACAACACCATGGCTCTCACCATACACCTTCCTTCTGAGAACAGCTAGGTAGGAGCATATGATGTGTGAGGAACGCTGTGCTCAGACTGGTCCTACCTGAGGACGTGATCAGGATGTGGTGAAAGGGCATGCCCTCTCCTGGGAACTGTGGTGCCCTTCTGCATCCTACTGTCTGGGTACGGCTTTTGAATTTACTTTTCTGAAGACTGAGGAATATGAACTCTAAAGGACTGGAATAGCAGAAGGTAAACTACATTTTAAATAATTTTTTGTTTAGTTACTGCCAAAAGCAAAGGAAAGTGTGCATTTACAATGTGCAACATATTTACTAGTACTTTAGGAACTGTGGTGGTAAATTCTTCTCCCTTTGAGAGATAATACGGTGTATATTCTACTTTTAAACTCCTTTGAGTGCATGGTTCATTATGTGGCTTTACTTCTACATGGTAGAGTACATCACAGAGCAGATATATTAGCTCAAGTCCCAGAAAGAGAACCAAAATTTAGTGTGGTTCTGCAGCAGAAGTAAAAAAACCTGAGCTTTGGCAAACCTTACTGTGGCTATTTAGGAAGCTACAACATAGTGACCCCAAACTTTGCACTGAAATTGCAGTGCATATTCCCATCTGGCAATAATTTTGTTGGGAACACTGGTGCTGAGGAGAGCTGGCTGACTTTGGCGTGGAACTGTAGAGATACTGCACCTTGTCCCTCAGCTATTATTTGGAGCCAAATGGGGTATGCCCCTGGCATACCTCATAGCATGGTGGTCATACACACACTTTGTGCCTCACAGTCACAACTAGTCCTTCCCCGAGGTGGAAGGTTTTCATCCCCTTTCACCACTAGCTTGTTGAGGCTCCAAGTAAATCATACAGCTTGCTGCAGAGTTTGTGGCTAAGCCTGGAATTGAACCAGCATCTTTGTGTCCCAGCCTATTGTCCTAGTCTCTCTCTGTTCTTCGGGGTCTGACTCAGCTCTCCTCAAACATCCCGATTTCCATTTTTCCATTTTTTTCTGATTTTGTGTTCTTCCCCCCAGCAAACTTCTGCCTCCACTTCTATTTTCCCTTCTTGCCACTCTTCATTATTTGATCTTTAAATATTCAGAAAACTCAATGAATGGCAATATAACATTGTGGAAAAAACTATTACAGTTGGATGATGCTACATAATCTCATTGCTTATTGTGTTAGAGACAATTTATTCTGTTTTATCAGTTTGTGAATAGATTACCCTTTTCCAAATACTAGGATGTCTTTTTTTTTTTTTTAGCTTACAGTTGATCCTGTAAGTCCAATACTATTTATTTTCATTTAATAAAATTAGGTTTCTTTTCAGGGGGAAAGAAGTGGATACTGAGTTCTTTCTGTGTAAATTTATAGATTTTACCAGTGTGCAGACTCTCCAAGTTTGGACTGGAAAAAATGTGGAAATGATAAAATGTCATCCAAGATAGAAAAGAAAATGAGGGATTCCTTTTAAGCATGCTCATCAGAAACAAAAATAATCTTTAAAGATTTTCTACCCCTTACATTTTTTTGGAGGTCATTGTAACCAAAGCCAGTAAACTCCAGTTGTAAACTATTAATGAGACCAACGTTGAAAGGAAAGAGTTTTGGAGGATGATTTCAGGCTCAAAGGCATTACTCTCAAAGCACACAATGTTACTAGTAAGAGGAAATATTACACCTCACTTGACATCATTGCATTGTTTCATGAACTGTGCTTTTGTTTTATCTCCTTGCTGGGAACATCTCTTCTTTGCAGGTTAAAATTATGACATGTTGGCATTTAGCTGGCATCCTCTTGTTTTCTTCATTTAAAAACCATGGTCAGAGTGACGTAGTTTGGAGGAATAGTTTGATTTAATGATACTGGCACTAATATTCTACAGAAGTGTATTAGCAACTTCTATGCTGTGTAAGTACATCTCAGTTTGGTGAGAATTGGCCTAGCTCATTTTTCCATTTGATCCCATTCAAATATCCCTACAGAGTCATATACGTGCATACATTATGGATGGATAGAAGGAAGGATAGTCTTAACCTCTGTTTTCTGTAGTCTGATTTATTGACACCATACTGAGTTTATTACAGTGATACGAGTGTTCTATTTTTTCCCTTTCTTTCATCCTCTTTTTTCTCGTCATGCAAGTTGGATGTAGGAAACAGACTTTTTGTCATTTTTCTAGTAATTTTTCCTGTCTATCTTTGATGGGAAGCTGCAATGTTACTGCTTGCCAGCAATAGTAAAATTTTAATGAGGTATTTGAGAATTCCCAATGGAGAACCTGCCACATGTAAAGAAAATATAGAATAAATGCAGGAAATATGCAGGCCAATGCTTTGCTTTATGGATTGTCCTGTCACGCATAACACAGAACTGTTCATTTAGTCATTTGTATGACTGTTCTTGATGAACGTTTTTCATGTAATTATACCTTTCCTAGCAATTCCTCACAGGAAACTAGGTGGCTGGTTTCATCCAGGCACTTGATCAGAGCAGCCCTACCTTCTGAGAAAATTCAGGTCCATTTTGGAGATTCATGCCTGCTTCTAACCTTAACAGGTCATGGATTAACTTTCATTTCAACAGTTTTGCAGAACCCTTTTCTGTCTAAAGACTCCACTTTTGAAGTATGTTGCTGAAGGTGAGGGCAGTGAAGGATCAGAAGCTGAAGCTCCCCTCTCTCCTCATCTTTTTGTTGAGGTGCTCTTCCTACTGGTAATTTCTGGACTTTGACAACAACTGAGCTTTCAGCAAATCAGTGCACATTAGCACCCTCAAAACAAGAAAACCAAAGTTAACTTGTGCAGCTGTAGTGCTTTAGACGGTCTAAAGAGTGACTTACTTTCTATATCAGGGTTATGCTCACAGTGATGTCTGGCAAACTGTAAAGGTAAACGCCCAAACAGGGGAAGGCTGTGGCTGTGGGGTGAGCTGTAAATACAGCAGTCTGTGAATCAAACTACTCTCTCTCTCCCACCCTTTCTAGAAATCTATCAAGTTGGCAGGCTGCCCTGCTTGAAATAAATGTGGAAAATATTATGTAACTTTGCCCTGTGCTCTGTGCTGACAGCGTAGGCACTAGGCAGGTTTTAGTTACACTATCTGCGGTGGCTATTTTTGGTGACCAAAGGCTTCTCTCTTTAAATTTATGTCTCTATTTCCTTTCTCCCCACCCTCTCATTTATTTTTTTTTCCACTGACAACAGAATGCAACTCAACATCTGCAAACAGGAAAACAACATCAGCAAAGCTGTTTAAGGGCAGCCTATTCCCTTTTTTTTTTAAAAAAAAAGAAAACAAAACTGCCGGAGGAGGGATATATTGCCTCTAACTGTAGCCAAGCACTGAAACAGTCAGTCTCAGATCCCCTCCCCTGGAGTTATATGCTGTGTCAATACCTCCCTCTGCTGAAAGCTCTACATTCTTTCTCTCTTGCTTGACTTTTTTTCCTGTGACAGGACTTGCATAGATCAGGAGCAATCTGTAACACATAATAAAGCAGCCTGCTTAGTGCAATGCAGCTGCCCTACCAAGATTATACGCTCTGGGGAGTGCATAAACTTAAACTATTCGTCCTTCCTCAGCGTGACTGTTTGCAGGCTAGAATCTGAGATTAGGAAAAGAAGGTAATTCAGAATCAGATGACACTTAAAAATACTCTTTAAGAAAACCCTGTGCTGGAATTCAGCCATTGCCAAGGGACATTCTATTTAAAGACAATTTTACATGCATGTGCCTTATAACTTCAATTTATTTCCTTCAGTTTTAGTCACTTAATTAGTTTTCATTCTAGAAATAGTAAAATTACAGCATGGTTTGTGATCCATTGTGCTGCATGAACTACCATGTAAGACTTTAAGTGTTGTATTACTCGAACAGATTGAGTTATCTTAATGGTTGGAAAATCTATGAATCATCTCAACTACAGCTGGTGTGGTTATTAGGGAGCTCAAAGTCAAGACCTCAGTTTTTCAGAGGCTGTAGGATTAGGGACCCAAGCCAGTCATTTCTCATCTCAGGTCATCATAGGATAAAGATTTTAAAGTGACCAGCAGATTTTATTTGCCTCTCTTTCAGGTACCCCAAAACTGACACACCAAAACGAGCAGTGTTTTTGTTAGAGGTGAATGATTGAACTTAGTGGAGAATTGGGCAACTTCAAGGTGTCTTGAGTTAAGTTCCTAATTTTAGCAGGGGGCTAGAAGCAAAAGGCCCTAGTTCATAAAGAATATTGTCCTTTATGTCTGCACACCTCTCAGAAATGTTGAAATTTCTGCCAGTGTTGCAGGAAAGGCTAATACAGTGCAAAGCAATAGCTAAGCTGCAGCAGTTCACAGGTTTTTTTCATTAATAATCCTTAATATTTCCTTATTATGTTCAGCTGCTTCAGAGGCAGTTGAGTTTCACTCTATTTGATGGCAGATGGCAACAACCACTTTACATCGACCTTGTTTTGGAAGAAGTACAAATCAAGTCATTCCTATTAACTTTTTCAACAGCACTTTTTAATGTCTTCTGGGACGTTGATAATGTTAAAGGTGAGAGGAAGAATAAATCACACAAGCAAATAAATATCTAAGGAAAAAATATAAGTTCTGTGTACAGCAAAATTGCCCTGATTGGGTCGGGGTTAAAAAAAACAACACAGGAGGCAGGGAAAGGGTAGAAGGCAGATAACAGGGTGCAGGAAGGAGCACAGCTGTAGGGAATTAAAACACACAGGAGAAGGTCATATAAGGAGGAGAAGGAATCATCATTACATGGATGAAGTCTTCAGGAAGGTGCTATTGTATGAAGACTTGTGAGGAAACCTGACCTTATAAAGGACTACTTGCCACAAAAATGATGGTAGGAATTAGGCTTTGGAGGAAGAGAGGGGTGTTTGACTGGAAGTGTGCTGTGAGGTTGAAGTTTTATGGCTTTCTGGAAGATGACTTCTCCTAGCAGGAAAAGGCTTGGCCAAGGAAGCATGGCTTGAGGAATAGCACTTTGTAGAGAAAAGGAAGCGTCAAAAATACCCACGTGATTCATTAAACATCAGGTTTTGTATGGAGGTTTGTTCATTCTTAGTTATTGTGCAGAACACTGTACTATTTTTGCCTCATATCTTGGATATTTATAACTGGTAGAAAAATATTAGCAAAATTACTGGGTACATGGAAGGAAAATCCTGGCATGTGTTTGTACTTGATGTTTAATCAAAATAATATGATGTTTAGTGTTTATTTGGACATTAAGTCCTTCATACACAGATTCTATAAGATACTGGATGTGGATGTGACCTGCTGGGAAAAAGAGGTGCAAAATTACTTAAATGGATATAGAAAAAGGGATCCTCACTGATTTTTCTGGACTTCAGTGTTTTTTGGATAAAGATAAGATTTCTAGCATTAGGTTGGATGTAGTTATTGATAAAGAAAAAGGCATAATTTTGCCTCTGATTTTTTCTTTTCAGTCTGTGGTGCACAAAGGTAATTTAGACGTAGCTTTGACTGAACTGTTCGGTAATTAACATATAGGCATTGCTGAACTTTGTGTTAGCTTGTGCTCTGTGAGAATTTTAGATGGATGTGGTTAAAAGACAAGGTCCTATTCTGTGCTTTGGAGTTTACTTAGATACTGTGAGGGCTCAGCTGAATGTCTTCTCAAACAGAACTAGATTTAGATGGGGGGAGGCAGGCTACAAAATTTGCATCCTAGCTGTAATAGGACAGTCAAAAATACATCTGTAATGCTGTGGGTATGTAGGAGTTTACAGCTGGTTGAGTGACAAAGTCTGAAGTGGTGACTCAATGGGAATCTGCTGCTGGCTTTGGGTCTCCAGAGCTAGGTTCAGTTCTGTGAGCTCTTGGAAGTTTCCCCACACTTCTCAAGCCTCTTCAGGGATGAAAGTCCTTTATGGCAAACAAATGAAAAAAGGATGTGATAGGCTTTGAACTCACAGCATAACTGCACTTGATTCATTTTTATCACTGTTTCAGAAAACAAGGTATATATTTCTTTAGGCTCTTTTTGCTCAACACAGTGGCCGTGCTCTAAGATGCCTCCTAATGCCTCCTATATTCTAAGTACCAAAAATGTTTGAACAGGCTGGGCTTACCATGCATTAAATACATGAATGTGTAAGACACCTAGAACAATTTCCTAGGAGCACACTTCTCTTGGAAAAAGCAGTGCCACATGTTATGTTGACCAGCCATTAGAAAGTAAACCAAAAGACTCAAGGAAATTAAACATATATCAGAAGGGATCATTATCACTCAGTGAAATGTGAGACCAGGTAAATCTCAACTGGTTTCAAGTTTTCTTACAGTCGAAACACAGATCAGATTCCTCCAGATTTCAAGAATTTCTAAGCAAACCAAGACCTGCTGAATACTTGGAACTGGAATAGCAGCTTTACAATACATGTTCAAAGCACTTGCTATAAACATTAATAAATTCGCACAGCACCAATGTGATATAGAGAAATTTGTTTAGTCTCCTTACAATTCAGTCCATAGGCAAACAAAGAAGCAGATTTGTTAAGGGTTTTGGTATGTAATGATGCAGCTGGATATCTCATTGGGTGACTAACCTCCATAGGTAGGTCCTCTAGGTTCCTATCTGTTTTTTAAGGACCTACAAACCTTTAAAAATATCGTACTGAACAGGTTATTTTAGTGAAGTCTGGGTGTGAGGAGAGCTAGATAAGCTATCTGCAATAAATGCTTTGTGACAACAATATAGGTCCTATTTTTGGTTTGTAAATTGATTTTTATTTTAGTATACCTGACCATTATGCAGATGTTAGATGAGATATTAAATGGAGCATTTGTGGATGGATCAAGGTTTGCTCTAAATACTATGATTTGAATCCTGGTGCTCTTCTCACTATCTCTCAATCCAATGGCTGGAAAGCCTGGTGAGGAATGCAGTGTTTAGATGTGAAAATTTGGGTGAACACGTACTAATGTACATCTTCTGCCAGTTGTCTATGTTTTGACAGGGGTCCTATGGGAAAATGGTCTGCATTGTCACATGGAGTGGTTCATTTTGATGCATATGGGTGCCTGTATGCACGCACATCTCCTCTTCCCTTGGTCCCCAAAGGAATTATACAATGTACATGTGCAAAAGAGACAGGATGGCCTCTTCATTAAATCACTGAACAGGAAAACAGGAGAGTTAACTCCTGTTCCTGCCTCTGTGAAAGCTTCTGCCTGCAAATCTGGGAAATCCACTTAGGAACAGTGAGCTTTAAGTGAGCTAACTGGTGACGTCAAGATTGGAGGCAGCCTAAGCTGCAGTGATCATGCGCTGTTGGAGTTTGCAGTCCTGAGGGATATGGGTCAGACAAAGAGTAAAGTCAGGACCCCGAATATTAAGAAAGCAAAATTCCTACTCTTCAAGTAGTCAGCCAATAGGATGCCCTGGGAAACTGCCATCAGGGACAAGGGAGCAGAACAGAGCTGTCAGATCCTTAAGGATGCTTTCCATAGAGTGCAAGAGCTCTTGATCCCCAGGTGTAAGAGAAAGAGATCAGGAAAGGAAGGCAAGAAACTGGCATGGCTGAGTTGAGACCTGCTGGTCAAAATAAAGGGCAAGAAGGAAATGTACAGGCAGAGGAAGCAGGGACAGGTATCCTGGGAACAGTACAGGGATGCTCCCAGTTGTGTAGGGCTGGGGTCAGAAAGGCCAAGGTGCAGCTGGAGCTGAACTTGGCAAGGGATGCAAAGAATAATAAGTGCTTCTACAGGTATCTCAGCCAGAAAAGGAAAGTCAAAGAAAGTGTACCCCGCTGATGAGCAAGACTGGCAAATTGGTAACAATGGACAAGGAGAAGGCTGAGGTACTCCACAACTTTTTTTGCCGCAGTCTTCACTGGCAACGTCTGTTCCCACACCTCTTGAGTGGACTGCGAGACAGGGACTGGGGGAACAGAGTACCTCCCCCTGTAAGAGATCAGGTTTGTGACCAGCTGAGGAACCTGAACATACAGAAGTCTATGGGACCTAATAAGATGCATCCCAGAGTCCTGAGGGAATTGGCTGATGTAGTGCCAAGCCACTCTCCATGATATTTGAAACGTCGTGGCAGCCAGGTGAAGTCCTCAGTGACTGGGAAAAGGGAAATGCACACATTTTTAAAAAGAAGGATCATGGGAACTAGCAACATGTCAGCCTCGCCTCTATGCCTGGGAAGATCATAGGACAGATCCTCCTAGAAGCTATGTTAAGGCACATAGAGGACAGGGAGGTGATTTGAGACAGCCAGCTTGGCTTCACCAAGGGCAAATCCTGCCTGACAAACCTAATGACCTTCTGTGGTGGAGCGATTACATCAGTGGACAAGGGAAGAGCTATGGATATCATCTATCTGGGCTTCTGTAAGGCCTTTGACACAGTCCCTCACAACATCCATCTCTCTAAATTGGAGAGATACAAATTTGATGGGTGGACTGTTTGGTGGATGAGGAGTTGGTTCAATGATTGCATCCAGAGAGTAGTGGTCCATGGCTCAATGTCCAGATGAAGATCGGTGACAATTGGTGTCCCTCAGGGGTCTGTGTTGGGACAAGTACTGTTTAATATCTTCACCAATGACATAGAAAGTGGGATTGAGCACACCTTCAGCAAGTTTGCAGGTGACACCAAGTTCAGTGGTGCGGTTGATGTGCCTGAGGGATGGGACAAGCTCAAGAAGTGGGCCTGTGTGACGTTCATGAGGTTCGACAAGGCCAAGTGCAGGGTCCTGCACCTGGGTTGGGGCAACCCCCAGTATCAAGATAGGTTGGGGGATGAAGGGACTGAGAGCAGCTGTGCCGACAAGGACTTAGGAATACTGGTGGATGAAAAGCTGGACATGACCCAGCAATGTGTGCTTGCAGTCCAGAAGACCAACTGTATCCTGGATGCATCAATAGAAGCGTGGCCAGCAGGTCGAGGGAGGTGATTCTCCCCTTCTACTCTGCTCCGGTGAGACCCCACATGGAGTACTGCATCCAGCTCTGGAGCCCTCAGCACAGGAAAGACATGGACCTGTTGGAGCAGGTCCAGAGGAGGACCACAAAAATGATCAGAGGTGTGGAATGCCTTTCCTACAAGGACAGGCTGAAAGAGTTGGGGTTTTTCAGCCTGGAGAAGAGAAGGCTCCAGGGAGACCTTATTGCGGCCTTTCAGTACTTAAAGGGGGCTTATAGGAAAGACGGGGACAGACTTTTTAGTAGGGCTTGTTGCAATAGGACAAGGGCTGAGAGTTTTGAGTGAAAAGAGGGTAGATTTAGGCTAGATATAAGGAAGAAATTTTTTACAATGAGGGTGATGAAACACTGGAACAGGTTTCCCAGAGAGGTGGTAGACGCCCCATCCCTGGAAATATTCAAGGTCAGGTTGGAAGGGACTTTGAGCAACCTGATCTAGTTGAAGATGTTGCTGCTTGTTGTAGGGGGGTTGTACTAGATGACCATTAGAGGTCCCTTCCAACCTAAACTATTCTGTGATTCTGTTCTATGAAAGTACATGAAATCTATCAATGAAACAGGAGATAGGAGTAATTTCACTGTTGTATCTGAATATTTACAGAAAAATACATTAAAGTGTCTTAAAAATACTGTTAAAACTGACTTTGAAGCCTTGAAATGTGTGCCCATGTACAGAAAATAATTTAAAGATACACTTCAGGATTATAAGTAGATATTAGCCCAAAAAATGTTGCCTTGACCACTTTTCAGTAACAAAAGCAAATCTGGCAATATCAAAAGGAATGTCTATATTTATTCTGTTAATTATTCTTCAAATGTTTGTAGAACTCTCTATCAAAACTTAACATTTTTGCTTGAAATGTCCCTTTTTCATGTGGGGCAAATGAAAAATGTTGCTTCTACTCTGGCTTTTTTAATGATGTCTCAATTTGTGTACAGTCTTAGCATTCCGCAAAACAAGTCTTCCTTTCCAAAACCACCAAAGAATGGAAACTCTTCTTATCCTTTGTTCTGATTAGTTATATGGACATGCTTTTACCACCTGTAAATGCTTTGGATACTCTGTTTTGGTTTTAGTGTAGGTACTCTACCATGTCTCTGATTGTTTCATTGAGGGTATTATATTCAAACATGTAATCCTACAAGTGCTTGGACTAGTGAAGCCTGATGCCCTATGGTTTTGCCTTATTAATAAGGCTTGGAAAGTTTTTGTGTACTGTGTGTTCATAAACTTTTTGTCTGCTTTCTGTGCAGATTCCTGGGTGTCTTATAACGTGTGAGCTTATTGTTGTTTTTCTGTTAAATTCCCTACCAGGAAGTGTCCCTGTTTTTTCATGGGAACGTCCAGTGTATGCAAGAAAAAAACCTGTAGCTAAGTCACTTTTCCAGGTTAATTGCCTTAAAAAAAAACCAACAAAACCCCCCAGGGATGTCTAGCAGGTCTCTTTGCTCTACATAGCTGCCCACTTAAATCTAAACTTCGGAATCACCTAGGCCAGTTTAGGCCATGGGGAACCTGCCTTAAAACAGATGAGGTCAATACAGAACTGTTAGATCTTTGAATTTTTTTTCCTCTTCCTAAGCCACATACATTCCTAAGACAACATACTTTGTTGTTTCTGTATAAATTCTTGAGCAATACTTCAGGAATCTAATTTCTTCTGAAGGAGAAATTAAGGCAGATGCTTAATGGATGACATCTTGTACTAGCTGCACCATTTAAATTCTAATTGCAACCTGATCCACTTCTCTTCGCTAGATCTTCCTCCAGCTGTACAATCTGTCACCTTGCCAGTCCTTTAGCAACTAGGACTTCAGGCACCTATTTTTATATTTGTTCCTCTCAACCCAGAGTTCCAGCTCTGGAGTGGCCAGCAGTGGGTGCTAGGGGGTGAAGCAATCCGCACCTGCCTAGCCACCACCAGGGCGTCCATTCTGTCTCTACAGGATGAGGACGCTTAGCTGGCTTTGTGTCTATAAACCTTGATTGATAACTGCACCTGTGTGGCTGCCAAGGTCAGGCTGTCTTTGGGAGAATGTTTTATCACTGTGGGCACCTGGCTTGGTGTAAGATTTAGGGATGTGGCCTGTCTTTGACATGGTTCTGGCAGTCTGAAAAGACTTTGTTGCAAGATGTTGGCTTGCGAAGTCTAGCCAGGTGACAGCTTTGCTTTTGGGCAGTTATTAGGAACACTGAACAAGTAAGAAAGTCTAAGCTTCACCTAGTGCATTAATAATGGATGCTAATACCTAATAAAAGGTAATGACTTTTTATCCACTGGTGAATATACTGCTTCTGAGGGCTTGGGGTTAAAGAGGTTAGAGATTCCTTGCACTGTTTTTGTTTTGTAAAGCAGGTGCTACTTTCACAGATCAGTATATTTTGAGTTGGGGGAGGAGGTGTGGCTGGGAAGTCAGACCAGGTTGCTCAGGGCTCTAGCCAGACAGATATTAAAAACCTTTATGGACAGAGACTGCACAGACACTTTGGGCAATCCATTTCACTGTGCTCGTGGGGTAGAAAGTTTCTCCTTGCATCTAGTCTGAAGTTCTCATGTTTTATTTTATGCCTATTGTCTCTCATCATCCTAACACATATCACTCTGCATTCCTTTGCTCCATCCCCTTAGCAACCTCCCCACAGGCACCGGGGAACTGCTGTTGGCCTCCCCCAAAGCCAGCTCTTCTCCAGACTGAGCAAGTTCAGGTTCCTCAGCCTCTTCTTGCTAAGTAAGTGCCCCAGCCATGGTGGCCCTCACACTTCTATCAGAAGAGAAGAACTGAAGAACAGAGATCTTGAGGGGGAAAGGGTAAAGGGATGTTACAAGGAAGACTAGGGTAGACAGAAGGAGTAGATAGCCTTTGAGAGGAAGAAGTTATTCTGCTAGTATCGCCTCATTCCCACCCTTGAAAGAAGTGGAGAGATTATTTGTGAAGAAGGACTGAGACAGCCAGAGGTAGAAGCTTAATGTGTTGATTGCAGAGCAAGGAGCTGGAGCTGCAGAAGACAGCACAACTGGGAAAATAGGCATGGCACGTCTGCTTGGCAGAAGGACTTTGAGCGGAGACTGAGATGACATAATGAGTTGGTCATAGTGTCAAACTTCAAGAACTGGTATATTTTTTAAGTCGATGTTTAAGCATGCTATAGTTTTGAGCTGCGTTTACTATCCTCAGCTGTCACTTACTGAGACTAAAGCTGTGTAAATCTATATGTTTTCTCTTGTGTTACTGGGTACTGACCTCGTGAATACATGCTAGCCTTTCTCCAAATCCTGCAAGCTGGAGTTTCAGAGCACTGACTTTAAAACAAGAGACTCCTAAGTACTTGCTGAGGCTGCCTCTCAACTCTTCCAGGGCCTTGACACATCTGTGCAATGACAGTGTTATGTTGAATACAGTATGCTTTTCCTTATCCTACTGTGGTATTTTTTTAGTTAGAATGCTCTGCTCTGGAATGATTGGAAATAAAACAAGTCAATAGGATGCCTAAATGCTATGTTGCATTAACCTATCTTATAGTATTTTGAGTTGTACTTACACTAAGGCAACCATTTTGGAACAGAACATTTTGCTGCAAAAGCTGGCTAATGTAGGGGTTGTGTATGTTAGATTATGTGGTATGTTTGAATTTTTTGTGGTGGTTTATAGTCCCTTGATATCCATAAAACCACTGCTTGTGCTCGTGAGAGGACTGCTAACATACATAAATAATATGTGCTCCTTCTTTTTCACTTCCTGATGGGTAATTGGTGTATTGCCCAAAAGTCCAGCTCCAGCAGAAGCAGTACACTGGAAAATATAAGTCTTCCTAGTGATTTGGGTAATAAAAATGTCCATCAGGCTTAGGCAATGATGCTAAAGCTTTTCTGTATATAAGCTTGTGTCACAGGATAAATATGTGTGGGCTTTAACCCACAATTTCAAAGAGTTCCTTCGGCTGGATCAGAGGAATAGCAAGTTATGTTTCGTCTCCATGTATGGATTTGGGCAGGAAAATGATTCTAAGACACTTTTATTCCATAGATTATTTTTTTTTTTGTGTTTGAAGTGGAAATGCACAAAAACTTCTATAGCTGTTCTAAACAACACATGAAAGGTCTAGGTTTCAGGCACTCTTAGAAGACGAGGGTGAAGACCTTTAGTAAACTTATTATAATGACTGGCTTAACATGTGTGGACAAGCAAATGTCCTTTTGGCATATCTCACTGCAAGTACAAAATGTACTGCTGTGTCTAGAGTTTTCATCTATATTATTCAAAACCAGACACAATTGGGACTGAATTTTATTTTACCCCACCTGTTTTTCTTCAAACTGTGCAATGTGTTTTGTCCCCTGCTGCTTAGTCTCCCATTTGGCTATCATTTCTCTCTTGAAAAAAACATGTTGGCTCTGTAAACTTGCATGCTCCCTTGACTGTATGCTTTTCTGTGTCTGTTCTCACATCATGATTATTTGTGTATATTTATTTATCTTATTTCCCCTGCTTATGGAGGTAGTAGTGAAAACTGCCCAGGGATTAATCTGAAGAAAATAGTTCTCAAGCTTTGACAGGAAACTTCATGACATGCCTGGAGGCTGAACTATCAAAATTGCTCATCTGAAGCAATTACTAACTGTAAAGATGTGAAGAAATTTACTAAGTTTGGATAAAGCTTTTGAATCCTGAGTTTTAAATGTAACATCTTTGAATTCAGTGCCATTACTCTGCTCCATTATGTAAAATGAATAGTTGCATAGGCATAACTGGTGAATTTTATTCCTTTGGTGCAAGAGTTCTGGTTCTTCACTGTGGCTATGAACCGTGATGACTATCTACTTGTTTATATAAAAATATCAAGTATTTTATCCCCTTTCCAAACAGTAATATTGGGACACTGCAGAACGGTGTGCAAAAGAATTACTACCTTGATGAATCTATAACAAGGGTCTCAAAGTCCCCATCCAAGCAGATCTTCAATTATGGAGGTCTGTTGTCATCCATTTTCAGATGGACAATAGCTAAGCTTGCTGGCAGCTGCTTTGTAATCTATAAGCACCCAGATGCAAATTCATAGAGCCATAGAATGGTTTAGGTTGGAAAGGACCTTGAAAATCATTGAGTTCCAACCCCCCTGCCATAGACAGGGACCCCTCCCACTAGACCAGGTTGCCCAAGGCCACATCCAGCCTGGCCTTGAACACCTCCAGGGATGGGGCCTCAACAACCTCTCTGGGCAACCTGTTCCAGTGCCTTACAACCCTCAAACTAAAAAATTTCTTCCTAATGTTTAATCTAAACCTGCCCTCTTCCAGTTTAAAGCCATTTCCCCTCATCCTGTCACTACATGCCCTAGTAAAAAGTCCTTCCCCAGCTCTCCTGTAGGCCCCCTTTAGGTACTGGAAGGCAGCGATAAGATCTCCCTGGAGCCTCCTCTTCTCCAGGCAAATTCATGATCTCTCACTCTTTTAGACAAAGTGAGGATGTCTCAAAAGCTCAGCTGAAGAGAAATTGGAGCAGGAAGTAAAAAATGAGACCACGTGTCTTGGTGTCTTCTTCAGTCTGTTTACACCTAATAGACTTGACCCTGTTTCCACTGAAGCTGATGGAAAAATTGTTTTGCTTAATGGAATATATTTGTCTTAATCATATCCTTGTTTTCATGATATGTTCTGAATCTATTATCACCTACTTCTAGAAATCCCCAAGAGGGTGAGATTTTGTTGTGCTGTTTGCTGTAAAAAGGAATAAATGAAAACCAGATTGTACCCTGGGCAGCTCAGAATTTCAACACTGTCATTTGACAAGTGGGTAAGTTGAGGGGAGCAGTCACCTATTACAGCTCATTTCACTACTAAAGCACAGCATAAAACATGCAACTTTTAGCTTCTCATCGAGTTTATGTGTAATTTTTTTTTTATTTTTATTTCTTCTCCTGTTGTCTGTGTGGGAACATTTATATGAAACCTTTAGCTTTGCTATATTCTATTATTCGTATCACATGGTTGCCACCAACTGGTACAGTTCTAATTTTTATCGCTGTTTTGGTAGAGACTGCGCAAGAACCACCGTGTGCCCATACAGTGTGCTCCACAGCTCCTCAAGTGTGACTGTGCCATGAGCAGCAAGGTGTAAGCACACAGCGTTTTAACATTGGTCCATTACCCAAGACGTGTGAAACCGCATACGGAAACCAAATGGGCAACAGGTTCAGAATGTGCCTTCCTGTTTTTCTACTGTTTTCTAACTTGAGCTTAGAGTGTAAACAGACCTTTGTTTTTGCTCCTTTTGCTTAGCATGTCTCTCTGTGGTAGCTTTCTTCATTCAACTATCAGCAGAGAAGTGAAACTATTTCCTTTGAGCAACTCTGTAAAATATGGTAGGCTTCAGCCCTTGAGACCTGTAGGCCAGCCTCAAGCTCTTTGCTAAGCAAAACTGAGTGACCTCAAGTAGGAGTTTGCTTGAATAAAAGGATGTGGGTTTTTTATTCTAATGAATATTTAAAGCATAAATAATTGTTTATTTTCCTGCTCTGACACTGTAAAATGAAAGCGCTGTGTTTTAAATTTTCTCAAACACTCAACCTCAATACCCAAGCAATAAGCAAATAAAGCAGAAAGTCTCTTCAAAAGAAATCTTACTGTATAACTTGCATTTTTCAAGTAGTTAAAAGTAGAATCAGGCCTGTGGTGCTCACCAAAGGTCTTTTGGGTCATAAGTAAACCGGTCCTTTGGAACTAGTGGCTGTTAATAGAAACTAAAATATTTAAAATAATGCATGATACATACTTCACCTACACTAATTTTCACCATCTCTACCATTGTATTCATTGGTATTGGTGAACTTTGGTAAGAAAGAACAAGCTGTGTGAGTTCATACTAAAATACTGAGTGCCAAATTGTAATGAAGTTCAGTTTAAAAGCAACTTATATAATGATGTAGGGGTTTTGTCATCAGTTGAAATCTTGACCTCCACACTGGATGCCTTTCTGAAAAATATGCTTAGTTTAGTCAGATGTTTTAGACTTGCAGCAGGACTTTCTGGGTAAAATTCTCAGTTTATGCAGGACATCAACCCAAGTGGTCATAGGTTTCTTTGTTTCTGCTTCTTGTGTAACTGCCATTGATTTTCAGGCAGTGGAAAACTGGGGTTTGTATGTATTCAGATGCGATATATAAAAACTTGCTGCCAAATAACTGCGTAAAAATAGGTGGTCTAAGACCAAGATTGCAAAGGGAAGCATTCAGTGCCTGGTAAATGAGAGTATACACATAGGATGAATGACATCCATGCAAAGCCATTATGAGATAGTTCTTAAACCTAAAATCATCATTATTTTACATGCACTATTCAGTCCCTGTTCTAAAGGCAGGTTGATGCAGGGTTTCCCTACAGGCGTTTTCTGTGTTGTCAGCTGTATTGCTGTGCAGCCATCGGTGTGTGTTATCAGCATAAACGGATAGGGGGGTGCCATCTCTGTTCCATGCACCAGATCTGTAGTGGATAGAGACTTTCCTGCGTTTCTTAACTGTTATTTTTGTAATCTTAACATCCCTTTAGTGCTGACACTTTGGATGACTCACCAGCAGGACTTTGGAGCTACCTTGGACTAACCAGTAATCATAGGTTGTTATTCTGTCTGGACAAGTACAAGTGTGGAATGAAATCTAAACCTTGCTAGTCAGGTCCACCAATATTGATTGATATGGAAGCAAGGGGGAATATGGGTTCCTGGGGTCCCATTTCAGGCTTTGGAGGAGAATAGGCTTCATTCAGCTAACCCTACTCTTCTGCACCATTTATGCACAAGATTTCTCAGGTCTTTAAATTAGATTTTTCTTAATTTGCTCCTAATTTCGTGTGTCGGTCCCTGCAGCCACCTCTTGATCAGCCTGACTCTGAGATTCTTGTCTAGCTCGCCTACTTGTTTGTCATTCTGCCTGCTTTCAGATCACAGGTCCCTTCCTGGACTTCTTGTTCAGTCAGGCAGTTTGTGTCTTCTCACTGTAAATGTGCTGCCTGCCCAGATCCAGTGCTGCCTGTTCCCTCCCTTGCTCCACTGCTTACGTGTTTCAGACCTGTCAGTTGTTGCCCTTAGACTGTCTAATTTTCACGTCCACCATCACTTTCCTGTTTTCTTCTGCGGGTCTTTAGGTTGTGCTCAGCCCCTCCCAGTCTTTATCACTGGACTCGTCTGCTACACTAAAACCCAGAAGGCATCCTTTCTCCAGACTAGAACCTCCTACTTCTTCAGCTGTGTCCTGCTGTCGTGTTCCAAGCACCATCCTGTTTTCCATTCAAAGGAATATATTTTTTTTTAGACATATTAAAGCCCTTCAGGGATTCACTGGTTTACCAAGAACAGACAAGGTCCCTGCCATCAGTTTACCAAGCAAAGAAAACAGAAAGATATTACATTAAGAAATGAAAAGATAAATCCAGATTTATCTGCTTCTTCTCAAGCTGGAATGAATTCATATATTCTGTGGCAGGTGCAGGCATATTCAGGAAGTTGCAGGTAAATGTATGGAGCAGTTAAAATTGCCTGGTTTGAATAGTGTACGCAGCTTGAACTGATGAGAGATGGCAGCTTGCTCAATGAAGAGGGGCTAGGAAATGTTAACTGCTAAAATATCTCTAGGTACAAGTGGAGTTTATTTTATTTTTCATTTGCAAGAACTTAGTGTGGCGGAATTGAGCTAAATATACCCAGGAACCACAAAGGCCCATCCCTGTTGCAAAGGTTTCTCTTGTAAAATGTTAATATTCCTAGTCCAAGGTCTAGAAATGTTAGGATGCTCAAAGAAAATGATAGAATTTGAGCTTTGCAAAATCAATTTACTTTTGATGCCCCTTTCTTAGAAATAGATGACCTGTTGAATGAATGTCTTCCTCTTCTTCCCTTTCTTTCTCCTCCAAATTTGGTTTAATCAAACGCATGGCATGGAAAAACTTCAGCCTTGTTAGTCTTACAGAATTATAAAGTCGTTCTCAATTCATTATAAAGAGAGGTCTCTGGATATAATTAAAGGTAGGACTATGTTCTTCACTGTTGTAAATATCTCTTCTCATCTTCCAAGCTAAATAAAACTAGAAAGAGAAAGAAAATCTTGCATCTCAGTTTCCTGCTTTTGATTATTGATTGGATGGATGGAGGGATGTTTTAGTTTGTATGCATACTGAGACTGACAATTTGGCCCCATGAGCTCTTAAAAGTATTCATCTTCTAAGCATAGCTTCCCTGCTCCAAAAAAACCCCAAACAATTTATACTTTTCAGACTCTGTCTCGTATTCTGAAAGTCATATTCAAGTTTCTTGATTTAATTTCTTTTTCCCCTCACGAAATGCTGAGCTCCATGACTGCTTGACCTCAGGTTGGGCACCCAACAAACTACTAGTGACTTTAAGGGTTATTCTTCCGGAAAACTTCAAGATGAGAAAAAGTTGAGACTTCCTAGCAGGTCACTAAATTTTTTTTTGGCGATATCTATGCAATAGAATGTTGGAATTTTTTTACTGCTGCGCAAGATTTAAGCAGATAGCATCAGTAAACAGCAACTGAAGTGACAAAACTAGTTGGATTTCTATTCCCCAGACAGTCCGTGTTGTATGTAAGAAGTCCTGAAAACTATAAAGGGATCTACTGTTGAGAGATTTAATGGCACAAAGTTCGAGTTCAGCATTAAGTTTTATTGTGAATGGCTCTCTCAGAAATGAAACAAAATAGATTATATTTCATAATCTCTGCTGTTTCAGGTTTTCTCTTTCTCTTGCTGCTTCCTTTGTTGGTGTTGATAACCTTAGCCAAATTTCTAGAAAGCTGAGAATGTGTGTCGAGGAAACCCTGGAGAAAATTTGGTAACAACAGTAACTTTTCATAAGCATAAATAATAGCTAATTTAAATATTCCTCGCTGTTAAATTGCCATTCTTACACCTGGTGCTTTGGAGACATTATAAAAATAGGTTGGCTGTCAGTCAATCATGACCCCTTCCCCTTATTTTGGAGCAAATAATAGGACAAGAAAAGATGTTATAGCTGAAGCCTTTGGGGACAAGAGATGACACTATAGCTGAAGCCTTTGGGGAGTACAAGGTTTCTGTTGCAGTCTCTGCTGTAATTGATTGCAGTTGAGAAATGCCACGTGTTAACATCAGAATCCAGAGGTTTACATTGGTGGCTGCATTTTTTTTTCTCTCCTTACCCTAGATCTAAATTTTTCAGACATCCTAAAGTCTGGGCTGTCGCTTTGCTAATTAGAGTGCAGTCCATGCAACTGAGAAATGGTTTTGCTTCAGTTACAAATCCTAAGGGAAAGGGGCAATTTGATCTCATGGAGCGGAGGGTAGAATGCTCGTGGCCCCTTGGGCAGAAACGTGTGTGTTGGTGGGGAGCAGTCCTTACTGCCAGGATTTGTACTGGTAGACACTGTTGTGCTTTTTTATCAGCTTGCTTTTTGACTTTCCTGCGTGCTGACATGTCTTTCTGAAAACCGCTATATTCAAGCGGAATAAGTTACAAGAATATTTGTAGTGATTCCCTCTGAGCCTTTGCACAGCATGGGCAATAACAGCTATTTCTATTAATACGGGGGAGTTTCCCCAAGGCAGCTATTCATACCTCTGCACAAATGTTTTTAGAAAGTCCTGCACAGTCCCTTTTTACATTGCAGTAAAAGTTTGTGGTTTAAACCTCTTAGAGGATGCTTATATATAACTAGACTGAAAATCCCCTTATGTGAATGCTGTTAGTGGCCAGACAGTTTCTTCATATTTTTATTGTAAGGTTGAAGAACTACAATGAGGTGCTATTTGGCAAAGATGCTAGTTAAGCAAAAGGTTTATAAAGTGTTATGTAATCCATTCAGAAGCAATGTTTCCCTAAATGTCTTCCCTAGATCTAGGAGTAAGTCTGTTTAAACAGCTTATGAAGCCTCATGCTACACAAGCATGATTGCTTCAGTTAAATTCATGAGCTGTTGCACACAGGTATTACTCTATTTCAGTAGAAAATCTAGAAAAAAAACGTACCTGTTTGTTCTAGATTAGTCCAACTGACTTTTGTCTCTAAGAGACCAAAAATAATCCTCAGGAGTAAACTTTAGAAGATTGTTATCTTGTGGAATGAGTCCTCAAGAGAAAAAACTAATACTAAATCTGGTTCTCCTAACACCTGCCACAAATTGATGTCCTTCTTATTTCAGCAAATGTGATCCTTATTTTTCTTTAGGATGCAGGAGAATCAGATTCCCTTGCAGATGGAAAAGCCTATTCTGGTAATAATGCAGAGAAAGTCAAAAAGGTTCATTTAGGACATAATGTGTCCCAGAAATGTAACTGCAACACCAGGACTGTGCAAACCTGAGTTCTAGTTGCAGCCTCGATACTGGCCCTCTCTGAACTTGGGTGAAAAGCTTCAACTCTTACTCCTTTCCTGTCTTCTAGCTGATTTGTCTATGTTGGCCTTGTCTCTGAGATTAAAATATACCAAAGAGAGTGAAACAGTCTTAAGCAAAAGTTGCAAACTAAATGAAAAAACATCAAATCTGTCTTAATTTCTATCTATCTGACCTCTATTTGCTTAATTTTTTCTTTCTCTCTTCTCTCATCCCCTCTCACTTTTTTCACCAGATATACCAGCAAAAGAAGTGGGAAGCTGAGACAAAACCTAGGGACTGCCCCTTGCATTGCTACAACTGTCCTCTGAAGAAGATTTATCCTGATATTTCTGCAATCATGTCCTGGCTGTATATCAGTCTGCCCTCTAACTAAACGCTGGATGAATTTACCAAGATCTCAAAAACTCACGAGCAGGATCACTAGGTCTGTTGGGGTCAGCAATAATAATCTGAGCCAAAAAAGCAGTCCAGTTCTGTTGCATTACATCCTTGATCTCAACTAAGCTTGCCTCTTTGGGCTGTATCTAGTTACCTTGTGTCCTGTTTCCTTATTGGAGAGGAATGGCAGATGCAGTTTGGATAGCACCACCAGATCCTACGGTAATTCTGGATTATCTGAGCAACTTTGTTGTAGAAACATAGGCCCGAGAAACTAAAGGAACAGTAGAGTTACATGTATCAGTGGCAGTTCTGTAAGCGTTCTGCGTGGATATATCTGTACTCTGGTCTCTGCATGCTTAAGGAATAAGACTGCCCGAGCTCTGACAGTAGAGCTGCCCATTGATAAGTGCCAGCTGGTTGAAAATGCCATTTTCACAATATATTCTCAAGAAGTTGTTTGTTTTTTTTTAGTTTTGTGAACATATGTACAGCATATTTATCTAAAGATTATTGTTACTGGGTTTTGAAACAATTATGACCAACTTATTTTGCTGAAAATGGCTTTTTCTTAAGTTCCTACTCCGTTAAAACTAACTTTCTAAGCTGGCTTAATGGGCCTTCCGTCACACTAGATTTCACTCTATGATTGCTCATTTGGCATTTGGGGGTTCATTTGGATTGTCAGTTGTAAAAATGAGAGAGAGGTGATGCCTTTGAGTCTATTCCAGTTTTAATTTTTGTATAAGCCCCTCAAAAGCCTGTGACAGCCAACTCCCATCTTGGCTATTCTACTCAACAAGATGTTTCTAACGTTATATGTATGCCTTTATAAGCTGTATGTTGTGGAATCAGGCACAGCTTTACTGTTTGCTAGGTAAGTAATTACCATATCAGAATGTTAACACTGTAAGACGTTGTACGGTGATAGAAAGGGCAGTAAAAAATGTATATAGATTTTCATTTAATATGCCTCGCTAGAGGTCTTGGCAGCTCTGTTACCCTCACATAGCAACAGCAGTGAGAGAGAGTATTTGGCTCTAACAGCAATATGATCTCATTGCATAGAACAGGAATATAGAGTAAAGAGACAAAGCACTCTGTACTAATTTTAGGTTCCATTTGAATCTGTGACATGTCTTTAAACTTGTCTTCACAACACTCTAGTTCGGGCTGAATCTCTTCAATAACATCTGATTTGAACGGATCCCCGGCGAACAGCATAGCTTCTTGGTGCTGCTTTGCTTCCTGTTTGGTAATGGAAGGCTTTTAAATTTACTTTGGTACTTTCCTCTTGCTGACTTTTTGTGTTAGTATTGGTCAGAGCAGAGTATCATCTAAAACCTACATGGGGGGTGCCACATGGTCAAGCTGCTGGAGTCCAGAAGACATTTCAACTGGACCAATCTCTAGTGTCTTAATCCTATGTGTTTACAAAAAAAGAAAGTAGAAATCCACAAGCAGTACACTCTTAAAATGCTATTGAATTTAAATTAGTAATTTGATTTTATCCTTTTTTTTTATAATCTTAAGTAACTTTTAGATAATCCATACAATGTCAGTGCAGTTATTCTAATTCTGTAGCATATTTTGTGTTAGTAATGGGTGGAAATTCTGGGGCACCTCAACACCAGAGCCATACCCAAAGCAATCTAGCACCTCTGTGCCGCACTGATAGCTCAAAGAACGCAAAGTCGACTGATTTGCCTAGCTGGGGATTCCCCAGGCACAGGGGAATCTGCAGCTGGTGCTCTCTCTGCATAGCCGTCTTTCTCCATGAACACCAAGCTGCAGCTGCTCTTAGGGGAGCCTGTTGGGACCAGCCACCAGGCGTGAAAGCGAGGGTAGCTTTCTGGCTGCTCCGCTGCTCACCCAAGAGTTGTGCTTTTTTGTAGTCTGTCTGAAGCCTAAATGTATTAGAAATGCCGCTTTAAAAGAAGAAGGAAAAAAAAAAACCAAAACCCAAACCAACCGCAAATTTTTGACTGCAGTGATCCACAGGTGGTTTGGATTACTTGCATATAATCTGAACTGTTTGAGTTATATAAGAAATATTTCCCTCTCATGCTCTACGGCATAAGCCCAACATAAAAGCTTGAGATTTTCAGAAGGACTTAGGATGTTAGGCACATAAATCCCATCGAATTTTAATGGAATTTAGGGTATTACTTGGTCTCTCTTGAAAAATTAATTCTAAATCTGTGCAGGATTAGAGGAAACTCCCACTGTGAACAAAACTTTTTTCCAATAATGCACACCTTTTCCTGAAGCTTCTAGCCACTGTTACAGTGCTCAAAATATCACTTTATGCCGGAGGAGTTTGGCAGAAATCTTTTAAAGTTCCCCTCAGTTCAGTAGGCTGCACACTGATCTAATTTACAGCAGCAATTCCTATTGCCCCATGAAACTTTGGACTTGCCTTTCATTTAAGTTAATAGAATGAGAATTTATATAACTATATTAACAGTTGCTTGAGGCGAAGAGTATATTAGATAAAGGCTACAATGGTGAGTTTTCCTCTTTTATTTTTTTTTTAAATGGTAAATTAGGTGGTTTCTGGTATTGTTTTAATTGACATGCTATAAAATGTATGCTTTTCTTAAAAAGTGACCATTCTCCCTGTTTGTGATAATATTCCCGGCTTTCAAAATCCTAGGAGTTACAATAGCTGTCTTAAGCAATATTGCCAATATTTCTTCATCCTTAAGCTCTGTTACCCCACTCAAACAACTGTCAGATGTTCTGCCCTCCAGAGTCTGCCTTTGGGTCCCTGCAACTGCATATGGTCTCCTCTATCATTTCCTTTCAAGATAGGGCAGTTCACAGGTAGTGTTAAGTATTGTAAAAGTTGGTCGCCAGATTTCTCAGCTGCAGAAGAGAGCTCTGTTCCAGATACTTCTTCAGTTTTATATTGCTATTAGCTGTGTGCTATCAGCTTGCAGCTTTTCCCCTGTTCCTCTCCTCGCTGAGCTAACTGCATTCCCGTCTCCGAGAGGAGGAATCTCCTGGTGCTATTTGGCTTCCAAACTATTTACACTGAAACATCCTTGTAGAAATGGAAAGAAGCAAAGGTCACATTAACAGCCCCATGTTAAAGGTCAGCAATACCATGGTAACAGTAGAAATCCATCCAGATGCTTGCAGAAAAGTTGAACCCCTTACGAATAGGAAATAACCCAAATAAACAGGGAGGTAGATAAAAAGCAGTATCTTAGCCCTGAACCACGCGTCAAGTGGAAACGTAACATTTGAGAGCTTGTTGGGTATTTCCTATACCTAACTTTGAACTACATTGCTCAAAATACAAAACCGTAGCAAATATTCAGAAAAATAACTGCCTCGTAAATGTTCTGACTCTCAACCTGAGGCTTTTTTTTTTTTACTGCAAGTGTGTAATGCAGCCAAGTGTTGTTTAGTATCCTTCCTGTGCCTTAAAGTGTGACTTTTATGGGTGACGTTATGTTTATGGGTCTTTGTTCATCCTCGGCCTCATGTACCCCACTGCTGCTTCCTCTGAGGCTTTGCCGCCACACCGCAGGGTGTTAATTTCCTGTTTTGAGTCTGTCACAGACAAATTCAGAGCCTCGATTAAAACACAACACACAGATACATGCTGCTGACAAAGGCACTAATAAAACTAAAGTTTAAAGGTGGCCCTGGTGTTTCCTCACTGAGCAGCATGGGGACCTTTCACCTCTTGGAGACATGCTGTTTGCAAAGGTTTCTTTTCTTTTTAATTAGGGCTCGCCTGAATGAGTTTTAGCAAGCTGCTCTAGCATTTGGTGTGTTTGGTTTATGGATGTATTTACCATAAAACATGCAGAGCTCACTAGAGTGGTGTTGTTTTTTTTTTTTTTTTTTTTTAAAAAAAGGCAGCCTTATGAAACCTACAGGAGCTGCAAAGAAAAAAAAAGGCTTAAACAGAAAATGTGTTGGTTATGGTGATGGGTCTGGTATGTATGGTCTCTGCAAGACATATGCATGGGCATCTGAATTTCCTGACCTTTTATCTTGGTCACTGAGCAGAAGGGGGTGGGGGTGGGGCGCGGAACCAGCTTTTTCTTTTGTGAAAATCCTTCCTTTTGCACTCGCATCCAGCAGTGGGAGACTTGCAAAAGTAATCTCATAGGCATGAATTTCTACAGAATTTTTTCGCCGCTTGTTCATCTAGCACAGTTTAAAGTGTCTCAGCACATTTATTTTAGACCATTCTGTAGAGTCACAGATCTAACAAGCAAAAAAACCTTTCCCTATTACTCAGTATATGTTTTTTTTCTCCTCTTCAATTTGTTGTGGTGTTCCTAGCACTATTGTAAAAGCCTTTGCCCCTTATATAAATACTGCACACATGTTTACAAGAGAGCATTTTAAACTTGGATCTGTTCTAATGGACGCCTTGTTATTTTCATGCAGTGTTGGGACCTTTCTTTTTTTCTGCTCTCAGTAAAATACTTATTTCTGTATCTTGATGAATTTTAACATTAAGAAGTATATTTGGAAAATTTAAGTTTCTTACCTAGTCATTCTGATGTATGACAACTCGGTGGTATATCTGCTACAGCTACTCAGAAAGACAAATACCTCATCATAGAGTCCCCTTGTAATCAAGAGGGAAGCTCTTGACTTTCTCCACTGATCTGGCTTGGAGAGATCTCTTGCAATATACCTGAAGTTTAACTAAACTTAGGCTAATTATATCTGGAGAACAAATTTTGTAGCCTGATTTCTCATAGATGCAGCTGTGCCCCTCTGCCTCATGTCGAAGGAAATACTAGTCATGTGTTCTTCATAGCCTTCAGATAGAATGGGTCTTTAAAGTCTTGCAGCGTCTGCCTCTGACCACCCCTCACTGGCTATCCTTAAGCCTGCCGTGTCTTCTTTCCCCCTTGTCCTCCAATGTTTGAGCCTATCTGAATGACTTCCTTCTTGCCTCTCCTGTATACCCCTGCTTCAGTGGTGCCCTGTGAATCCTGTCCTTGCACCCAATTTTCCTTGTCCTCAAAACCAAGTCTCAGTGTGAGGATCACTTCAGGCCTGATGCATGGGGAGGGCATCATGCTGGGCAGTGTGAGGGTTCACGTGCTGCCGATGCCGCACGTGACCTTGTGCACATTATTGCTACAGGGTGGAGGAAGTTAACTTCAAACTACACATTTCTTCTGCCTTTCTGCTGCAATATTTCCTACAGCTCAGGTCCATAGCCTTATGGGTTCCTGGACCTGTATATGCTGCCTTGCAGTAGAAGGAAGAAACTACAGCTGCGACTTACTACTCCCTAACAAACCAAAACACTAGTAAGAGCTATTGTGATTTCTGTAGTTGTGGTGGTTGTTTCTGTAGACTGTTGCTGTCCTAGACTGCCTCTCTGTCTTGTCTATTTAGATGGCAGCATGGACAATCCATGGATAGGAAACCACTCTTCTTGCAAAAGTTGTGTATGTCAACTTCCTCACAGTTGGTGGAATTTTTGGGCAACAAATGTGATTATTAATTTCATGTAAGGAGCTGGTATGTTCCTTAGTATAGACTATGCTCTGTACGTTCAACAAAAAGGGAGCTAAAAACACAATGCTACTTCTACATCAATCCAGGCTTAGTTGTTGAAACAAGCTCTGAAATTCAAATTCCAATTAAGAAAATCCTGGCTTACAAGTAGGCCTAATGCTTTGCTTAAGTGCAGACAGACCTTTGGTGCTGCTAGTCCTCTATAAAACACTGCAAAAGGTGGCATAATCAGATACATGGGCATTCCCTCTTTGTAGAGAGCATATCAAAGATAGGTTCCTCGAGCTGTAACTGGAAGGGATAGGGAGTGAAATGCTACTACAAAACTTCGGGCTAAGTTAGAGCATTTGTAAGGCATTCTTAACTCTCCCTGAGGGTGAGTTCAGTGCATTTTAAAACTCTCATGTCTTTACTTTACAGGAGCCCATTTCTGCTTTCGGAATGGGTCATTGTTACTTGCTATAGCTGAGTTGACCTAAGGATTGGTAGGAGAATTAAGCTTTAAGTCTTCTGAGGCAGCAATTCTTTGTTTGACTCTGCACTATATAAACATCAATACGGGTGGCAGCCCATAAATGAGCTCTAGGCACGCCTGCTATATGTATGATACAAGCGCTAAATGAGTGTTCTGCATTGTTCAGTCTTTTCTATTCTGAAATGGTACATTCTTCATTGGTCATGCCTTCAAGGTTTCATCTGTGGGGAACAGTACTTTGTAATGATAAGCTTTTTTTTTTTAAAAAAGCTGAATGTTAGCAGTGTGTAGCAGCAGCTATATAGCTGGGATGAGATATGCAAAAATGAGAAATGTGAATCATGTTTTAAATGAGTTAAATGTGATGCGTTCGTGGTGCAGGATGTATATGTTTCTTTCTGCATTATGAGTACGATGCAGATCTCATGCAAGTCATGCGTTCTATGATTCTTGCAAAACATCTGTGACTTCGGACCTTTCCAGGCTTGTATGCGTATGAGTGAGAGCACTGGTGTACTCGCAAACTGTGGAACAAACTTCACTGAGAATAACAGAGTAAATCTTGGAATGCATGAGAAAAGCTGATAGAGAACTGGAGGCCAGTGGCGACACTGGGTAACACAAAACACTGGACCGATTTCCCAAGGCATTCAGTTGGTTTAGCTAGACCAGCTGAAACAGAAGCATTGTCAGGGTTTCTCGATTTTCCAAGTTATGCAGCTGATGTTCCTAAAGTTATTCAAGTGCAAGAATGACATAGAAATGAGGCCCTGAGGCTATTCCAAACTATTTTATGTTAAAATCATACCTAACACAAGCTGTGTCTGCAGTGCATGCACTATTGACTAATCTGTGAAACAGACCTGTGAGTGCTGGCTGTCAGTGTGAGGGACACAGAATGAACGAACATCACTCAAATCCTCTAATTTCACCCCTGATACTGGGGCATTAACAAATTCTGTAAGTGTCAAAGGTGTTTCTCTGTTCTGGGCTAATTTTAGCTGCTCTTGGATCCTTGCCTTGCTTGTCTCCTGGCTACTCAGATCTGCACTTTTCCTCTTGCTGTCCAAGAGAGTATGTTGTTTCTCTTTGAGAGCCTTCCTTGTCTTATTATTTTTTTCTTTGTTGAAGCTCTCTCTAGTTTTGTTCACTTCTGTTTCTGCTCTCCCCTCACTTATGTGTAACCAAGCCCAACCACCTCTTTTACAGCTAGCCTTCGCGGGCTTCTATTTGTAGTGCTTTACCTGTTCCTGTGCATGGTGGTCATGCTTTCCCACTGAATTCTTTCCTAATGTTGTCTTTTTTTTTTTTCCCCAGAAGTCTCCAGCATGGGCCTGTTGAAGGAAAACTACTACCACTCTTCCAGTTTGAAAAAAATGAATAGAGAAAAAACGCACTAACCAAACCAAATGTCTTGAGATGGCATCTCCTTCAGATCACCTCTGCAAAGAGCTCTGCACCAAACTCCGCGGAAAAAGGAAGTGTCTTCTGTGGTGTATAGACAAAAGCGCTGATTGCTACATGCTTCAGACTTGATCACAGCTCTGCCACAATCTCATAAGGAAAGGTACAGTCTTGACTTTCTGTATCTGCAACAGGTTAGATGACAGATTGAGATTTTTGTGTCATTCTGAGGAGAACATCTTGCAGCATGTCTTCATCAACGCTTGTCTAATGTGCTGGAGATTTAACACACAGGATGTGCAGGATGTTTCTGCTTGCATGCTACAAGAATGCTGTTGGATATCTTATGTTCTTTCAATCCATTTGCTCCTTGCAAGCTGAATTTAACAAAAATTTAATCATTATTTTTTTGTAGCCTAAGGAGGTGGTACAAACCTAGTGCCAGAAAAATCACTGAACTTACAGAATAAACCTATTGAGCTGTAGGTTTCCAAGGGTCATCAACTTGATCGTAAGCAAGCTGAAGAAGGGTTGTAACTGCTTTTCTAGAAGCTACAGGCAAAGACAGACCCTAAAATTATTTTATTTTTTTATGAACAGTCCTTATTATAATAGGCTTTGATATGGAAAAGGTTGCAAACCTCAAACTTACACGCTATGGCCCCCAGATTGAAGAAAGCCTTGTACCTGCTAAGGATACTTGATATTGCCCAATCAAAATCCTGCCAATATTGCTATGGCAGGAGTCACTAGATGGCAACATTACCTGTAGTCTTACAAATCCATGTGTATGGGCATTGTCCAGCCTTTTGAGGAAATACCCCTTGTTCTATGGAGATCTATCTTCTTTTGTGGGAGTTCAGGCAAGCAATAGGGGTGAAGCTGTCTCTCTTTCCAAGCCTTGTCTGAATGGAGAGATTACCTCAATGCTGATAACTGCACGCAGAGTGTCAAATAAGTCACTCTAATGGTATACCCACCAATTTCTGTTTACATTATCATGCCAGAGGTACACAGTGATTTAGGAGTGTGTATGTATCCTACTCAGCTGTGTCCGCTGTCAGTGGGGACATTGAAGTGGGGGGGGATGGGACGCAGCAGTCAACTGGAGGTGTTTCTGTAGCTGACACACCTAAATCTAGCAAACGTGAATTAAGACCCCTTTTAATGCTTTGACTGGAGGCTGTACTGCCAGGGCTTCACATCTGCTACCACTCAGAGAAGCTGAGACTGTCCCTCTTCATTTTGGGCTCGGCAAGTTTTGCACATGGCTCTGATTTTGTGTGAAGTTGATTTTAGGTATGCACCATAGAGGTTATGTTAATCTACCAAAAAAATATTTATAGGATTTCAGTACCTCTGTGAGAAGTGTGGTTAAGAATAATACTTGAGATTTAGCTATTTAGAGTTGATTGAGAAATTGGCTAGATAAGGTGTATGATAATCAATGTGAGTGCTAGGCTTAGCTCATTTTGCCTAAGTTTTCCTTGTTAGAACTCTGCAGCAATATTTTAACAAAACATTTTTTAAAATTCAAATTTTAATTGACAAAGTTACGACTGGTTTATACCCGTTATCTGGAAGTCACAGAGCTGATGAAGTATGCAAAAAGTGCTACCTTCTCTCTGGCCTTTTTGCTGCAGATGTTGTGTCTATTCTTGAGTATTTTGACCAAAAAATCTCATTGAAAATATCTTAGGGGGATCCCAATTCATAAAAGTCCTGATGCAGTTCATTATTTCCTCTTAATTTACACTTGAATGCAATATAGCAAATAATAGAGTTCTAAGATGAAACGCAAAATCAACTGAAACTTCCCCTAACAAACTCTTATTAAAATAAGACAACTGGGGAATATTTATTTTAAATAATGAAACTTTTAATAACTATAAAGAGTAATATTTGGAACAGATTAGTAGTTTTCCTTCTTTCCATATTGTTCAAAGTTTCCCACTGCAATGAGAGCATTGTACTTTTTGTTCTTGCATCTACATATCCTATCAGGAAAGCCCATCCCAGGCTCATGTGTGGGACAGTTTTTTCTCAGCTCCATAGTCAGTGGAGTAAGTCTGAGAAACATTAGTTTTTCCTTACCTGCATAACTTTTTTTATTTGTTAACTAATTCTTTTTGAAGAAAATTCAAAGGTCTATTGTAAGTAATGTACTCTTGAAGTGGGAAATGTTGTTAGGCACAGCTTCACCGTGTAAATAAACAGTAGAAATACAGATTTATTTATTTTTTTCCCACCAAGGAGAAAAAACCCTAGACAACCCCTTTGGAGCTCATTGCATTTTATGCTATTATCCTGAAACAAAAGAAACTGTTGCGCAGTGTGAGCTATAGAGTAATATAGATTGATAGTAATATAGATAGGATTCAAAATTACTTTCTACTAGTAAAGATGCATCAAAACAGGGCAACAACAGATGGAGGTGCCATGTCTATCGACTGGCATGACTTCTGTAGGTAGCAGTAAAGTAGTAACAGAAAAAGAGGGGGAAGTGATTTTTTTGTTGTTGTTTTTCTAAAGTGCTGAAGACTCACTTGGTTTTGGGGTAATATCTCCAAAAAAGATAGCAACTCATATTAAAATATTAAACCCATCTTCATTAGCATCAGCACCTGTATGGTCTACTTGCCCTGTACTTAATGAGGTGCTGGGTCCAAGCAGTTTACCAAAAGCTCATGCTGAGGACTACTAGGCCAGCTTGCTTTGCAGAGCACCAGGATTTTTCCTGACTCTTACTTGCACTTGGCGAGGGCCCCTGGTGAGCACTAGTGCTGCTGCTCCTCATATTGAGTGAGGAAATTGAAATGTACTCGAATTAGAAACAGATGACTGGAATTTAGAGATGAGTTAAAACTGCTCTAAGCAAAGGGCAAGAGTGATATAATTAGTCTGGCTTGCAACTTGTTTGCTTATGGTACATATTAGAGTCCTTTTTTATAGCTTTAAAAAGTAACAAAAGAAAAATGAGTGTAGATACAAACATAACTCTTGGATTTGAGCTTTACAGTTCACTCTTAGACTTGAAATGTCCCAAAGCAAAATGCCAGAGCCTGATTCTCTGCTGGTCTTGCACAGGTATGATTTCACTGGAACCAGTAAGATATTTTCAAACCGACATAAGCATTAAGGGACCACAGTGAAATTACTTCCTCTCTGCCTGCTGAAAATTTGGCTAAGCCTCCTTGGTTTAATAATGATAAAATTAAAATACTTAATAGAATCTGTCTCCTTAATTTTGTAGGAGCTTGAGTCACTGCTTAAGCTGTAGGGCTTGGATCCATCTGCTTCAGAAGCTTGAATTTGATGATGGACTTCTTTGTTTTCTGCAGTGACCTCTTAGTTTTATTGCCAGCACCCTTAAAGAATACTAAAATGCAAACCTGAGGAGGAGGGAAGTAGTCCCCATTGCTTTTTGGATGCTTTGTTCAGTGCTGGCGGTGCTCCAGGAGCACAGTGATGCCAACATCCACTACACTGATGTGTTGGTCGATGTAACACTGATGAATGGCTTAGAGAGCCTTGGTTTTCAGAAAGCATGTAGCAACTGAAAACAAAAAAAAACACCCTGAAACAAATCTAGTAACAGATTAGTTCAGATGCTAAAGACAAACAGGACTTTTTGTACCTAATGCTTGGTTCTCACCTTGTCCTTCAGAGTCCTTAGCTGTTAGATGATACTCACTGTGTTTTAAATAGTATCAGTACGAATGGGTGCACTAAGGCCCCAGATTAAATGAACACAAACCTGCAGACAATTAATTCCTGTTATAGCTACAGGAGTTGAAGAGTAATTTGTGCCAAAATATAGCAGAAGGACAGAGCAGTTTTATTGTTGCAAACAGCAAAAGGTTCAGCACGTTCAGGCTCATTGTTTCAGAAAAGCATAGGTGAAAGGGCTAATGGAAGCACAACCACCCATTTTAGTGCCACAGACTCATCTTGTTTGGCCAAGATCAGTTTAAGTTAACAGAGAGAACTCTGACCTCAGAAGTGACTATGATGGAAGAGATGGAGGTTACCATTTATTGTATATTGTTTATTTTAAGGCATGGATACTGTAGCTGGGAAAATGGTCCTGAAGTGGTCAAGTAGTTGTGTGTGTAAAATGTAAGATTATCAGAGGATTTTGGCAAAACTCGGGTGGAAAATTGTGAGTGTATTTTCAGGACCAGCACATTTTTTTGTTGTACAGTGATCTTCACAGAGGACCTTCATCTGGAGCTCCTGGATGTTACTGTGTAATGGATTGTTGGAGCTAGTAATGAAAAATTATTTGTTTGCAGTATTTCTTTTTTCAGACATGCAGTTTTGCTGAATTTGTGGTATTTCAGAGGAATATAAATGTTGTAAGCATTTGTTTTTTTTCACTGGGGAAAACATGTTTCTTCCTGTCCTTTGAAATGTCTTGATCTAGACTTTGTCTTTAAAGTGTTAGAGAATATTTTTAATGCCTTACTGTTTTAATGTACAATACACACATTTAGTGCTGTGATATGTGCCTATAAGTTAACTTTATTCAGATCTTTCTGGAAAGCTTAAAAACTTTAGCGTATCACTTGGAATCTCTCTTGTTTGCAAAACAAATTCTGATTTCTGACCAGCTTTCCATATAGCACAGGAGTGTAGGGCATCCAGTCTGCTGCTTCAGATGTTTCTCTGCTCTAAAAGGGGTGTGTGTCTACATGGGGAAAAAAGAATAGTTGCTTTTCCTGTTAAAGATATAGAGCATTTTTGGTAATTTATGGCAAAACAGCTTTGTAGGCTACTGCACAATGTGACTGGCTGCAGCTACTTTGGAACATCTGGACTACCTGCACATTTCTGAAGAGTAATGGGGAGTCAGTACTTCAGCTTCTCTGAGAGGGAGAGGAAAAAGTCTGACTGAGAAAGAGTGGTGGGGAAGTGAAGACCCCAGAAGCTTGGCATTGGTGTATGGTTTGGCTTTCTCTCTGTCCCTGAGCTCACGGACAGAAAATCTGCATTTGAATACCTGGAAGTCAAACAGCCACATTATTTAAAAAAAGTCTTACTGCATTGCTGAGTCTTTCAACGGTATCAGAGCTCTTAGGTTTGCTTTAAGAAGTGGCTTTTATCTGAAGCCAGGTGGGATTTCCATAGTGTCCCCACCTGCACAAAATCAACAAATGCAGTGAGCCTTTAAAAACATTTCTGCTTGCGCAGAGGGGGGACAGAGGTGACAAGTTAAAGCTTGTTGCCGCTAATGCAGAGTGCGCAGTCTCAATAGTAACCTGCCCAGAGAAAGGCATTTGGCTGTGGGTATTGCAGCACTGCTCAGTGGGGTTGCTTGTTTTTCCCTTTGCCTTTCTGCCCGTTTTCTACCCCATTCAGTCACAGAAGCTGCCAGGTTATCCTGACCCTAGTACAGCTTAGGCTCCCTGTTGGTGAAGCAGGGTCACAGTATTTCTCCTTTATTTTGCTCCGTGCCCTAACTGGCATGCCAGGCAGCTGGTGTGGCCTGACACAGCTGAACTGGCACTGCCCTCTGTTAAGGAAATGCTTAAGGCATTGTCAGCTTTAGGACAGATTTAAGTGTCTGTTGCACTAATTACATTTTGCAAAGGAGCCTTAGAAATGGTGAAGATCTGCTTGTCTGGCTTTTATGACTTTTCCAAGTAATTGCTAATGTTTGACATGCAGAAACCGCCTGGTTTTGAACTGTTATTGTTATTGTAAAATTATAGTAAGAAATTACTTTGTATGAATTACATTCTCTAAAATTGAAAGTACAATTAACAAAAAATCAAATTTTCCAGTTTGATGCAATGGAGCATCTGCAAAAATACTCTAGAGGACATGATGATAACCACAGTCTGCAGCTGTTGTGTTATTGAGAGCTGATCTCAGATCTGTGGTCAATGTTGATTTCAATTTTGTACTTCATGTAGGGATTCCACTTTTATTTATAAAGTCTTATTCCAAAATGTCACATCCTCTCTTTGAATATGGGATGAATTTGAGAGTCTAGAAATAAGCTTGTAATAAATTAGGTCATTTACTAAACAATTCTTAATTGGAAAGTTTATCACTGTGTACTAGTCTTTTGCACACAGGATCTCCAAAACAGAATAGCAGTTAAAATTGTATATTACCATGGTTAAAATTAATTTAAAACATGGGGGCAGGCTGTGTTTGAAGAGACACTTTTAGAAGCAAGGATGACTTGTTACCATTACTTATCAGACTGGAACGTGGCTGCAGGGTGCTTTCCACCTGAGAAATTACCCTCTTCAGAGTTTCATGAGGTTCTTTGTAATGATGGAGTTCAGACTTAAGGATCCTGGAACAAAGACAGCTTTAACTCAAGTTTGTACAATTAGGAGTCTGGGTTTGTAGCATTACTAATGATGATTACAGTGTTACAATTTATCATGGAAGGGCACCCAATGATCATTTGGCTCCTTTTGAGAATCTTGATCCTCATGCATAGCTTTCCACTAGGAAACATCTGTTCCTGAGTGGTCTGACTTTGAACCTCAACTTCCTATCACATCCCATGCAAAGATGTCTCCTGCTGGTGCTTATTAAAGAAGAAAAAAAGAGAAAAGTATGCTTGGTTAATAATGCCATGCTTTGGGGATTTCACTTGTCATCTATGGGGTCATGAAAGAAAAACTTCCCCATGATAAGTTATAATTTGATGTGTGTTTTTTCGGGTTCTCTGGTCTTTCTCTGAAGCACAGGAGGCTAACCACAGTAAAAGAAGGGATTTAGGCAGGGTACATTCTTTGAGCAGCATTACATTTTCAGGGGCCTGGTTCATGTTTTCTTGAAGACATGTTTGGGTCTAAGACTGCCAGCTTTTGCATCAGATCCCTTTGAGTGTCAGGGTGTACTGGATTTTTTTCTCTTCCATGCAGATGCACTGGACTATTTTTCATCCCTTGAATAGGCCGAAGGCTGCTCTAATTCAAACTGAGACAAATTAGATGTCTCTGCTATTCAAATATGAAAACTTAATTCATAACTTCTAATCTGATATTGCAAACTAATAAAACACTTTGCTACAATATATGTATACTGGAACGTCCTAAGTCTGATGGGTTCTTACTCTTTCTGCAAAAATGTCGTGAAAACCTCCCTGCCACTTCTAATGTGACTGGCAACCAAATGCAATGTTGTTTCAAGCCTCTTCCTTAACATGTGCTGAAAAGTCCAAGGGTTGCATGTAAAACTGCGATTAAAATATTTCATTATACTTGAAGAAAAACTTTTACCAAAAGAAGTGACATTATGATTTTATGGAACTGTCAGTTACAAAGTAATAGATTTTTCTGAGACTTGATCCTATAGATAAGGAAACATAAAATTTCACTGCAAAGGTGATATTGCAGCACAGTTTAGAGGAATTGATAGAAAGCAAAAAGCTAGATTTAATGCATTTATGAGTCTTTGTATACTTCTGTTCCTCTGCAAGAAAGCTTTCCTGTTGGAAGTCCAATGAACTTCGCTACACTCTCTTAGGCTATAGCTATGTGTCAGACAGACCAACAATATCTATTTGAATTTAGACCTCTGAATTGGAAGGTGTCTTTAATATAAAATCTAAAAGTGGTCTAGATTTAGGTAAGCTTTGGTTAAATGGGAACTAAAATGAAGCTTGTTCCTAAAGTCTGTTCACAGTCACTCTAGTGCATCAGTGGTTAAGTGCTCTTTTAGAGAGAACTCTAAAAGGTCAAGGAAGATGATTCTACCCCTTTACTCCACCCTGGTGAGACCCCACCTGGAGTACTGGGTCCAGCTCTGGAGCCCTCAGCTCAAGAAGGACATGGACATGTTAGGGTGAGGAGGGTGACGAAGATGATCAGAGGGCTGGAGCACCTCTCCTATGAGGAGAGGCTGAGAGAGTTGGGGCTGTTCAGCCTGGAGAAGCGAAGGCTCTGGGGAGACTTTATAGCAGCTTTCCAGTATCTGGAGGAGGCCAACAAGAAAGCTGGAGAGGGGCTTTTTGCAAAGGCATGTAGTGATAGGGCGAGGGGTAATGGCTTCAAACTAGATGAGGGTAGATCTATATTAGATATTAGGAAGAAATTTTTCACTCTGACGGTGGTAAGGCACTTGTACAGGTCGTCCAGAGAAGTTATGGAAGCTCCATCCCTGGAGGTGGTTAAGGCCAGGCTGGATGGGGCTTTGAGCAACCTGGTCTAGTGGGAGGTGTCCCTGCCCATGGAAGTGGGGTTGCAACTACATGATCTTTAAGGTCCCTTCTTAAACCATTCTATCATTCTAACTCATTTTATTACTGCTTTATTTATATGGGGATATTTGAAAGATGCAAGAGAAATAACTGCATAGAAGTACATTTAAATTTGCAGCATGGTCCCTGACACATAAAATTTGAAGATTAGAAGCAAAAGTGAATTCTTTGAACCCTGGGCCTCTAAGTGGAGTCCTTGGTGTTTTCTGTTTAATACAAGCAGTAAAGAACAGCTGATACTCCAATAAATCAGAGCTCCATCAAGAATTGGGCAGGTGAATGTGAATGTACTGTGCTAGAAGAATGCAGGACAAGAAAACAACAAGAATAGGAGTTGTTTGCCTTTTACTCAGAATCACAATGGTGGTGGGAATGGAGTGGAATAAAGGCTGGAATAGGGTGGAGCAAAAGAGACCCAGAGAAGAAAGACCCTGAAAGTGGAGTGCAAAGCCTTTGCAATATCCAGTGTAGATGGGCTGCAGAAAAGCGAAACCTGCAGAAGTAGTCTTTCTTTTGTCTCTTTCCTCACACCTCAGGGTATTTGTGCTCCTGCTACCAGCAAATGGAAGTAGCTGATAAGGTCTGTATGAGAATGTGTACTTGGCAAGCAGCTGGGCCAGATCCCCTTGGTCAATTGTATTCATTCAAAGCTCTGAGTGTCAAAATTTCCCTCTGTGTGTAATTGTTACTGGATTCCCCAATTTCTCTTTTTCTGGGGGCGGAGAGGAGGGCATAAACCAGATTATATAAAACTCATACCGCCACCCTGTTCTCTGGGCATGTTTAACCTGGGTGTCACTTCAGGTATCTGAAATGAGCAGTGATCAGGTTTGCTGTGCTGAATCCAATTGCTAATATCCAGTTTCTTAACAGTTTGATGGAGATCTTCAAAGATTAATGGCTAAACACAAACTTATGCTTGTATGAAAATAAATGCTAAGTTCTATATCATTCTATCAACCTAGGAAGGCAAAAAGAATGAAAACTTCTGTCTAATTCTCAAGTCAGTAATAGTATTTTTGAATTATTTCTTTATAAGCTCTATGATCAGTCTTTGAATGCTGCTTTGTTACAGCTCATTCTAGATTTTCAGTAGCTGCTCGTGTCTTTGCCATGCTATACCCCATGCAGGTCTATGATCTGCAGGAGATTGTATAACAACGTGTATGTTGGAACAGAGATTCCCTCTGTAGTTCTAGTGTCTAAGAGCTTCTCTGTAACTACTTACATGAGAAATGACACTCTCTTGTTTTCTAAGCATAATAAACAAAAGAATGAGTGACTAATGAATTGATTTTTTTTCCGGAGGTGTGAAGAATCTGCAAGATTGATTCAAAATTTGTCTTTGATGTTGTTGGAGGTTGGTAGTTGTAGCACTGACTCATGTTCTTTCTGAAGTCTGCAAAACTTTTGCTGTGATTTGAAAATCATCATTCACGTTTCATGTCCCATCAGTATGATGTCTTTACTACTGTAATATCTCATGGACTACTACCGATGCTTGAAGAGTCAGTCAGTTAAGAGTATGATAAATCTGTTGGAAAATGGTAGACTTTTAATTTGCCTGGAAATTTTTAATCTATCTCTAGATAAAAGTGTATTTTAAAAGTCACTACTCTCATCCCTCTGACATCCAGACTGGTGAATAATTGTTATAGAGGAAGAATGGCTATAATAGAGGAGGTATGAGACATAGCAGACTGAGCAATGGTGAACACCGGAGTTACTGGTTAACATATGTTTGACTTCTTTAAGTTGATTGTCAGCTATGTGGCATAGTAGGGTTAAAAGTTTTTTCCCCAAGATACAATCTTAGACATTATATGTACATTTTTTTTCTCCTGGTGTAGTTCTCTGCTTCGCTTTATGCTCAAAGCTGTGCCATACCAGCTTCAGTTTGCTTGAGATCTTATGGCGAAATAGGGAAAGGCAAAGACTGTATTTAACTTTCATTCTTGTGGACTATGTTAATCCCAGGTGGCTAAACCTCTTTGTCTTAGTCATAGAAGATGAAATCCTGGAGCAGCCCTCACTTACGGAAGAAAAGTAATCTTAAGTCATTGAGCTGAACCCCAAATTTCGTGAGATACGACTTGTTTTTGTTTGTAGGACCGTGCTGGAACTGAAAAGAGTCTTGGCACAATATAGGTCTGAATAACAGCTTTGAGATTTGGCCCCTAGGAATTTCCTGTTTAAAGAATGCTGGGCTTGGCCATGAACTTCGTATGTGCAACGTACACAGCACCAGATGCATGTACTCTCTTTTACAAAGCTGAAGAAACTGAAGGCACTCCTGGATTTTAGCAGGATCTGCAGAAGCTCTGACAGCTGATAGGTACTAATGTTGTATCCACAGCTCATGAGTTGCCATAATATACAGTACTGCATAGCAATCAAGTATAATCTGTAGCTTTACTTAGGATAGCTGGAGTTTAAATATAACTCTGAGCACAAAAGACATTTTTTCCTGATTTTTTTTTTTTATTTCCTATGTACGTAATTTTAAGGATCTGGAGCAGCAAAGCATGATTTAAAATGTTATTTTGGAAATAAGTGTGTAAGCTTTCTGTGGTTCTGTGAAATAAAGTAAAAAAAAAAAAAAGTACCCGATTGCAGGATAATTTTTACCCCCCTAAAATTGGTTGGTCCTGAGGCAGAAGCCATGTCAGGATCATCACCTGGGTATCTATTCTTAAAACAAAGCTCTGATCCGATTACAAACTATGTCCCAGACATTTAAAAGCACCTCACATTTAAGCAGAATCTACAAAAAAAGAACACCTAGGAGAAACTGTCACCCAACTGGATGCTTCAGCTGCGAGGACAGGAGGAGTTAATGCCTGAAGGCTCAGCATAGGGGGATCCAGGCAGGACTTGGAGTGTTTCTCTTGTGTCGAACCTCACAATCTTTCCATTCAACTTGAAGGTGTCAGATGTATAAAGTTCCCTCAAAGTATATGGCAAATGCTGTTTTGCTCCTGCATAGTATGTTCTAGAAAAGGGTGACTGTTTTTCCAGGCTGATTGGCAGGGGTTTTTAGGGGTTGAGCTGAGCAGCCTCTTGGTAACTTGGTCTGGTTCACGTTCCTAGTACTAGTGGCCTTTTTCCCAACCAGTGTTGTGTCTGCCTTATACTTATTTCCCTAATCTGTTTCTGAGAATATTAATGGACTCAAGTGAGATCTTACAAAAGCCAGTGTTTGTGTGTGTACACATAAGGTATGTGCGTACGCTGTCTTCTTCTGATGGATGTAACTCCTTACTCAGTCAACAGAAGAAATTAGATTAATGTTGATTTGTTTCTTTTTGGCAATTCTGCACCAACCTTTCTTACCCCATTGCACTCTTTGGGCTTGTGGTGCCTGCTGGTGTTTGGCGCAACAGTTTCTGAGCAGTCCACAGCTGGCCTCCTGGCTGCTGTGTAAAAAGTAAAAGAAAACATTTGGAAATGGTCTGACACACATGATTACATTACTTTGAGGGTTCCTGGTGGCCTTTTCAGTTCAAGACTTGGGAAATTACTGTTGTAGATCTGCTTACAAATTGTCGGTGTCCTCAAATGCTATTACTTTTCTACTCCCTGGATCTTCTCCTACCTTTTCTTACCTTCAGGCTTTGTATGCTTTCTCCTCTTTTGAGCTTTTGAAGTCATCTGAAATTGCTGAAGCTTTCTAAAGAAAACTCAATCAATATCTGCTGGCTAGAATTAAGGTTGTCTAAATATTTTTAAGGTGCTCTGACCGATAGTCCTTCTCCCCTTAAGTATCTTAACAGGTTTAAGCACATTTTCACTCTTAACCCTTTGTGGTAGGAAGAAGAAAGCTCTATTTCTTGGGCTGCGGTAATGGTGGGATCAGCTGTAGTTTATGATTAAAGGCAGGTGTAGTGTCCCAGTGGCTGGAGGTGTTTCAGGGCTGTGAATCCCTTTTACAGATGATCATTTTGCTCAGCACCACCTCCTTTCCAGCATTTCCTCTTGGCTAACTTGGGTGGCTTCTTGCCTCACGTTTTTTGTCTGAATTGCCATCTTCGACACTTTCTTCTGATGTGCACTGCAGAGACTGTTGAGTCCTATTTGAAAAGTTTGGATTTCACTAGACACCAATTGATTTTTAAGCACAGGGCTGAGGATGAGGTCATTTACTGTTGAGTCAGGAAGACTTGAAAACTATACCACCATTGGACTGAAAGTTGTTTCCACTATGTTTGTGCTTGAACTGGCAAAACTTTATGACTATTCAAAAAAAAAAAAAAATTACTCTTGCCCAACTACAGGATGATAAAGCACTCTATTTAACAAATAAATTCTTTGGGCTAATCTGGGTTTACTTTTCCTGACAGTATCTCCTCCCAGAGTTTTACGGAGGCCTTGTCCATGCTTCCAAAGTTTGCCAACACTGTCTGGGAGCTTTAAAAAGTAACAAAAACAACAATAAAAAAATATCCAGGAACTATGCTGGATAAACTTAGATTAAGAGATGTTGCCTGGAAAGTCCTTTTGCCACTACTGCTTACTTTGTTCAAGCAGTGACATACGTTATGTTCTGTACACAGAAAGGGACTATTTAGCAGGTATCAGCTTTACCTCCACTTAAAGGATTTTACAGCCAACAGATAGGAGCTCTGCTTAAACTGTCTGCATGTGAAGCATGGATTTTGCAGGGCTTCAAAATGGGTCTACTAACTTGGTTGAGAAGGGCCTTTTCCTTCCCCCCATGGTTGCATATTCAGGGTTTGTTGATGAATGACAAAATGACGGTGCTGCATTGGATGTAATGCACCACAGGGCACGCTCATACATTCCATAGGCAAAACCAACTGAAAGCCAGGAGTATAGTAAAAGAGAAAAGGGGCAAAAGTCAATTCCTTGGCTTTTATTGCACCTTCAAGTGATTTTTGTAGGTGGACAGTAATATTGGCACCAGGATTCCTTGCTCCTATACTCGTCATCAAATACACAGGCGCGTACTGAAAACATAAGAAGTGAGGCTTTTTAAACGGGGTCCATTTTCTCAAGCCTGTTGAAATGTGAGAAGTAAAAGAAATAAAGGAGGAATAGAGAATTAGAGAAAGGAAACAAGGAACAAATAGAAAATTCAAGAGAACATGAAGGATAAATGACAATGGAAGTGGGATATTATTAGAGATGGATAGAATGAATGGGTGAAAAGGTCCACATCAGTATTTTATACATTCTTCGCAGTGAATGAAAGGATTCATTGAGTACTGCACCTTCCTCTAGGGGTATATGCTAGTAAGTATTCTGTCTTGATTTTTCTCCCCATTTCCCTCATGGGAGAATAGCAGTGAAATACATTTTTTTTTCTGGTAAAATCTTCAGTATGACTCTGAATAAAATATTTGCTTTTGTTCTTTTTTCCTGTCCAAATTTTAGTAACGTGAAACCTCTCTGCTGTGAATGTCAGATGTGGGTAGCTGAGTCATACTGAATAAAAGGGAAGTACAGTTGACCTGCCATTGTTAGAGTGCCCTCATCACAGCTGTTTTTGTTACCCATTTGAGATCTTTTCTTCTTTCCACTACTATTCATATCTAGGTCTGTCCACTTAATTGTGTTGAAAACTGGTCCCTTTCTGTAAACCATCTAAATGTTTACAGGACAGAAAACTACAAGTAGACTAAAAGCTTAGATGCAGATCCTAAAAGGTACTAAATGTCCAACTTCTACTTACATAAATTTCACTGGTAATCAGAGCCCTATTATGGACTGGAGCAGCATCATCAGTGAATGCTGAATTGTCATCCTATACCTGAATAATCCTGAGAGGCTGAGGACAGTGATAGATGGGTTCTGCCTCTTTCCTGCCCCCTTGCACAGTCCCAGGTCTTAGGGACCAATGACTGCCACAGCAGGATCCAAAGAAGGGAGTGGAGTTCAGAAGTAGATCCCTCCCTATGTTGCCTGCATTTTCCACAAGTCCCACAGTGAGTTCCTCTTGCCACTAATTCTAAAGGGATGTGTCCATGCTTATAAGTTTCTGTCCCTAAAAAATAATTGTTAATAGTAAAGAGCATCCACTAGGGTGAACTATCCAGATATGCTGTATATACAGCTTTTAGGGAAACAAACTCTTGCTTTTTCATGTGATGTCAGTATGTGTAATTTATGTACAGCTGGATGAGAGAAGTGTGGAAGACCACAGGTAGGCAATACAAACCGAATGCTACTTTTCCTTGTGTGCAGTTCATCGCTTAACAGGGCCTGTAAAATACCAGTTAGACAGAAAAACTGCCCCCCTGAAAGAAACAACCTTAAACCATTCTATGATTCTATGATATAGAAAGATGAGTCATGTTATTCAGTTTGTATTTCCTCCCACTAACAAGTGGAGATTTGGTTCAGAATTCAAAAAGTGCTGTGAGACATTAGGACAAGATGTTATATAAGAAAAGAATTATTAAAATGGTATTTTCAAGATAGCGATCTTATCTTTTGGGGTGCAACATTGCAGGTGCTTTGCAACAAAAGCATAATGAACATAAACTGTTGATTCAAGTTTTAGAACCTTTTTTTTATTCATGCTTTGTAAACCATTTAATTCCCTCCCACCTGCCTTTTCTAAAGACTTCATGCCTGCAATGATGTAAAATTAGCTGCTGAATCTTTGGAAGGAAGCTCCAGGAAACAGATGATATGCTTTCAGGCTAGACTTTCAAAACACTTCCCCAGCAGATCAGATTTATTCTGTACTGGTTATTCAAAAGGGAAATAGTAAATTATGTTGTTGTGTCCCTTGGCTGAGGAACAAACCAATTTGAATTGAATGCATTATGCTGGAGCAGGGAACGCAGTATTTCTCTGGGGTGGGCTGTGGCTGAAGTTGTTCACTTTGTCCTGGATCCTGGAGTAAGCATCCAGAGAGATGACTTCATATAGCTTTATAATGAATGACATTTGGAAGAAGCTCCTTCAGGAATGCTAAAAATATCTTGCTTGATTTAGCCTTTTTTCCTGTTCTAAACAGGTCAGATAGTTTGACAAGGAAGAATTTTGGAAAAAAAAAAAAAAAAAAATTAAAATTGGGGGTGCATATCCTTGCATCTATATTGGGCATATAGGAAATTACTGCCAAGAGGAATTCCTAGACTTTCAGCTCTGTATTTACAGTAGCCTTTGTTCTTTCCTCAAGTAAGCATACTAAGGACAAAGTTTATCCCTGTCTCGTGTTTTTCCATGCATTAATAACATCCACACTCATGCACAATGTATTTTCCTTCCATATAACATGAGAGTGTGTGGATATACTGAATCATTGCATCCTTATCAGGAAGGGGTGGGGGTTCAACACATGCTATTTCTGACCTTACACATCTCAACGCAAATGGCCGCTGTAACTACAGGCTCTGGTCAGATTTCAGAGATCACATGGGAAGAAAATATGCATTCCTCCTTTGAAATACCAAATGGTGTGTGAACACCGGCATACAGATAACTGTAGACCCCCTTAGTACCTGCAGAAGAGGTCAGGCTGTAGGTGAACATTAAGTTCACTGGAAGGGACAGGTATAAATTGGAGTGTGCTGGCATAAGGGAGTGTGGGTAGCCTGGTTTGAAGTGAAAGTAACCGAGAGGATTATCTGAAAAAGTTAGAGGCCTATAAGTCTATTGTCTCAGCATGTGAACTTATCTCCACTGTCTAAATTATATATTTTTTTTTAAATTAAAATCTCTCAATTGTTTGATATTTCCATTTTTCTGCATGTGCTTTGACTTCGAAGTATGCAAACCAGTTTTCCTTTGATAAGAATCCTCAAGACGATTTTTATGCAACTTAGTTTCTTGATTTTTATGCTGTGTCTGGAAGCAGATGCATAGGTTTTGAAGACAGAGAGGACTGCTGGGATCATCTAATCAGATCTCTTATGTAAGACTTCCTTGAATTATTTGTCTGGAACTAGAGGAAGTCTTTCAAAAACAATAAAGGCAAAAATCTTCCAGTCTTGATTTTAAGTAGAGATTTCCTTTATTAAAAATAATAAAAAAAAAAGTTACTTTGATTTATTGAGTTTCAGAGAGTCATTCAATCCATAGCATTTTAAAGCGGTTGTGATTGTTCATCTTTTTAAATCATAACCTTGGTGACAAATTTGTTTCATGAGCAATAGGGTTAAGAAAGCCAGCATTTGCTATGGATGTGTAACCTTTCAACACCTTTTGCTCTTCCCTCCTCCCTAGGTACTCCTAGACACCCCAACTGAATAAGGGGCTACTGTACCGTGCTAGTTCAGAAGGGTGTACGTGTTGACTGCCCAGATGTGAAATGGACTTGCTGCTGATGGTTTCTGCCTGCTTTTCCTCAAGTAGAGAACACTAAATGAAATCTCTGAGCCATGTTTTTCTTACAAAACTTGATCTTTGAGATTTCTATCCAGCTTCTAAACTTGAAATTGCCCAGCCAATTCAAAGCTGACAGAGGAGGGATACAGACAGGAGGGGAACAGCCAGACTGGTGATGGTCATGTCTAAGCCCCATTACCTTCTATGTCTAACTGACACCTGATAAAATCTTAAAAGCTGGAAGTGTGAAAGATTTAGTAGTTCTAAGTATGCCTTTGAATTGAACCCACAGATTCAGATGTTCCCTAACTTTATATTTCACAAGGTGTGTAAACTTTGCAGCTGACTCCAGTTCATAAAGGTTGTCAGCATGATTATCTTTGGGAAGTCTGAAGTTGGACTATGTACATTGGGCTCTCTTTAATCACATTGTCCGTGTCTTTCTCTGCCAATACAGTTTGATTTTTGCCTCTGTGCTTTTTCATGGCAAACAGAGTATCCCATCTTCCAAATTTGTTTTCAAAAGCCAAATGTGTTGTATCATTTCATTTAGCAAATCAAACATAAATTGAGAATTCAGTACCACATGGTCATGGTAGACACAGAATTTCACAGACATGGGGATGTTTTATGACTCTTGGGTTTGCAGAGGACTATAATTGTAAGAGGCACCAGGCATTAATGAGCATGGAAACTGAACTGCTGCTGTGCTGCAGAAGGAGAAATTATTCCTCCAGGTCATGGGTGAAGTGATGAAGCAACAAACTGAAAGGAGTTGACAGTACACTACCCACTGGCAATTACTTTTGGACTGAGTCTATAATGATTTTCCATATGTTACTAAAAAGACCTTCTATCTTTATAGACAGAACCGGCAATAATAATAAGAATTCATCCCATTATTGAAAGTAGAGTCTATTTGGACAGTTATCAACATTCATTTAAATGCCTCTGCTAGAGATTTAAACTGGCACAGGCAATTATTACTGAGGTCATAAGAGTGAGCTGCATTTCTCTTGCCCTAAGATGGCTAGTCAGTCTGTTGCGCTGCATGTGTACACGCTATTTTTACAGTACCGTCTATTGTTGCCAGTGTCAATGATCCAGAGCACTCCTGCCCAAAGGCAACAGGCTCTAGGAATGTAAGCTATTTCTTGAGTCTTTGCCTTTTTCACACACAGAAATAAAAGTAATAATAGTCTTGGCTGGCTTATACAAGGGACCATTAATATAATCAAATAGAGAACATTGAACTCACGTGTTGGAAGCCCAATTATGAATGGAAACTTGATTAAAAAAATACTTGCTGTCATGTCCAAAATAGCAGAAGGTAAATGAATGTTTCTGTCACTGCTGTTAGATACAACAGCATATTTAAAGATCTACCATTTAAGCCAGTGACAGGGAGATAGCCATGTTAACAAGCAACAAGTATCATCATTCTCTTTCTGGCATTCACTATAAATTCAATTGTGTGAGTTGTCCTGTGGCTTGAAATGGAACGTGCTTATGTTGAGCGTGTGTGAAGATGCTGTCCTGGATTGGGTCCTATGTACGTGCAGGTAAGCCATGCTATATGAATAATAAGATATGTGGAAGGATGTGTATGTTCGAAAGCATATATGGCAAACTTACTGATCTCACTTTGCAGAGATCCAACATACATTATCCTAAGCAGGAGGAATTTGTGCTTTGTGAATTTTGGATTCCAATTTTCTTTTGAAATTGAAGTAATATATGAAGCTGCTGTCTTGGTTTGAGATCAGATTAATGAAAATCACTATGACTTTAAACAGGTTGACCTTTTTGGTTCTAGGATCTAGCAATGTTGATCGAAGACACTAACATCCCTGATGCTTCAGCATGGCCCACCAGCTGCAACCTGCAGTTCACTGGTACATAAAAAGAAACTGTCTGAATTTGCTTGCAGCTGTGCTCACGTGAGTCTTAGGTCAGTAATTGCCAGCATGCAGATGGTGATAAGTACCACAAGGTGCTTCCAGTTTTAGTTTGCCTGGCTCTTGACAAAATTAATAGCTTTGTACAGCTTAAGCAACTCTGGATTTCTCTTTGAAATCTGTAACTGGGCTAGATCACTAGAAATTCAGTCTCAGAAGTTTAGGTTTGACTTTCAGGTTGGTATTAAAATGCTGCTGTAATTCAGGAAACTTTATTATTTTTCAGAAGCAGTAACCATAATGTTGCCTCTTCCTTGTGCTTGCAGAGGCATCTGGGTGGTTTGGTTTTCAGATCGTGTTTGCCACACACAAGCATGATGCACACAGTTAGCACGAAGCAGTATGAAGGTGCGAATGAGTAGCCAAGGGCAGAGGTAGCTTAAGATGACTTATGCAGCATTGTTGCTGAAAGTGTAACCACAAGGTCAAGTTCATGCTGCTTCTGGTAACAAGTCCAATTTCAGAAGCTTTGGTTTTTCCCTGGATGGTGGCTGTGGGAAGGAAGGCTAAAAACAGCTAAAAGACACTATATAACTTAAAATGCTGTATACCTTGAATTTGCGAGAGTTATGAGTGGTTTAATTGACATACTCATGAGGAAGTGAAGGAAACAGGACAAAAATTAGATTCTTCCAGACACTGACAAACTAATTGTAAGGAGGACGTTATCAACGATCCTTTGTCATAATAGTGTGCCCCTGAGAAGGGACTCTGTGGAGGACTCTCTGGAACTTGGTTTTATTGAAAATGTGCATGATCTGGATGATGAATTTAAGGTTTGTAGCTAACACCCAAACAAAAACTGCTGAGCAACGACTAAAATTTGAAGTAATCTGGAGAAATGGAAGAAACAGTCTGAAGAAATGGGATGTAGTTCAGGAGGAGTAAGTGTAAACGAGGGACGACTTGAGCAGGCAGCAGTACAGATGCAGGGCAGAGGATAAAGTAGGTAGATGTTCAGTAGAAAAGAACCTAGTGCTGTTATGGCTAAGCAGCTGAACAGGAACCAACAGTATTGTGTGCCTGCAAGGAGGTAAAAAAAACAGGTGCTATAGAAGGGTGTAAAAAGACACAGCTTTGCAAGCTGCATAAAAGGAGCCTTCTGATCTCACATTACCCTCCTGGGTTCCAGTTTTGGATGCAGGTATAGATTAGTTGGGAAGAAGAACTAAAATAGAGGTTTAAGGAATTAAAGAGATACCTGCATGGAAAGACTGAAATCAGGCTTTCTTAATATACATAAGAGAAGAAGTCATAGGTGTGAAGTATGTACCAAGCAGCTGCAAAGAGGAAGGGATCAATAACCATGTCCCTGGTAGTTAGAAGAGGAAGTTAAGGGGTATAAGCTAGCACAAGAAAGGCTTAACTCAGTTTTTCTACTGGTAGAGATAGACAGGTGGTAAAGTACTGGTAAAAACTGCCTGGGAAAGCTGTGAAGGATGTCCAGTGATAGAAATCCCAATAGGTTAGATAACCATCAGGCAGGAAAGGCATGGGCAGAGTTCATCTTGCCTTGGGGCAGTGGAATAACCTGAACGACCTTTTGAAGACTTTTGCAGGCTAATTTTTCTGTTATTCTATAACCAGTTGCCTATACTTTTTGAGTAGTAGTGTTATCGCACAGCCAAACTCCAGAAAAAGTACTGTTTCGTGTGCATTTCAGCCCAGACGTAAGATATTACTTTACACAAGTTACAGCTGATGCCCTCCATGTATGCTGACTCACTGGTCATGTTCAGAAGCTGCGCCCACTGGCACCATGTTTTCAGTTGAGAAAATCAATGACATTACATACAGGGAAACAGAGAAGCGAGGTGTTAATAGAATGCTTTCTTTCAATACCAAATGGATCAAAAAGGAGGTTGTTTCTTTTTAAAATGCTTATAAAAATGTCATTTGGCTTTAGGAGTTAACCTTGGAAAAATATCTGTACCCACAAATACTTTGTCATTTATCTGTTACCACTTTATAAAACTAGTAACATGTCAAACCAACTGTAATGCTGTTTAAGTTTGGGATGAAATAGACTGAGAATTGCCACAAACATTTGATTCTTGACCTGGGCCAAACAGATTTAATTTGAAGGATTTTCTGACCACTGTGCTTTCATTCTATATACATTATACCTTTGCTAAGCACATATTTGTGGCAGCTGTCTAGGATAACCTCTCTGTGGAGGCCTGATGCTGATTTGGATAAAAATGGCATGCAATCTGACATGCGGTATTTATTGTTGAACCTGGAGCTTAATTGACACCAAGGCTGGTGCTCCCTGCAATATTGTTTCTAGAAAAATGTGGGGGGAGGATGGAATGGTTAGACATGGAAGAAAACAGGGCATATGTGGTGGTCCTGTCTTAAAATGAAGAGGCATGAAATATCAAGATGAAAAGAACTGGAGAAAGATATATGATGCAATCAAATGGACCCCAAGTAAAGCAGCTGAATCTGTCACAAACCAAGCCTCTTGAGCTGCTGCTATATTCCCCACGTTTGCCTAGTTGAGTGCCTGCAGCAAATTTCTGTCACTTTTTTCAGCAAAGCTTTGTGTTCAGGATAAAGGTAGATTTGCCATACCAAATCATGAGTACAATTCCCTGTGGTATTCCAACTCATGAAGGCATCAAGTGCTGGAAGGAAAAGGATTTGTACTGAAAGCTAGTGTTTCTGGTGTTGTATGTGCAGTGAGAGTTAGCTGGCTGGAATACAGTTGCTCCGTTATGGACTCTCCCATATTGTTTTCAGGGGCACTGACCTACTCATCTCCTGATCTCTTTTAAATATCTGCAAATTTATAGGAAGAATGAAAGATATTTCACTCTTTTCAGATATGCTGTGTCTTTTCTCACTTTCCTTATGCCTGAGGGCCCTACATTTAGAGGAAAGACAAAACTGTATAGGCTGATAAGAGAATAGTTTGTAGTTTAGTATGTGTATTCTTAGCTTGCAAGCTGCATGTCACTAGGTCCTCCTAGCCTTACACTAGCAACCACAGTGTCTTTTTTTCAGAATACAGGCAAATTTGTGCAAACCCAATGCTCATTTTTCTTGTGGCTGCCTAATAATTGCAGGGTTTTTCCAAGGCAATGCCAACATTTAGCTAGTTTAATGAGTTTGGATGAGTAAGCAAATCCATCTTTTAGAGCTGGCAGAACAGGACTGCATAGGAAATTGTGCTGATGCTGTTGAAATAGCAAAGATGCCTGATATGCCTGGTGCAAGAATCTGAAAATGTTACATGAGAAAGCTGTTATCACTAGGCCTCAAAAGAAAAAGATAGTTACCATGCTGACTTTGAGGCGAGTCTATTCTTGCAATGACAGCTGCAGGAAACTGTGGTGAGGCTTTCCTCATCCCTTCAGACAGTCTCCTGAACCCTGAGTTGGAGTCTGTTTGCTCCTGTCTGTTGCAAGTTGGGGAAAAGAAATTTTTGTAGCAGGAAACTGTATGGTTTAGAGTGCACCGATGGTGTAGGAAGTGGTGCACTCAATGCAGTCTGAAGCCACGTGCTGTCTCCTGCCTTGCACTGAGCAAAAGCACATGGTGTGCAGTACTGGTGATGAGAAATGATACTTGCAAATAGGCACAAACTAGCGCTGTACCTTCCTCCCCACCAAAGCCACCAGAGCTGATGACTTTCTTCTAGAGGACACTAATGGTCAGACAAATGTGTTAAAGGGACCAGACCCTTAGCCATCATAAGCAATTGTAAATCCCTAAGCAGCGGAAAGATCAGGCCTTGCAATAAGGCATCTTTTTCTGGAATAAGCATCATAAGATTTGCTGCTGAACAAAATTCCCATGGAGAACAATAAGAGGCTCTGTCTCAGGTGTTGACCCATCTGCCTGACCCTGTGAGCAGCGTATTTCATATATAATGAAAGGCACAAGACCCGTACCATCATTAGGGAACCAGGAGCATCTGAAAAGTGGGACACAACAGAGTCCAAAGCTTCCGCAGTCTGTGCTCATATATACTGGAGTCCTAGCATAGCTGGAGGAGAGGTGGCTCTGGGTCTCCTAAACCTGGGGATTGGGGTTGTACCACAGCTTCTGCATCGGGAAGGTGTTGCCTCTACACAGAGTTCCTGCTTCAACTAACTGCTTGGAAATCACAAGCTGTGGCTGCCTCTGTCATGATTTGCTGAAGCCTTAGCACGCAGCCTTTTCCACTGACCTCAGATCCATAGATCTCTCCACCCTTTCTGTTCTTTCTCTGCTTATTGCTGTCATCACATAAGAAATATTATTTTTTTCTTCTCAAGCATGTGGATGAAATCTCTGTGGATGAGACTTAGACACCTCTCTTCAGAGCAGTGTTTTTTGATGGGGTTTTTTTAGATACTCCTGAAATGAGCGGAAGAGGTTATGGCTGTTAAGCCTGAGTAAGGGTTTGAAAGTCATCTCTTCAAAGATTTGTGAACCAGTGTATTTTCATCTTCAGTCTTAAAGCAGTTGCCAAGACAGCTTGAAATTCAGGGGGAAGTTCCCTGTGGTTCGTAGGCTATTGTCATTCTCTAATATCAGCCTTTATTGCCTTCCTCTGAATTTTGCTTACTTGATGGACTGTATGATTAAACCTACGTGGGCATCTTATATTTCATAATGAAACATACAAAGAGAGTGGAACCTAGCAATAATAAATACAGCTGAGCAAGATTTTAAATGCACAGTACACGTTTTCTGCTTTAGAGATTTGTGCCATTCTAACCCTTTGGCAGGTGCACCAGAAACTGTGGCAAGTTTGTCTACCCTGCTGTGATATGGGGAAATAAACTGGGAACATATTTCTAATCATACCAGCACAGTACTAAATAGCTGATATGTACATCTAATATTAAACTCAAAAAGAGAAAAACAGTTTTGTAACTTGTTTGGTAGGTACTTGATGCAAAGCGCTCTTGAAATCGAAATGGAGATCAGCAGATTTTGAGATGTACCTGACAATGTTGCAAATAGCTTACCAAAATGTGGTTTTAAAAAGCTGTTGCCAAGCTGCAGATTAGAGTTGGTGAGTCTTGTTTGTTCTGTATGTGGCTTTTCTGGCAAAGTGAGAAATTTGACTTGTATCTAAAGCGTCAATTATAAAGGATGGCGATGATGTTATTTTATTATTTTTATTATTTTTCTGTAGATGCAAATAGTCAGGAACAATTAATAACTATTTGGAAAAAAACAAATCCAAGTCATGGATACATTTTAAGCTCCGACTGAGGGTCCTGGATGTTCAGTGGAACAAAACAAAAAGCATCTCCTTGCATAAGCACTATCCCCCTTCCCTTTGGCCTCCTTCCTCATGCCTCAAAGAATTAGGGATATTTTCTGTTAAAATGAAACATTACTTTCAAGACCTTGTGAGACTTCTAGTTGATCAATGTGAAGACAGGTGAACATTTATATGGCACCAT
>NW_009647437.1:672575-736210 GCF_000708025.1 Charadrius vociferus | reverse complement strand
ATTCCTGCTAAACGTGATGCATTTGGGTAGTTCCATTGATCTCTGTGGGACTACTCCTGTGCTATATTTTTGGTCCAGTACTTACCAGTTTGTTCACTTGTAGTTTGGAAAGCTATTATAATTGCTACAGGAGAATCAGAAGGGCAGAGGCAGTATCTGAAGCTAAGAAATAGGCCAACATAAATTTTCTTTTCAGAATAAATGTAGAAGACTAGAGCACCTATGACTCTGCATCTGCAGTGGGAGGTATCCAACTGGTGCTTTTCAAGCTTTTTACGTTTCAATAATAGCAATAGTCCTGAGTAGAAGCTATTGTGGTGCAATACAGGACACAGCCAGTACTAAAGCTATCCCTGCTCTCACTACAGCGTAGGGCAGCACAGCTTCAGTGCACCGGTGTTACAACTCGCACCCCAGAATTCGGCAAGCTGGAACAGCTCTGGGGGTGCACAGTTCACAGACTGTAGGTTCGGAGCATGGAAAAAGATATTTCACTATGTATAAAGATAAATCAATGTCATCTAGGCTTTTCTGTTTATTAAAGGGAGAGTGCAAAAAATAAATCCTTCTCTTGCTGGGAACAATTATCTCCAAATTTGGAGAAGCATAATGAAAAGTCTGAGCAAGATCTTCACTGTATTTAAACTTAAGTTCCTTTTCTCTGCACTGCTGGTGGTTTATCTAAAATGTGCCACCACTCACTGGATTCTTGTGGCTGAGAATATAGTTGATAAACTTGTAGATTAGTGATTTTTTTTTTATATCTATACTGTCGTATGCACATAAACATATGCAGACACCATTGAGACAAGTTTCATGCAGCCAGTTTTGCAAATAATCTGCACAGAGATTTCATTTCTCACTTTGCTATAGTTACCAGACTAGTCTGTCAGATTTGTCAGGTTGCTGTTTACTGATGAACGCTTTGTTGTGACATCCAGATTTATAGTTCTGATCCTTTCATTTTCAAATGTAGCCCACAGCCAAACTAAGGACTAAGAAATTACACAGCTGCTTGTATTCAAATATTTTGCTCAAGTGGAAAGCCTACCTTTCCTACTCTGTCTTAGAAAGGTCCTGAAGCATCATAATGATGGCACTCAGACACTTTCACGTTGCAAAAGGTATGCCATGCCATTGTGTATGTTGTTAACATTACAGTATTAAAACCATTTTGGTAAATCTCTGCCTCCTGCGTAATTAATTCTCTGTGAAGTTGTGGATTTACCAGGTTTCTGTCAGCTGCTTGTGTTACAGCTGGAGGTGGTGGTGTGTGCCTCTGCAGTGTGGTGTGATGGCAGTTAGCCGGCTGCTCAGTCAAACAGGAACTGCATTTGCTCATACATAATATAAAATATAGTAATGTGGGTTTTGTGCATCTCTTTTGAATCTCAACTCTTCAGCAGTAATCAAAAACAAATCCTGCATCTGATTCCTTCTTCCCCAAGACCTGTACACTAAGAGTGCAGTGGAAAGTTAGGAGCAAGAGAGCCTTTGGGACAGTGAGGGCAGCACTATGGATGTTGGAGACCAAAAGAAAGGGAGCTCAGGGATAAATTTCACCTCTGTGCCTCTGGAAAAGCTGAAAAATGTTGCACTCTTGCAGAAATGTGGTTTGCTTTTTACCCGTAACCTGTGGGTTATACATGTGAAAACATTATGTGGAATACTTAATAATTTTAATAAATTGCATGTGCTTAGGAAAGCTGCAAAAGATCAAGGTAATAATGATGCTTGTGCTGAACTTGTTTATTTGAACCTGATATCATCGAGATGCCTACAGGACTCCGTTAATGACAGGTGGCTGAATGACCCTGACTTCTGTGGATACCAAGGACTCAGCCCAGTTCTTGCACTTTCTGCCAGGAATCTTGACAATAGGGATTACAGCTGGAACAGGTTATGAGGCTTTCTTGTCCTGGTAGGGTGGTGTGGAGAGGACTTGCTTTGGTAAGACCCTTATACTTTTCCTTCAATTCAGTTCTTGAATGTGAGGTCACAGTCTGTCCCTCTGCATTTTACTCATGGACATGATCAATGCAATACTGAAAAATTTTGTTTCAATAGAGTTGCCTTGTGTGATTCTTTACAAGATCAGGGCTCTAAACTTTTGGTTGCCCATTCGTCAAAACTGGATTTTTTTGTTTGAATGCAAGATAAACGAGTAGGGCCACAGATGCAGACCTGAATGATGTTGGACAGACATTTACAACAAAAAAAGATTGGCGGGATCAAAACAACAAAAGGCTAAATTTAAATCTGCATTACTTTATTCAAATGGGTTTTGAAACATTTACCAGCAGCTTTGAAATGTTGCCAGCAGGCTGTTCAAAATAATAACAAACAACGATTTCTCGCTTAGAGCTCATATAAATAATAACAAAAAGAAACCACTCAACTTTCCAGCATTTCTTTTCTTCCCTTCTTGGTAGAAGCAAACCTACTATCTGCTTTCTCACCAATAACTGCATTTCCCCCTCTTTATTCATTGCACTGTTTCTCATTAATGATCTCTTGCTGTCTGCAGTCTTCTATTTTGAGAAAACAAAGAGCCTTGAAGATAATTGTTTTATTAAATGTATGTAAAATTGGGTAGGTCAGCTCTGTGGTACACCACCCTTGACAATCTTTCTTGACACTTCCCTCTGTGTTAAAAATAGAATTATTTGGTATTGTGGTAAGGAATGAGTGAGAGGGTAAAGAGAGGACTTTTTATGAGGTGAACTCAGGGACATGCCTGCTCAACATGAGATGCTCATTCTAGGTGTTTCATGCTATGGAAATGGTGGTCAAGGCTGCGAGGTGACTTAATTAAGGCAGATGGGCAAATCGGAACGATTTTCAAAGTACCTTGAAGGCATTCCTTAAGAAAAAGACGATGATGGATTTTGATGGGGTTTTATTCTTACCTGTTTGCTGCCAAAAGAGTTGTGTAGATCTTGGCTGATGGCCTGTAAATCTAATAGACACTGAGAGTGTATATTACGAAGATCACACCAAGTGCATAGTTTAAGCTTGCATATTCATCTTTTTTTGACGTGTCATACATCCTGTACTTCTGGAGTCTATCAACTGCAATTACAATAATGCAAAATGGCCCTCTGTGTTTTGTTTCTCATGATCATTTATGTACATAAAACATATGTGACTCTGGACAACAGTGCTTCTGATTTATTTATGCCACACAAAAAAGAGGAAAAAATGTTGGCCAGGCTCCCCCAAGAAGACTTTAGTAAAGCCATTTGAAATGTCTGGTCAGTGAGCGCTGTGCTGGGGGCTGGAGTCTGGGTTTATTGGGTGAATCCTGGAACTCCAGGATTTGCTTATTGAACTAGTTCATTAAAATTTGGATGCACTCTCTGCATCAGGGCCTTGGCTCCCTTTGGACACTTTACATTTGTCACTATCTTGTGACTTTCAAACAGTCTGCTCAGCCTGTCTGCTCTTGAACTTGACTTGAGAAACTCTAGGTGGCATTGCCAAGTGTCCATCATCTCAAGGAAGTTATTTATTGTTGATTGTGTCTATTACACGCTGTGAATGCAGAAAATGAAAATTGAGCAGGGGTTTTGAGATGCTTAGAAGTTTAAGGAAACACTCTGCAGATTTATTGAAACAATTTAGAAAGCCATTGTCCTGCTGGTAGTGCCCTTTTACTTGATACCACATTTGACAAAATCATGTGCTTTTATTTCAGGGTGTGATCTAAATGAGATTACAGTAGATCACGCTGAGACTCTGTTTTATTTCAGAACCGGGATCTCTGTTCTATAAGTATTAACAACATCCTAGTCAGTTCAGGTGGTATCTGCAAGGCTCACCTAATATCCTGCACAGAATAAAAAGGGAAAACTTAGAGCAATTCTTTGCACAGGGAAAAGAAGTTATCCACTAGGTGCCAAGTTGTGAGCTGTTCAGTGCACATCTACCAGCTGTTGTTGGGTGATACAATAGAGGAGTGAATCAGGACAGGCGGTGACCCTGGCTCAGGTTTTAAATGGAAATTAGGCATCGTTTAAAGTTGCGAGGCCCAAGTGACTCCAGGGTCTGTCTGGTTTTGGAGCTGATTTCTACTTCTGAGTGCAAAGCACATGTCTACACCATACAAAAGTGGGTGGCAAAAAGGTGTCTGAGTTAGCAGAGATGGTTCTGGAAATAGAAAATACGTAGCTGGATTAGTGTGGTGCTAGAGTGGATCAGGCAGGACGTGCTAAATCGCTGTACGGATGCAGCTATGCCGGTTCTTGGGTGTAACTCTGTGGAGCTGGACTGTGTGGAGACCCCACTTTGAGCTGGTGCTACCTCAGACATTTTGAGCTATTGCTCAAAACGTGGCTGTTGCTCTGGTTTTCCAAAATGCTTCTGAAAAGTAATGTTCCTATTCCTATGTGGTTTAGACCTTACAATACCATCAGAAGCAGCTCTTGAGTCTTTTACAGTCTGGGCCAAGTGATCTTTCCGTTTGGGGAACTCAGCCTTTTAACATGGTTTTAACTTGGGGACCAAAATGAGTCAGTAAATATTTCTTAGCTGTGTAATTTGCTAAATAGTCCTTTTTGCTGGGATTTTCTAATGTTGTTCACTTTTGAATGTAATCTTGCTGGCAGAGGCTATTCTATTCCAGGAATAAATTACTCTCAAAGGATGGTGACTGTTAATGTTTCCACCATTACCTTCATATGGTGGAGGATAGAAGCTGTCTTTTCCCCATAAAATGGGGAATTTTTATTTTTTTTTCCTCACACAAGAATATTGATCTTGAGATAACTAGCCCACTATAAAACCAAAGCAAAACAGAACATCACTCCTTCCCCTCTGCCAAAAAAATCCCCTTCTATTCTTCCCCTTCTCCCCAGCATGTGATGACAGTTTATACGTCTGACTGTAATTATGCATACTGAGATAAAAATAAGCCATGCTTCTTCTCTGTTACTGATCTCAATGTAAAATCCTATTTTGACATAACAAAAGACATATTTCACTGTTATTATTCCCTTCACTTAAGGGAGAGCCTCTGGTCATGCGGGGTGTGGGAGGGTTTTGTAGTGACTCTATGTAAAGGGACATAATACAGCAACATACAATTTTTGGGCAGCTATGGGACTGCCAACTATTTTGTAGGCCAGTCTGGTTTCCCATTAGCGTTTCTATCATTGAAGATTCCTGGCAGGCTGAATTCAACTGCAGTGAAGTGAAAGCCCAAAATGACTCAGTAAGGCAGAAGCAAAACATTGATGCAAACTGCTTTACAAATTTTACTGCATGAAAATAGATGGCACCAGACATTGATAGGAAGACGTAAGGAAATCCAAATGGGTAATTGCATGTGGAGCCTACCTGAATGATATGCTCAGAGTATGTGCAAAAGTGAGACTGGTGGGACTCCATTTGGCTTTGGAGTTAATGGACTGCTTGAAGCAGCCATGTGTGTGCTATTGGCTTTGCATGCAGAAGTAAATCTGAGAGAGAGGAAGGATGTTTAGATGGGAAATTGAGTTCACAGTCAAGCTTTATTGCTCACGTGTAACCACCTGCCTCAATTTCCCACCTACAACATGGAACTAAGAGTGCCCTCCATCCCTCAGGTATATTGTGAGGGTAAGAACAGATTTTACTCTGACAGGGCTTGTTAGAACAAGATTAAATCTTTCTTAAAATTATTATTATTATTTTACACAGTGTATTATCCTCAGCCTTCACTTGCGCTTGAGCAAGCTGCGTTGTTATTGCATTTGTCTCTGAAGTTTCATTTGAAATGTCTTCACAATTCAAAATGAAACTGTCAAATTTTTCCCCATTTCACCTAGTTTTGACGTGAAACTGCACATTTCTCATGGCTCTTTAGATCACAAAACTCTGCTTGAGGCTGGGCCCCAGTTGACTGAATAGTTATGCAAACATTAGCAATTTTTCCCTTGAGCTAAGTTTCGTGTTTGCAGTGAAACCTGAACTCAGGCAAATTTTGTGTGGTTTTCATTGCAAACGTGTAGGCAATGCAAGAAAGCTGTGCATTTTCCTGCCTGCCCTCTGGAATGATCTAATTTTTTTATTTTTCTCAGGTCTCCTATGTTAATGCAATAGCAGAGTCATTGTTAATTTGCAGTTTAACATTTCCATGTTAGACATCAGGTAGTGTTTGCTGTAATTTTGCAAGGCATTTTTAGTAATTTGGGTAATTAGAATTCAACTGGTGGTTTGCATATTAAGATTTTAGCCAATACATGAAAAAGTCTCCTTTTTCTTCTTGGCAGAGTCTGAAAACCCAAATGTACTTTTTTTGTTTGCTTGTTTACAAGCATGTGTCATTTGAAACAGAAGGCCAGCCGATTAGTGTGAATGTCTAGTCCCCTTCTGCCAGATTTTATATTTGGGCTGGAGTGGCGGATGGCTGTTGTTTTTGTAGATTGGCAAGAAGTGTAATTACGCAGAGCCCTTCCACCCCCTTACGGCACACTTGGAGTGTTTAGTGCCGTGCTTTTCAGTCCACAGAAATCTGCCCTCCATGCAGGAACCCTGCCAGCTCTGAGCAGTGCTAATCAAACTTCTGCCACCAGCAATAATTATCAAGAGTTCTACCTGAAATTCCCCAGTTATACAATGTAAATAATATGCAAGGTCTGGGCTGTTTTTCATGCTTTTTTTTTTTTTATAGGGAAATTATTTTTGTTTTCCACTCCATTTCAGTTCCTTTTTCAGACAGTTAAGAAAATTAATTGCTTACGCATATTAACAGCCTATGGGAAGTCTTGCACCTCCCCCCCACCTTCCCTCCCTCCATAAGCACAAAAAGGAGTACTTGTAAGCTAGTGCATGAGTCAGTAATCTTGATTTATTGAGCTGAGATACCTTTGCCTGTATGTGATCAGAGGCAAATTAGGAGTTCTTGTTGGTGCTAGTTTGCAACCCCAGATGACATAGCTTTGAACAGAGAACAAAACAGAACAGTTTGCAGCAGTCATGGAGCTGCAGAAGCTGCGGCTGTTCCTGCCCCGTGCTCTGCCAAAGGCTCTCCCCCTTCAACAGGGTTAGAAGAAAGTAGTGTGTGCCCTTAGTGACTTCCAGGCACCGTCTGGTCTGTTAGCTTAAATTTCCAGTGGAAGTGGTGCAGTTTCAGTGAAACACCTGAGTTTGCAATGAAGTGGGCGAGGTGCAGACAGTTTTCTTTTACAGGTCCTGCTGTGGTAAGGGAGTAACCTTGCGCAGAGGGATATGCTGGGAGGCTGAGGTTTCTGTCTGGCCCTTATAAAATACTTAACTGAAATTACTGGTGAAGTACTAGTTATCTAGCAGGACAGTTAGGAGTGCATTAGCCTCTGAATTATTTTATCCATTGCTTGCTAAGGATATATCATAGAAACACAGGAGCTGTGATTCTCCAAATCTGGCTTTCTGTGTTCTAGTACCCGAGGGGCAATGAATATCCAGTGCTTTCCTTTATGAGCACAATGTAGTATAGAGAGTATACATGAGAGTGACTGTTGAAGGGAATCAGTTTGTGTCCTGAAGCATAGTATTTAGAGACTTAGTTAGATACAAAATTGTCCTATTCTTTTTATTTACAATGTACATAATGTTACTAATGCTTAAATGCATTGAAGAATTCTCATTCATTCAAGCATGTGCACAGTAACCCTCAGTGGAGATTTTCCCCTATGCTCCCTGAGGCAGAAACGGGGCTGTTTGGACTGGGAGCAAAACAAAGCCCACAGGACAAGGTCCTCTACAAACTTACAGACATTATTGTTGTTTTCCAATGCATAACAACCCAATACTCTTGTTTTGCTAGGATTATTTTGTTACCTCTTTGTCCTTTGTCCTTACAGCTAAATGTCCTGAGTCTTTCATGTGAATATGGTTAGTCTTTGAGATGAATGTCCACCTGATAAAAGAGAAACAGAAGGCATCACAGTGATGAAGCTACAGGTTTAAAGTTACTTTTGAGCATGCAACAAATGCACAAAAGCATACAAATATGTACACTTATGCTTATTACAGCTTGATATGGATACATGATTTTGTACAATAGGTTCTGCCCAGACATTTTATGCTGGTTCATCAAACAGCAAGAGCCCCCTTCTCACCCTTCCCCGTATGTTTATGCAAATGTTTGGGTGAATTAAGTGGCATGCAATGTTAAGATGAGGGGTAGATGTAAGAAAATTCTGTAAAACATTAATGGCAAAGCTTGTTTGTTGGTAGCCATGGAGAAAAGCACAGCAGGCCACAGTATGTTAGCTAAATAAATGTGGAGCATGTAGGTACTTGGGCTGTAGCTGTTTAATGAGAACCTGATTATGCCTTTTTATCCATCTGCCCTCCAGCTTGGCTATTTGGGCATGGGAGAAACTGTAACATGCAGCGGATGTCACGGCAAGCACATTGTCTCAAACCTTCCTTGAAGTACAGAGCCCCATTCGCTTTGAATGGCTGCAGTTAGAAACAGCTAGTAATATTGGGAAAACAAGGATCTGGCATTTTTCAGCTTTGCTTGGTCTGTTTGCTGTTCAGCTAATATTGGCATCTTTTCCTATGTTTTTTTTTTTTGTTGGTTTGGTTTGGTTTGGCTTAGGTTTTTTAGCAGGTCTTCCCCTCGTTCCCTTTCTTTGTCTCAGAACTCTGAACCCTGTTCCTGCTGCCTCACCTCCAAAACTCACACTAAATCCTCCACTATTTTCATTGCAATGGAAAAATCAGAAGTGACACACAACGAGCCTGTATGATTGTAGTACCTCACCTGGATTTTCTGCGTACCGTGGCAGTGTTCACCACTGCAACAAAGATAGAAGAAGCCTTTTATTGATGTCACGTTACTCAAATTTCCATGAAGAAGCTAGATATCTACAAGCATGAGATAAAGTTCTTCTGTTAGGGTACCTAATACTTCCCTGCATTTATTCATACTAGCTTTGCCATTTGCTGTGAATTCTGAAAAGGACTTGAAATGTTGAAATTTTTATGTAATCCCACACTTCTGTACACAGACTTGATCTGAAGTTTGTATACCTCCACTGAATGACACAAGCTGGACACAATTGCTGTCTGAAATTTTTCTCCTGTACGTTCTTTTCCTAGCTGCTTGAATATTGGGGGAACTTCAGCTCCGAATAGTTTGTTATTATTTAATGGAGTTCAAAGATCTCTGGTGCAAAGATGTTTGTTCGCAGTGTGAAGTTTTGGTTCTATTACAATTACAGATGAAAGAGGTTCTAACACTTGCAGGATATTTAGTCTTTCAAATTAGCATTACTAAGTCAGCTTACTTCAGGCTCATCAGATCGCTTGCTTTCTATGAATCTCTTTTCCTGCCTCCCTATACCCACCCATGGGTTCTTATGTCTTTTTTATCTAACTGTTTCTTTCTTTTCATCTACATCCATTTTTCTATTTCTTTGCTGCTTAAATCAGAATTTCCCCTGATTTAACATAGTAAACAAAACCAAGGACAACATGGAAAACATCTGAAAAGATTAATGCCAGCTGCAATCGTGTCAGCAGTGCAGTTTATATTTAGAGGGGAAGCGTGCTAGAGAGGAGGTGAAGAGTTCAGACTGGGATTCAACCTGAGTGAGGAAGGACTGACTGCTGCTAGAACTGAGCTGGTCTTCCCAGCTCATGGACATGGTGCCACTTTCGGTCCATTAACAGGTCTTTTCCCTCTGCAGCCTTAAAAAAGCTGCTTGGAAAGAGGAAGATGCACCACCACCCACCCTTTTGCTAAGAAGCCACAAGTTCAGACAAAAGGAGCTTTTGATGCTCTCTATTCTTGCAAATTATCTGGCATAAATCTGACTCAAGTTTTAGTCCTACTCAGTGGACCACAAGCCTCTGTACTTACTTGGAGTTTTACTGTCTTGATACTTACATGTCCCCTTTTAATACATGTTGATCACTTACCCCAAAATTCATGACTTTATTTCTACAGTTCTCTTGTCATGGAGGGAACTATTTAGGGATCCCCATGTTACAGATGATACGACGCTGACAGAGTGATCATAACAAAACAAGCACAGAGCAAGCCTCTGTTGGGTTTTGATAGAAACATAGCTGAAATTTTATCCTTGTATAGGTTTTGAACCTGACTATCATATCAGTAGCCTTTGTTGCAATATTTCCTCTACTTTTTGCTGATCATTTCGGGAGAAAAAAAGTATCCAAGGCTTTTCTCAAAAGTTACACTACGTCTCTGCTTCTTGCACAACAAGTACAAATAGAAAGTTTCAAATAGAAAGTTTTTCAAACACAGTTAAATGTGCACAGTCAAGTGTTCATTAAAAGGTTTTATTTCATATCTTTTTAAAACAAGAAATTTAATGAGATGTGTTGATGAGGGAATGTTTTTTCCTCAGTATTATTTGCACTAATATATTGTTGAAAGGGAAGATTAGAGGTTCCAGTTAGTGTAAAATTGGAAACCCTGAAATAATTGTTTTGCAATATTATGATTCAGAAAGAAAATCATAGCTGCCTGTCTGTTAGCAATGCAGCTAGTGTAGCATCTGGAAACTGGAAAAGAAAGCCATTACCTCAAATGATGCCATTTATTAGCTGAAGGAAGTGAAAACTTTCAAAAAATGACCTGGAAGCAGTATAATTAAGCATTTATTATTTTGATTTTGCATTTGCATTTGAGGAGACTGGGATGAGCAGGTCTTATGCGTTACTGTATGAGGAAAATAGCTGTCTTAATCACATCTGTATGGTATAATGGCAAAAGACTTTATAACCACAGCATTATGTGTTACTTCTTAGGTAAGACTTTTTAAATTTCTGAGAAGATTAAACGAGTAGTAGTTTATATATTGCTGTCAGCCGGGAGAAATAGCCCTTCCTGAGGTTTGCTAGTGTTCCCTTTCTGCATCCCCTGTATGAAGGCATCCGGCAGTGAAGGGGTTAAGAATGCACAAGGGTGAGTCTCGTAGCTGAATTTATCCTGGTAACCCAAGATCTTCATGAATGTGGAACACTGTTACTACCGTAGCTATTCTTGTATTGGCTTCCCCACCAAGTCCTGACATGCTTTCGTCCATGCATACTTCTTGAGTTTCACTCCAGGGGTAAATTTGGGGGAGATCTGGTGACAAACAGGCCTCAATCCTTTGTATGCTTACTGAATCAAGTTGTTTGTATTTTCTACACATCCTGCTTTTGTTATGCTGGAACTTTTATTTCCTTGTACTTTATTTTACTCTTGTGTACTAATTAAGATTGCAAATTTTTAAAGAATTTCCATTAGAAAGCAAAAAGCAAGTGTGAGCCTTGAGTTTTTTTTTTTTTAATTTTTATAATCTGGCATTTAAACAGGCAGGTAGACAAAGGAAAACTGTTGCTTGTGCTCACAAGAATACAGTGGATTGATGAATTTAGGCACAGACTCCTTGCAGATGGCAAGTATAGAGCTGCGTTTTGCATAGGATCGTGATGGAAGGCTGAGCTTTTCCCCTAGATTTGGCAGTTCCTCGCCGTCCTGGTGATCTTCCAAGGGGCAATGAATGCTTCTATGAAGACAGCAATTTCTGATCTTTATCACGTGAAAAAAAAAAAATCAATTTGTTCTATTTACTGTAGATACTGGCCCACACCAAATCCTGATTCAGAAGATGCTGTGGGCTTGGGAGAAAGTTAAATTGCTTTTCTGCAAACTAGCTGTCTCCCCATCCTGTTCATTTTCCTGCCAAAGTCTTCGTATACATTGGGCTAAATCCTAGATCCAGGTATCTCCACCAATACAGCATGAAACTTCTGTAACCAGCCAATCTGGCACGGGATATATAGCTCTGCCTTCTCCTTGTGCTTGGAGATATGTGTTTTAATATCACTCTCAGAGAGAATATTATATATTGGAATGTTGCATTGCATTTGCTTACCAGAGAATTGTATTCAAATGCAACTCAGCTAACGTATAGAAGCACAGTGTTTATGAGACAAGTGAAGTTGCTGTTTTTGAGCTCTTTACTTCTTCCAAGCCCTAAAGTTCAGGTCCCAGCCAAAGCTGGAACAATCTGTACTGGAACAATAAGATTAAAGGTTGGGTTTACAGACTGAGCTGATACTTAGCATTTGTGGGACTGGGATTTTAACAGTGTTGTTGCTACTCTGATACCTGAAGCAGAATTTTGAGAAATCATTTAAAACCTCCACTTGTAAGGGAAATTTAAGCTAGACTTTAAATGAAACTCCTTTTATCCAGAATAAGAACATCCCCAAAATAAGATTGTTATGCTCTATTTTCTCTTAAGTTTCAGAAATTTATTAGCTTCAGTGAAGGGCTTTGTGGAGAGAACAATCTTTGGGATTGGCTGGATGGGTGGAGCAATGGAGGTAGGTACCATGATTCTTGGTCCCTCCCGTGAAGAATGTATGTGCACAAGTGTGCACTGTGGATCATCTTGCTTTTTTTGGATCTTTCTTTTTATAGTTCTTGTCAAACATTCAGTTGTACAGAGTGATGACTGGCCTCCATCTTACCTGTGCAAACCCACTACATATGTATCTGCAAACATGAATAAATACTTAGGAGAAATATTTTTGTTTATGCCTAAATAAAGAACTTGTAGCTAAATTATCTTTTAATTTAGCTGGAGGACTTTGAGTTAATCTGAAAAAGATACAAGTGTCAGTAGTTTCAAACTAAACTTTAAGACCTAAAATGAAGTGCTGAAACCAGAGATGTTGAATATCCATTTTTGAAAATGGATAATGGAAATTTTCTATCTCTGGAAAAGCAAACCATAAGCTTAGAAGCGTAATTCTAGGCTTCCAGTTTGAAAATGATGATCGATACTTTCTTATCTCTGAAATTGGTTATCTATTCAGAAGGAATGTTGTGAACTTGCATATGCTCTCAGTCTGAGAAGTGCTTTGAGATCAGTGGGTATGAAGTACTGGAGAGCTGTAGAATAGAATTGTTCCAAATTAGCAGAACATTTTTTTGAGGAGAAGTCAATATTTTTAACCTGCTCCCTCAAAGCTGGAATGATGTTTGCTGAACTGCTAACATGATTGTGGTGAAAGATACAAATAACATAAAAAGGAAAAGCAAGTGCCTTGATGAACTCGGTAGTAAATACATCCAACAATGTTACTATTATGAGGAGACTTCCTTTTTTGGGAAAGAAAATTTCTACTCAGCACAACATCAGCAGAAGTTCCCTTCCTTCCCAATTCTGTGCGAGAAGAAACTTAAGTTTACTAGGCTGTGGTCTTTGCATTAAGCTGATACAAGCAATGCTGACTACATGCCTTGCCCAGCAGTATATGGTCAAGTGTGTATTAATAAATAAGAAAACTCTTAGTGGTTTGGCCCAAATTCTTTTGGCTCTATAGGCACTCCTGTGCTGTATGTGGGAACAGGAATTGAAATACTGGGAAATCCTACTGCAGCTGAGTGTAGTTTTAGATTACTATGAAAAAGGTGAGAAAGGAACCTCTCACTCCTCAGGCAGACATCTCCACTGATTTCACAACAACTTGATGTTGCTTGAGATCTCCCGTCAATAATAGTATCCTTCTCAGGATAAAATTTGGCAGATTGGTTTGAAAAAAGTCCAGCAAAGGACAGCATAAGTGCGGGAATGCCTAAGCTCCAGTGCATTTCTCGAGGGCAATCTGGGAGAGTGCCATTGATTTCCCTCTTCTGCATCTCTCTAAGTTTGTCCCATCTGAGAGCTCTTTGGTGGGATGTTTCTGAGACAAGAATCTCAGCTCTGATTTGACTGCTTGGTCAGCTGGGAAGGGTTGCTGAGGAGCCAAGTTCATGGATGATAACACGTGTCTCAAGAGTATAAATGCCAACTGATAATGAGTGAAAATGACTTAAAAATGATTCCAACTTCTGTTCCCTAGGAGCAGAGATTAGGGTAACGAATGTGTCACACCTGGAGTTTGTTCCTTTTCTTATAATTAAAAAAAATAAGTATAATGAAGGCAAGAGTCCTTATTTGGTATGATCCCAGTGGTTAATAAATGGAAGTGAAAGCTCCTCAAAGGACCTTTAGTTTTTTACCTTTGCTGAATCTGTTAGCCACAGAGGTCATAAGGGCATTGCTCACACCTCAGTGTTTCTGTTTGTGTAGATGGGCTTAACTCATGCTAAGGTGGTAGGATCTGAGCACAAAATTGTGGTGAGCTTGAGCGGAGTTATTGAAAGATGTATCCACCAAGGGACACCTCTGAGAGGCTATGCTCACCTCAGTAGAGCAGGCGTGGGAGTTTTGGTGCTTCATCCCCTTTGAAATTAAAATGCTCTCAAGAGTCCTGCCCTGTGGCCTGATTTGTTTGGGTTGCAGACACCTGACAACTGCTCTTGTGGAGTTGTAAAAATTTGCTTTAAACATGAGTCTTTACTGCTCTGCAATGGCACTTTCCTGCCTTACCTGTAAAAGGACAGTGGCTTCCCTGTTCTGGAGACCATTAGCAGCTTTGTCCTCCATCATCACATATCTCTAAGTACTGGACTGAATGTGAAACACAGGCTGTTAGGAACAGGAAATCACAGGATGGACTGAAGCAGTGAATGGGAGTGAAGCATGGGGAAAGAAAGCTGCACTGGGAGGATGGTACATGGGCTGTCAAAGTCCCTGTTGTGAACTTAGGCAGGGCTAAGGCTTATTTGTGTATAAGTCACTGGGACAACTAGCATGCATTTGGTACATTGAGTTAAGTCAGTTGTGAAATCCTAGTCGCTGCATGGTATTTTCAAAGCCCTTTGTAATGTAAAGGGAGAAAAATGAACCGGTGTATTAAATAAATTTAAGAATACATGCCATGGTATCTGCGACTTTCTTCAGAGTCTATATACAAGGGGTTGCTTTTCAGTAATCTCATGCCACCCACCCTCTAAGTGCTAAGTCCTTTAGAAAATTCATTGTATTAAGAAACAAAATCAAAAAACAACCACCCCTCCCCCCAAACAGAGAGCTCTTTAAAACGTGAAAACTGCTTTGAAAAAGCTGACTGGCGATCAGTTTTCTCAGAAGCTCAGTATTTAAAAAGAATATATCCGATTCATCTCAGTGCTACAGACCCAGTTCCCACAGAGCCCGAGCCTAAGAGCAGTTGGACCAGATCTTCAGGTACTGTGAATCAGAGCGGCTCTCCTGACACAAATGTAGTAGTGCCAATCTGTGCCACCTTAGGATTTGTGTAAAAGCAAGTCCCTTTAACAGAAAACCCAAATCATGTTCTAATACAGTAACTGCCTTTTGAACCTCAGCTAATTTTTGTGATTTTTCCATTTGTTAGCTGTTTTGACCCCTTATGTGAACTTGGGTAATGGTGCTTGGGGAGGGGAAAAAAAAAGCTTTGAAAAGAGGAAAGTAAACCAAAAACATCTATTTTGAAATGATATGAAACAGCTGACTTAGTATTGCCAAATTCTTGTTTTAGAGCTGATGAACAATTTGTCTGTCCCTAATTCTGTCTTTTTTTTCTTTCTTTCAAAATGTTCTTTTATTATTGCAGTGTGTAAGATCACGTAAATTCCTATAAGCCTGTCCTTTGCTGAACTGTTACAGTATGCTGTTCTTTCAAGAGATGCTTCGACCCTGATGCAGGACAACTCTGCTTATGTACCCCTCTGCTCTTCTCCCCAGACTCCCAGCAAGTTCTTTTTACTCTCCTGTGACCCTTTTGTTATTGCAAAGGAGCAGAATCAGGTCCCAGTTGGCCGGTTAAGACATCCTCAGGTGTAAAGCAGTGGAGTAACTACTACAATCTCTCTCTTTCTTCCCAGCCAAGGAAGCAGGAGGGTCTGGGTTGGAAATGTTTCTGAGCCAACAGCAGTTATATATAGTGCTCTGCTGGTTTTCAGCTGATGTACGGTTCTGGAGTGAGTGCAGCTAGATGATGTTTGTTAAAATAGCCCCAGTGGCTGAAGATGTACAAGTCCTTTCATGGCAGCAGCTGAAACGGCTGAAGAGTTTTAACATCTCTGCGTCCTGCACCAACTGCAATGACTAACCCCTATTGAAGGCTACAAACTTCTCTGTGCTGCCAGTTGTGCTTCTCTTGATACAATTCCCAATTTCAGTCAAAATGAGCCGGGTTGGCACAGATCAACATTTAAATTGCTTAAATTATCTGGGCTCTTGAATGAAACAGGCTAGGGATGACCAACGAAGCAGCTCATCCAGCAGATCTGAGGAGGCAATAACCCTTGGCAGAAGGGCAGTGATGAGTAACTGGCTCTGGGTTAGAGCCTGTAGCCTCCTCAGCTGGCACTGCTGCAACTGGAAGAGGGTGGCTCTGGACAGCCCAGGCTGTCCAGCTTCTGCCTGTGAACTGGGACCCTGTGTTCACTGCTGGATCCTTGCCTTTGCTCCCTGGGTAGGTCTAAGAGGGGGGATGCTGGATAATCACCTCTCTACTCAGCGTGTTTACCAAGCTACACAAAATGCAGCGGTCCTTTCTCTCCCCTCAGGATAAACAAATCTTGTGGCACACCCTTAATGCACTGGTGGAAACAACAAAACAGTGTGTGACAACTTTTGCCACACTGCTTTGTGGGACAAGGTGTAGAGCTACAGATACCCTGGGCAAAATGTCCTCTTTCATGCTGTTCTTAGGATCTCAGCCCTTTGCATAGCTGCCTGGCTTCCCAGAAAGAAGAGAAAGTAATTTTTCCCCTCTTCCTCCTCCTCGCCACCTATTTTGGAAGGTGCTATAAAAGCCCTCTTCTTCACCTGCCTTTATTCCCTTCAAGAACGAAACTGTGCCTAAAGCTTCCTCTCTTCTCTGAACAGTCTTAAAATCTCTTCGGCAGCTGATAGTTAACCCTTCTCACTAATGAGCAGTTACTTCAGTAGTATCCTCCTTGAAACCTAAGGGACTGTGTGTCTGTAACTAACTCTTCTCTAGCACTACCAAAAGAATTTACAGTTTGAGCCTTTTAAAATGCTTACATTGCTTGGTTTTGTGTTTTGCAGCCTACTGAAATGATAAAAATAATCTGGGAGCTCTAATTTGCCATCCACTATTTGACATTTGCATTTCTGTTTCAGTCATAAACCCAGGCCAACCAGGCTTAATCACATTTGTGTTTGATTGCTACATTTCACAGATCCAGTAGCCGTCACACAAATGCTAAGGGGAGATTTTCTGCAGCAGGCCTTAGCACAGGCAGAGGAAAATCTACAGAATTAGGCCTGTTGATTCCTTCTGCTGGTAACAGCTTCCTGGGTTTTCTCTTCAAAACTTCCAGCCTTGTTTTCCATTTATTTAAATGAGAATTGAATCGCTAAGCTTTGCAAACATTTTGTCCAAACCTGGTTACACTGATAGTTTTTCTGGCATGATTTTTGTACAGACTAATCTGTTTTCACTTGCTTGGGCTAGAATGATCCCTGGGGAGTGTTTTGCAGGTTGGGATAGGTGAATGCGCGTTGTACTCGCCCAGCTCAGCTCCCCTGCCCTGGAATGTCTCTTCCCTGCAGCCAGTCTGAACAAGACCCCGGCTCCTGTGGGGAGCAGAGGTGGGAGTACAGCTACTGCTGCAAGGTCCCCTTGACACGAAGAGTCCTCTTCACCCATGGTTGGTCCGTCTGCATGGGCTTCATGGAGAGAACACGGGACTAAGCAAAAGTTTTTGCTCTTGCTTGTTTCTTAATCAAAAATAACAAGAAGGCAAACCATGGTTGGACTGTCAGAATTGGGGTTTCAGTCTTGTTTCTTGAAACCAAAGTAGGCTACCCTCATGTCAAGTGAAGTTAATTAAAACATTATTGCACCCCTGGCACTGACTATTTTGGGTCTACAAACAAAATTGAAAGGGTATCTCTACCCCATATGCTAAAAGGAGTCACAGGATTCTCTCCAGGGCAGCCTGAAGCCTGAACTTCTCTAGATAGTGTGTGGGACACACAAAAGGTAGACACAGACCCCTTATTATGGCACATAGCAGAGTGTGCTTAGAAGTTTATAGCAGTATTTTGAGACTCTTTCAGGCTTTCTCAGAAAATGTGTCTTGCCAACTAGGCATCTTTTAAGTCAGTTTTACTGGTGTCAGTACTATACATAACTGTGCATTCAGGAATTGGAGCAAAAACGAGGATGCAAAAGGCAGCGAGTGCGCTGGTGGTATCCCTTAGCTAAAATAGCAGATGCATTATGCAGATCAGCTCCAAGAGGGGTAAACGTGTCCAAGGTCACTGCTTCACCCTTGGCTGACTGAGGTCCTATGGGGAATTTTGGTTTTGCCAGAGTGTATTTAGAGTCCCTGCAAGTTGCACATCATTTCCCAGGTGCCTCTTGTTTTCTAAAGTCCAGCTTGGGGCTCCATGTTCCAAATTGCCTCTTTCATAATCAGCCTTGGCAGACTGTGCTGCAGAAGTATTCTGTGATTTCATGGACCCTCCACACAGAAAAAAAAACAACTTACATTCCTGAAAAGAGACCGCAAATGAGAACGGTACTGCTGCAAGTATAGATGTGCATTGTCAAGTATTGACAAATTTCTATTGATTTCTGTTTAGATGGTAAATACATCTCTAGAGGGTCAAAAAAAGCAATAAACATCACATTTTTAGAAGGGAATCAGCTGTTGCACAATTTCAGCTTGTCTTGATTATGGGTGAGAAGAATCTCACTGTAGTTTCAGAAACTGCCTTGAAGCATTGCAATATTTTTTTCCTCCACCTCTTCCTATCTTTCTGAATAAGCTGCTTCCTGCCACCCCAGAATGGTCACTGCCACCCCTTAATTTACAGTTAGGAATGTAGACACGAGGGAAGGCGAGGGGATGAAATATGGTGTCAAGCTTGTATCTGCTCACATTTCACACACTAAGGAGACAAGCCCCTTTGGCCAGTTGCCATGGGGAATTTTCTTGCAGAAGTAAATAACTCGGAACAGAAAGAACTCAGATTCATACTACCCCAGCTGCAGAATGTCATTAAGTCTCAAAGGATGCTATGTGCATTGTGTGAAAGGAATTTTGTAATCTGGCTATAACTGCAGTTGCAAAACTATGCTTGAGTTTAAACCTTTATTTTAAACTTTTAATTACTGGCTTGTTTCTTGCGTGCTGATTAAACCACACATCGTCTTATAAATAGTTTCTATTTTTAAACCATAAAAAGGTTTAGATTAGATGTTTCAATAGTGGGTGAGTGGTTGATTTTGTTTTGTTTTCTTGTTTCTTCCTACGCTGACGGCACTTTAATCTCCATTTCCTAATTCACTTTTTAAGAATGCTTGAAAAGGGAATTAAATCTACCAAGGCACTCAAAATATCATGTAGATAGCTTTTTTTAAAGTATCGTTCATTATATAAGTTCCTGACCCCAATAACCTTCACAAACTTGGGGGGTGGGGGTGGGTGGTGTGTGTGTGTTCCTTTTTTTTTTGTTTCTTTTTTTCTTAAAATGTCTGAGAAGAGAAAGCACGGGTACCTCCCTTCTACTAGTAGTTAGCCAATTCTTTTTCAGTCTGAGTTATAGGACTGTGGCATCCATGAAGTTGGTTCTGGTATACATGGGAGGAGACTCAACCTGTGGCTTCATAGTACCAGGGAACAAAATAGCGATTCTTCCGTTTTGGTGGGGTTCCTTGTGGTGCTAGTACCTCAGCTCAGACTTGGTGAAGAAATGGGGAAGATATATGCTTTTAGCGCTGATTACAAATCAGCATTGGAAATAAAAGCTGTTAGCTGGGTAAAACAAATATCTGCTAGAAAAAGACATTGTTAAAGTTGCCATTTAGTTGGTTTCAACATCTCTGGAATAGCATGCGATGGCACAACTTACATTACAGCTTTTCTTTAAGTATTTGTCTCTGTGACAGTAGGTGCCACGAATTGCTTGGAGAAAGGTTGATGCCTGTATAGCTGCGGTCATTAAACTTTGGGTGGCTATGGTGCTTTGCGTAAGTGCATCCAGCAGCCCATGCAAGGATGTTTTAACTGAGGTGGCTTTTGAACCAACTGATCGCTAAGACTGTAGTGACTGCAGGGTGCCTGGATAGCAGCAGGGCAGGGGTTGTGTCTGCCGACCAAAGCCTACACACATGTGCCCCGACGGCTGCCACAGACCTTCCTCTTGTCTTGCAGGCTAGTAAGGGCTTGGTACCAGGCCTGCCTCAGAAGTGTCTTGTCAGAGGAACTAAGGTTTGGCTGCAGTACATGCTCCCAATCTCATGTCTCCCACCTGTAATGACCTCTCCCTAACAAAAACCTAAGCTTTAAACTGCTTTGTATTTTGTGGTCAGAGGGTGAAATTCAAGCCAGAGCCTGCATCCCGTGTGACGCTCAGTGGCTCTGTGAAACTTCCCTGCAACCCAGAGAAAGAGGGGTTAGAAATAAAAATACCACCTGGGTGGGAGGGAGAGCACACGTGTGTTTCTGTGTCATCATCCATTAGCTCCCTGAGCTGCAGTTTGGTGGAACGTGTACTGAGCTGTACGCCAGGAGACAGAACATCCTGCTCCCAACTCTTTACCCCGATTATTTTTGTGCTCTTCACAACTGTTATTAAGCAAGACCACAGAGTATTTTTACAGCATAAGCAGATCTATCCTGCATTTTAGGGCTGTGATCTGTCAATAACCCATGCCGAAATATACGTATATGTAATGTCTTTACGTAATCTGAAGAATGTGCCCTGGGATAAAAAGGAATTTGGATGCTGTTAATGTTTTGTTCAATGTTTGATCAAACAGATTATCTCGTCCTTGGATTCCATCGCCTCTCTCTGTTTCATTTAAAATACTTCCTATAAAGTTTTTAAAGAGCTGCACTTCTGATAATAGAAGGACTAACTATGTTTTACTTTGGTTTTGGTGGGACATCCTAGACTGGGTACGAAGCAATGCTACTCCAGTTTTTTCTCCCTAGGGTAATAGATCCAAGCAAATGGAAACCTTCTGACCTCACTGTGGTGCATCTGACTCGGTGCTCGGCTCTCTGCTCTTTTGAGAGTCTCTGCAATGTCATCTTTATTAAAGCTGACAGGGCAAAATATTTCTTCTGCATCTAATTACTATAATACTGGACAAGAATACACTTGTAAAAATGACAAATTTTTAAGGACACCTTTGCCAAAAATGTGAACCAATGCTACATTTAAGCCACTATCATCTTGTTTTGCTTTCTATAGAGCTTTATTCTTTATGCTTAAAATGCATGACTGTATGTATCACTGATTTCAGCGAGATTTGTTGAACTGTAAAGTTAGCAATTTTTATCCTATTTCCTACGCACAATTGAATGTTACAGCTGTATGAGAAGCCTCATATTCATTTTTGTATTCCATTTAAGCAACATTTTTGGGTTTTAATGCCCAGTTTAGGCCCTCTTGAAAACATTGACTAACTTCATTTCCTAGACTCAAAATTTTTAAGGATTACATTTCAACAGGGAGATTAGGACCAGATGGTATAGGTGGGACAGTGCAGTTTATAACTTATGAAGGAGACAGCTGAAAACAAGAGGGGTTACACAGAGTGCATGGTCAGTATTGTGCTCCTGAGGACAGACTCGGGGACTGTAACTGCGTCTGCCCTGGAGTATTTCTGTGCCTGAATTTCACGCTGTGGGAATCCCTCTCTGGAAATCTCTTTGGCTGTTGAGATCTGTGTGGCGGACCTGTTGAAGACCAGACTGCTGCCTCCTTTTGAGACTGTAATGGTTCAATTGCTCAAAATTTTTTCAGTGTAAATCCAAGGTGATACCAGAGTAAGTGACAGGAAAATTTGGCCTTTATTTTGTTCCTCAGTTGTTTCTTGATCTCGGGCCCTTTTGAATTGTATTCTTATTTTGTCCTGGGCATTACTGTCAATTGAAGCCCAAGGTTTTGAGGAAGAGGGGGGAAAAAACAAGGAACTAAATTGCCTCAGAGTTATTTGAGTATACTTTTAAAATATGGAGTAAGCATTAAGAAAAAGGAAGTTAATGACCTATTTCTATCAGAAGAGGCAGACTGTAGATTTTGAGGAGTAGAGCTGAAGTGCCCCATAGGAGACAAGTTTGTCGCTGAAGAGCCCTGAGTCCCCTTTTGATATTCACTCATCCCTTTTTAAGAGATTTTTGTGGATTCTTATTCTGGCAGCTGACGCAGAGTTAGCAAAACAGAGTTAAAATTTCCCCTCATTTTTATGTAGGATGAAATTTAAAAACGTCAGGGCTGCGGGGGAAGACAAGGCTGGATGAGCGCCCTTGAGATAGCCACCCGTGGCTGGGGGTGGCGGAGGTGGCCACTGTGCCCGCAGCGCCACTGGCCCCATGGGGCTGGGCTGGGGCGTTTCACTCGTGTCATTCGAAGTGAGTCAGACTGCTGTTGTGGTTTATTTGGCTGATGTGCTTCAGCTGTTGGGATGAGTATGTCTGTGTGTGTGCGTAAGTGGAGCGAGTTAGGGAGCAATTGCAGAGCGGGTCAGCTGGCAGGCTGTGGGTGCAGGGTGAGTGGTGGGGCTGAGGTTGGGCTGAGCAGCAGGTAGGGCTGGGAGCAGGGTGACCTACAGCGCTGGGAGCAGCAGGGTGCTCTTTAGCCTCCCAAGTTTACACAAGTGCATGCGGATGGGGAGGTTCAGAACTTTCAGGTTCCTCTTTGACCCTTTCTGTAGTATGGGACAAATTCTGCTTCTTGTCATGCCTTGGCTTTCTTCTCTGAGGGAGAAAATACTGTTGGAGATCTAGAAATTAAAGGCTTGATCTGTGCCCCACTCCCTCCCCATGCAGTGGTGTGGCTGGGGGCAAGAACCTTCCTCCTCAGGAGGCAGACAGCTCTTCTCTATGCCCTCTCCACCCCTCACGCAGCAGTAGGAACAGCAAACCCCAGACTCTGCTGCTTTACTTTCCAGGCTTACCCTTTTCCCTTCCTTGCAGCAGGAGTGAGACTTGCAGCCTTACCAGGCTCCCCTCTTCTTTCCTCCATCACCTGCCCGATACTGCTGCCAGGCTCCTGTCAACCCTGTGAGGAGAACGAGTTCTTTTATCTTTCCCAAAGCAACAGATTTGGGTTGTGCCTACACACCTGTGACAGTTGCTCTGGCTCTGCTCCTGTCCCAGGCGTGCCACGGGACTCCCACAGTGGCTTGGATAAGGCTCCTCCATACAGTCACAGCACTGTGAGTAGGCTGGAGGAGGTGGGTTCAGGGTGGGAATGAACAGGGCTGCTTGTGCATTGCTAGGAAAAGTCCTGACCGTGGCAAGGTACAGCACCTGAGCAGCCTGTCGGGGGATAGTGTCATCTCCCAGAAGACCCTGTTTGCAGTCTCATCTCTCAGCCATGCAATGCGGAGTCCAGAGCGTGGGGTTTAACACTGACTTTTGCTGCCTTGGGTTAGACTGTCTGTCCTTCGCTCCTTGCAGTGTCCACTGCCAGTTTTGGGTAGGATGCCTTGAAATAGGGAGAGAACATCAGTGTTGTCTATAGAAAGGACGTGTAATACTATTAATGCACGATTAGATCCACTGAGTGACAGTAGAGATTTTCCTTCAGCTGGGAAAGGTCAGCACCAGCTTAGGTAGCTCTTTTACTTACGTATTAGCATTACTTAGGATATGTTTAGCTGAAGGTAATAACACTGTTTTTTTTTCCTCCACCAGGTTTTCTCTTTCACAGATATGAAACCCTTAGGTGTCCCTTTTAAGAAATGCCACAGGGTTATTCGGAGTTGTTAGATTACTATTGTAAAGTTTTTTGGTGTGATTCCTCAACGTGGATTTGACAACATCCAACGACTTTGGATTATGTGTAACACTTATCACAAGTGGCTCATTATGTTGTTGGAAAAGAAAGTGTGGTGGTGTTGGCTTGCTTTTCCTGCACCCCAGGAATTAAAGGAACTGGAAATGGGCTGTATGGATTTTGTATAACAAGATAATGTTTTAAACATTACTCTGTTTGTCTGGAATATGAGCTACCAGTACTTTTGTTGTTGTTGCTGTTGCTAAGTTACACGCAAGTGTTTCTTTATGATGTGACACCCTTAAAAACCCTCCACTGGTTTGAAATATTTTGCTGAATCCTGTTTTCTCTTTTTTTCTTTTTTTTTCTCTCTTTCCTGCTCCCCCCTGCTTCTTCCTCCCTCTCCTCCATGCACTTCCCCAGGGCAAAGGGAGATTATAGAAAATTATTCTGTGGTAATAGGTCTAGAAATGGCAAATTATGATAATGAAAGAACACAAATGGGATCTTTGCTCTGATGGATTGTAATTTTTGTGTGCCCATCTTTACAGGGATGCATCGTTCAGTAGGGTGCATATTTCATCATGCATGCTGTTCTCTTCAGTGTGTGTCAGACCTCTGAAAACTACCCTGGTTTTAACGCCTTAACAACACGTGAATTCTAAGAAGATCAACTCTTAGGGAGTGTTTTCATTCCTTTTGACTGTGGAAAAGTTAGTGTACTGCACGGGTGCTTTTAACTCTTTGCCCTGGCAGTGTCCCACAAGCAGCAGCCCGGGCAGCTCAGCCTCCTGTGCAGCCTTACTTCCACGATGGGTATACACGGGCAGAGGGAAGGAGGGGAAGCTGGCCCTGTTATCAGGATCTTATTATGACTTGTGCTTTTTAAATTTCTGATGGTACCAGCAGAAGGATTTTAAGGGAGGCTGCTGGCCTTTCTTGAGTCATTTATATAATTTCTTTCTGTAAAATGTGAAAACCTACAAGCTAGTCTGTCCTTGCCTTTGCTGTTTTAAGGGCTTCCCATCAAAATATGGGGAGTATTGGTTAGGGTGGTTAAAAATCTGGCTTCTGAATGTATTTCTGAAGCTAGGGAGCCAAGTTTTGTCCTGGGCTACACCCACATAACCTCATTCAACTACAGCATCAGTGGTGCGGGAGCAGGGAGCCTGCAAGCAGCAGGTCCGCATCAGCGGGGGACGGCAGAGTGGGGCAGAGGAGGCAGAGAGCCCAAAGTGTCTTTTCCCCCAGCCGCCCACTTTCCCAACGGGGCCGTGAGCTTTTTCCACCTCATCTCCAAAAAGTCTGGTAGTAAATGGGGCAATATTCCCGAATATGCACATGCCTGCTAAAAATACTGTGAAACGCACGAGAAGTGGCCAGGTGATCTGGGCAGTGTCACCGACACGCTTTGGAGAATGAGCTTGCAAGGAATGAAAGCAGGGTGCTGGCTCTCTTAACAAGACTGAATTTGTTTTTCCGTAGCCCTTTGAAATCCTTCTGGGCAGAGGCTTTTAATTGCAACGTGCTTAGGAGGAAATTTAAGGCAACTTATGGTTAGGCTACATTATAGGTTCAAACAGGAGACGTATCAAATACCTGGAAGGAAAGTATGACTATTTTGGTTTGCAGGGCAGCCCAGATTTCGCAAAGAAATGCCGTTTCAAAGCTCAAAGGCAGACACAACAGTTTTCCTGAAATAATACCGGCAGTAATCCCTTCAAACATCCCCAAGTGTATTGGCTCGCGCATGTTTTAAAATTCTTTCCCCGTTTTGTTATAAAAACTTGCATATTTTTCTCCCCTTCACCATATGAAAATCTTCTAAGAATTTTTTATGAGCTTTTGTAGACTTCAGAATAAGCTCTTCTTCCCCTCCCCTTCCTTACTTTCTAATCCAATTTAGTCAGATAGTTACTTCAAATCCCTCGGAGGCCTGTAGTTTGTTCATTCTCCCACAGTGCTGAGATTTCCCTCCAGCCCAGCTGGCAGGAGTTTTTAGAAATAACAATATCTCAGGGGGAAGGAGCTGAAGATTGAATGGGGTCTTTTGTCCAGGTCTTTATGAAGCCAGATTAATTATGCATTGCAGAACACAGTTTAAAGCTCTGAATTAGGTCCTCATTGCAATGAAAGGAGAGCACAGGCTTGAAAACTGAAAGAATTCCCATTTCCATCAGAGGGACAGACATATAATGACTGAAAGCAGGAAGAATTTTTGAAAATTGCAATTAAACAGTATTTTGTATTTACCACTCAGTAGCAGTTGTCTTAAGCATTTACAAAAGTGATTCTTTGACATTTTTTCACATGATCGCTCCATAGGTGGCTGGACTTTGAGGATTTTCAAGTCTTTTCTGTGTTACTAGGCTACTCTTGAAAGTACTTGTGCTTTGATGAATGAGAGCGGTATTTTTTGGCCAGCACTTACCTGAATAGAGGTCTTTAAAACCTCAGCAGTACAATTAGCAGTTGGTCAGATGATACTGATGGTACAGGAAAAAAGCGAATGGTTTTCTCCTTTACTTCTGGGGATTTTCTAAAGCTGTCTGACCCAGCGTGATGTGCAATAACAACATTTTTCTTGGTTTCCTAATGCACTTTAATTCCAGTTTGAGGAAAGTAGAACTCTTTCACGGATAATAAGTCCATAATGTTATACAGCTGCCAAATAAAAAGTTGTCCACGAGCATTTATATTCATAAGGGCACTTTCTGTCAGGGTGGGGGATTGTGCTTTGGGTAAAGGACTGGGGCCAAAAGAGGGATAAGGATAAGGTTAGCTATGAAATGTCTTACATTAGAAATCCTTTGTACTCGCAGATATGACCAAACTGGGATAGATGGAGTGTGAGCAAAATAAACTGATTATTTTCCTTTTTATCATCTTCTTGAAATCCCATATATGGAATAACACTCTGTAAAATAACTATAGCGTATTGAACTCAGCAGTTCAATTAATTTTAATTAAAAATTATAAACTGTAAACATCCAAAGAGATAGCCAAGTGTGTACTCCGAAGGATAGCAATAGGCTGAGTAAATCCTTTAGTGAATCATGCTAGAAAATCTAAAAGTAGGAACTTAGTGTAGAAGTCATTTGATACAAATATTGTGCAGGAGAAGCATTTTCTACAGAGCAAACATACATATTAAGTCATAGCATTCTTTAACGTTCAGCATTATGTGATGAACATAAGCATTGGTTGTTAGCTGCAATCTGTCTAGCTGTCTGTTGTACTGTGAAAAATTAGCAGGTTCCTTGTTATTAACCTGAGCACAACTGGAATGACTCTGGTACCATACGAGAGGCTGGCAGAGCTCTGTGGGCCAAAGTCCTTTGGTTATCCTGCTCCCAGGCATGCCAGGTCTGAGGGGTCTCTGGGCTAAATGTGGAAACTGATAATGTGCTTGATCAATGTCTGAGGCACAAGGTTTGTCCTCGATCGTCTCCACGTTGCCCCTCTTGAGGTGCAAAGAATTCATTGAGAGCTATTTTGCCCAAAAGCAGTCACTGCCAACAGGCAGTGGAGGGAACAGGCACCCTTGGCAATGGTCTCCTAGTTTGCCCTAAAGAGGGCACAGCGTAGGAGTGAACTTGGCTGTGTAACATCAATTCACAACTAGCGTGCAGTTATGCAGGAGCCACCTCCAACTGGCCTAATTCGGAGTCACGCCGAGTTGCTCTATTTTATGGTGTCAGAATGGGGCCAGTTGAGAGGGAGCGAGAAGTGCGCTGTAACCTCTTGCTAAGGCACAACCAAGGCCAGTTTACCATGTACCTCTGCTTCTCTTCACTTCTGCTTTGGGTCTGCTTTGCTCTTTTGCAACAAGAGGAGAAAAGCCTTGTTTTTCTTCTCTCTGTGCCTGTCCTGGAATGAACCAGCTGGAGTAATTAGTACTTCCCAAGCCTTTTCCAAAACTCAAATTGAAATAAGGTTTCTGAGATTTGAAAGAAATGTGAGTGCTTCCTATCGTCATTTTATTTGCAAGCATCTATGCCAGGGAAGTGTGGAAACAGCTACCACTGACTTGAAACGCTTGGTGAATAAAGGCTTCAGAGAAGTTAATGCCAGGGCTGGAAATACCCAGGTCACCAGTTCTGCAGCAGTGGTCTAGGTCTTAATATCTGACATCTGAACCTTCTCATCGGTAGGTTTTGGACCACACACCAACTTTGTCCAGGCGGTCTCTAGGAAAGGGACAAAACTCAGATTTGCCTGATAACTTGTAGACTAACAGTAGGGCTCACCACACTAGTTTCAATGCTGTTCACAAGTGATCTTTTCCATGTCACCAGACTTGAAATAAAAATAAAAAGTTGTTTTTAAGGTAAGAATACATGGACAGCTAGAACCTTTCCCCACAAAACATCTTCTGTTAGAAAGCTGAACAGGATGAAACAAAGTGTACTGCAAAGTGTCAGCTTCGGTCTGCCAATAGAAGCAAAAAAGACTTGCAGAGGAAATGTGCCTCTTTTTAAAGGAAACCCTTTTAATTGTCTACAACACAGCCTGCCTCGCGCCAGTCTGCTTGGGAGCTGCCATAGCTAAGGACCTGGGAGAGCTTTACTTGGAGCCAGGAGGTCTCTGGGCTTCCAGGACTGCGACAGTGAGTCTGCAGGCTTGGGCTCAGTTTTTTTGGGACCCCAGGATAGCTGGGCACCCAGCCGATGGGCTGAGAGCAAAAGAAAGGATTTCACAGTCTTCTAGAAGTGTGTGCTACTTGGTGAATCTCAGTTTGAAAGTCTGTACACGAGGCAAGTATTTCCGTTAAAATAAAATAAAAATAAATAAATTAATCCTCCTGCCTTGAACATACAGTTAATAAAGACTGCAAAGATAATGAAGATAATGCCAGGGCTAGGAGTATTGTGTCAGCTTTTTACCTCTGGATGTCCATTACCTGAATATTTTGGACAATCCTGTCAAGCACATTCTAGTAATGATATACATGTAACCTATTTCCTCCTCAAGCTTCATCTCTTCCATTTGGAGAAGATTTGAGTTTCTCCTGCAGAAGACCAGACATTTTTTAGGGTTCTTAAAAAATTTACTGTTCCCTTTTGAAAATCCTGTCTATCTAGTTTGAATTCCTGTTAAAATATATTTCTGTCATTCTTCCCAATGTCCAATTAAAAAAAAAAGGTAGGTAGAAAAAACCCTCTAATGTATGAAAGTGATCAATGTAAATACTTAATGTCAGTAATGTTAATATAAAGCTGAAGACAAGAATTCTGTATGTTAAAATTACATCTGAACTTCAAACAGCAAACCAGCATTGTCACAGAGACTGATACATGGTTGTATCTGTTAGTGGGAGATAAGTCAAGTTTTTAATGATAGTTTGTTTTTTCTCTTCTTTCTAAGTGGGCCTTGAAGTTGTTTTCCTAAGCCCTATAGGGACAGTTTCATGTGACCTAAAAATGCCCGGCTTTGTCTAATTTCACTACAAAATCCTGGACTTTCAACACTTGAAAATCTGACATGTCCCTATATGTGGACATTGGGGCTCAGCTGTAGTGTTCAGCAGTTTTGGCCCAAGTAACACTCACCTCTTAGCTGGAGTATTTGCTTTCATGTCAAGAACCATGCTGTTGCTGCTCAAACCTTTTTTTTTTTTTGGCTGTGAGATTTTTGCACGCATTGCTCTTACTGGGCTAGTGTAGTTTCTGAGTTCTGCATATGTGCAGTTGTAAAGAAATCAAATATTACAGCTGGAAACTGTGAGATCAGCCTTGTTGCTGCCTCGGCCTCCCATTTACCGTGAAAACAAACACAGCTCTCTTCTCATGTCTGCCAGCAGGAAGGGGGTGGGGAGGCAGGCAGAGAGGCAGGGGAAAGTTTTTTCTTCAAAAAGGAAGAAGGTCAACTATTTTGGGAAACTAAAACCACTGAGCAATTAGAAGAATTCTTTTCTCTCTGCTCAGTGATTAGAGAATTCTGCAGGCAAGCGGTAATTGCTGCAAACAGTAGAGCTGTGCAGATGGACGAGAGGTAAATGCATCTCTTTGCCTTTGCAGAAACATGTCTTTGCAGAAGATGAAGTGGATAATGCAATGTATTTTGCTGTGCCAACAGTTAAACTATAATACGGAGTCTGTAAATCTCTGCACTGGATAAGTCTGTTCTTCAGGTACAGTTAGTCAGCTGATGTGCTGAAGGCAGGGACTGCGTGACTGATTTCCACCCGCTGCTTCTGACTTCTCTGTGGGACTGACTGCGTTTCTTAAGGCTGCATCCACCTAGGACAGGGAAGGAAATAGGTCTCGGAGAAATTTTTACTTGCAAGATGGAAAACAATGAAAACTTGGAATTCAGACCATAAAAAAAAAATAAATTCCAAAGCTGGGAATTTCCTTATTTGCTTAAAGAAACTGAAGCATATCTGGTTAATGCAGCTTTGCTGTGGGGTCTCGGGCTAGCCCTGCACCTCCTGCCAGGAGTTCAGGGGTGTCTGCACTTTTCTGGCAAGCAGAGCCTCAAGGGAGCTCATACAGAAAAATATAGACACGTTCCTCATGACTCTCTTTCACGTGTTTGTGAATGCCCTTCATTTCTTTAGGTTTCACCTAATGCCAACCAATAGTTAGAAAACTCTAGTGCAGAGTAGGATCTGAAAATGGTATTTTTGAAATGGCCTATTAAAGTCATCTGGTCTTCTGTTCTGCTAATGGGGTTTCATGCAATGAAGAGTCCCTCCTATTTTTTAAGACATTATTCCAAAGCCTGATGCTTCTTGTTCAAGAATTATTTTTTTTCTTGATAGATGCATTACTTTTCTGTGTCTCTACAGTTATAATTTGTTCCCTCCATTCTTGGTGTTTACATTAAAAATACTACCAGACTACTGTTTACAGTCTTTTCTCTGAGAGCTCTTAGATGTGCTATAAATGTATTTATACAAAAAATTAAATAATAATTTATTACAAAGCATTGCTCAGCTCAGAAACTTCCTAGTTTTCATCATATGGTTCTGGTAATCTGATGCTCAACTGAATGTAATATTCCATGTAGGATCATATGGGAAGTGGATAGAATTGCACTGTTAAAATGTCCACTCTGCAGTATCTCAAGATACATACGTGCGTGCAACACAAAGTTGTACTGATCTTTGCAGCTGTGTTGCAAGCTGTTGTATAACTGGCTGTCTGCAATCACTCCTAGGTGTCCTTTGTTCTTCATTCCTTGAGTTTTTTTCATCTGATTTTGGACATACATGAGGATGTCTTCTTCCAGATGGATTCAGCTGTTTGTGTAGTCTTCTAGTGGCCGTGCCTCATTTTTGTCCAGAAGTGTCTGTGGAAAGCATAAGTTTCCACTTCTCCCACATCCTTTAGGAAGAACTATTGTACAACATCGGCTGTCTTTCTCTCCATGCTTTCAGCGAGGGTTTAGCCAAAATACCTAGGAAAGAGATTCAAATAATGCTGTTCAATGTACCTATCTTGTGGTTGCCAGAAGTGGGTGCCTCAGTGTAGACATGTCCGGGAAGGCACCATGAGTCCACAAAACTGTGGGGAGTTTGCAGCCTTTTCTTTGTCTTAACTGGAGCTCCTCCTGCAGCATTCACAAGTTTCTCAGCCGCTGGAAAAAATGTTTCCTTTCCCCATCTTGAAGACAAAATAATTCCTACTCAAAATGTACTCTAATGGACATTTGTGCCGCCCTCTCCATTTGCATCAAATACTGTGTGTGTTCACTGGCTTTACAGGCAGTGAACGCTGTATTTGGGGGGGAACGCAGAGGGGAATGGTCAGCAAGAGTCCTGAGAGTAAGAACCTTCCCTGGGGTTGTGTATGCACAGCCTTCTCAGGCCATGTCTGCAATACCTTTTCTTCCCCAAATTCTCATTGTTATTACCATCATTTCTTCTTCAGACATGGTTTTAAACAAAGGAGTTCTTTGGCTACTGATGATTTTATTACAGCATTTCCAACATTTTCAGACGAGGTTGTAACAATATTTGCAGCATCATGATATTAAAAGTTATTTTTATGTTTTATTGTTTTCCTTAAGTATTTTAAATATAGACTATATTAGCTAATATAAAATAATTTGATATTTTAATTTTTTTTTTTTTGTTAAAAAGTTATATATCTTCTGTAGCATTTTGCTGCTAGTAATAGCATGAAATGGAGAGGGAAAAAAAAAAGTTTGGGTGATCTGTTGAGTCCAGCATCTGTGATAGCCGTTTCATTTCTATCAGGTATTTTTTAGATCACGTACCCTCATTACAGAGAGTTAAAATACTTTGAATGCTGTGGGGGAGAGGTGGAGGGGGAGATTTTGACCAACAGTCAGATAGTTGTCTCAAGTCTTTCATCTGTCAGTTCTTGTGCCTCTCCTGCGCTGATCACAAGATCAGTAGATTATCTAGGAAGACAATTAGTAAGGCCAATACTAGCCATAAAATTCTCTGTCACATGTTGAGATTACTACGTGTTTGTTAGATCCTTCATCATTTTCTTAAATTGCCAGTTCATTGGGATGCATAATTATTCCGCTTTGAGTTCATTCTCTTATTTTTCAGATGGCTCTGTGATGGGACTGCCACTAGGCAGGAGTCCTACTGGAAGGTCTTGGAGCAGATCCAGCCAAAGGTTAAAAGATGGCTATTACTATAATCCAAAATGTTTATTCTTTCATTGCTCATCATCTCTTCTCAGATGTCACCCTATGAATGCACTATGACACCTCAAAAAACCCCAGTGAACCCCTCCAACAAATATTTGATCACAGTAGGTGCATGATTCATGAGGCATTGTTCTGCTAGCATATGGACATGTTGTTTTTGTCCTGTTTATTATTAACTACTTGGAACCTTATAAACTTCTCCAATATTGCGCTTTACTGTTTACTTTGGAGACTACAATCTTTCTTTTATTTGAGATGCTGTAAACAATGTAATTTCATTTATCACTATGCTGTAGGGACTGGTATAGTTAATGTTTTTAATAGAAGTCACTGTCATCCATAAGTTTTTTTCTCACTAATGAGTGGGGGGTTAGTGTGGGTTTTCTGACCATAGCCCAGGAAAGTCCATGGTGTAAGTCTGAGATAGCTCGATCCAAAGTGGATGCCAATCAGTAAAGGTAAAATGCATTTCACCTACACTTAATGGTCTAAATTTGGCTTTAGAAGCACGTGAGTCATTTACCTTTTTCCTTTTTTTTTTTTTTTTTTATACCATTAATAGAAAGAGGCCTGTGTCCAGAGGGTGATTCATCTGAACTATGTAAACCACCTAAAATTAGGATGAGATGATTGCTCTCTGGTAGTTCCTAATTTTCTCTGTTGAATTGTGAGCAAGAATCCTAGATGAGGTTTAGAGGAGATACCCAACTTTTACAAAGGTAAAAGCAGATGGGATGAATCTTGCCAACAAAGACAGCCATAGCAGTCAAACAAATGTAAACTCCACTACTTCAAGTACCTTCTCACACTCTAAAATGGAGCGAGATTCAAAGAGGAAGGAACTGGCATACACCACTGAAATGCATTTTTGCACATATTTCTGAGAAACATAGAAGGATTTAATTAAAGTATAGTCCTGAATGAAAAAGGAGTCTTCTCTATTCAACATAAGTACAAACACAACAGTACCTTGTAATTCATTGACTAGTTGAACAAAATGAATGTGATTAACTTGGAATGTAAAATGGGCCACAAAAGTTGTGATAGTTCTGTATGGCTACTTTCTGAGTGTGCAGAAGCTTCAGTTTTAAAGAAGACATTTTAGTGAAAATCTGTTTCAGAAAGAAGGACTGAAACTTTACCAGGCAATGAGAGTTTGCCATGTTCTGTTCTGATGAAAATCTGTGTAGTGTTCCTTAACATGGTGGTGCTGAGAAACTGAGTGGAGCAAACTGGTGCTTTCCATCAGTCACCCAACTTTCCTAAATCCATTGTTTATTTTGACTGTAAGGCAAGTAGTCTTTGTTTTCTGAAATTGAGGTTGGACCTTATGTTGTAATCATGTTTTGAAGACTAGATACTAAAATAAATTCGCTTCCTTCAGTAGTGATTTTGAAAAGTGTCCAGGTTCCTATACCTTTATGTTTACTGATGAAGTCAATGGTACCAGTCAGAAAGTGGTTTATTGCAAAGGGTTCATTTCAGGACTGGGTTTTTCATCTGGTTTATATGGTCATAACTTGCTTTCTTACTCACGTCAGCATCTAAATTGGTTAATTTCTGCTTTCCATACCAATGTATTAAAAATGGTGGTCCCATTCTCTTCTCACTCCAGATCAATGCTGAAGTGACTTGTGTTTGGTAGTAGTGTCAATACCATTAGCCTCAGGTACATTATTATAAGCCTTGTTTAAATTCAAGCATAGCAGGCAAGTTTTCAAGTCTTAGCTAACATTGTATTACAACTCTTGCAGCTAATCAACAATTTGTTCAAAACATACTCCAGAACTGGTATTTAGGACTTGAAGAATTTGCTGGTGCTTCCCAGTATATGTGTTAACTGTGTTTGTGTGTTTTCTTTTGCCTTGCAAAGCCAACAAAATCTTTAGCAAATTGCTGTTTTGTGTAGATTCATAGGCAATTGGCATTATTTTACAAAGCATGTGCAACATAAACGAGTCATTAAGATTTCAAAGTTTAATGCGCTGGAGAGAGAAAAGAAACCAAATTATATAAACCCTTGTAGCAATAAATATTTTATTTTGCTTATGTTGTGATATTCAATGACTGTAAGCCATACAAATCAGAATTTCTATTCTTTGCTTATGCAGCTGCTGCTTTTATATGTTTCATTCACAATGCATGAAGCAGCAAGCTGACACTTGCCATGTTTTCTATTCATTTTTCTCAGAGCTCTAGTTTGCGATGACACAGTCTATGAACCATGTTTGAATCTGTGAACTATGTTTGATTTCTGTAGGCATAGATCCAACATCAGTATATCTCCATGCTGTTTTGATCTGAAAAAATTCAAAGCATTTTAAAAAGAGATTGGTTCATTAACCCTAATTGATAGTTATAAGAACTGAAGCAGGTCTTGTATAGGCTTGTGTCCTACGGTCAGTTAAGCAGCGTTGCCTGGATTTCACCAGGAACTCATGGAAGCAGGACTCTTGAGGTTTTGGAGTGGTTGTAGGGTTTGAAGTCTGAGTGACAATGGGCAGTTCTTGTTTTTGTGGTTTGATTCATTTTTATGGTATTTCTTATAACTAGGAACTTGAACCCACAGCACTTGAGTTCTGTTGCTGATTCTGTCATTGACTTGGGACTATGGTCAACATTTCTGTGCCTCAGAGAGGTATAAATTAATTTCTGTTAGCTTCATTGTAAGAATTAACTAATGTTTGAAGTTGCTAAAATGAAGCGAAAAGAATTTTGATTAAGGCTATCCTTCTATGTTTAACAGTAATAATTTTAAGTGTTCCTTTTATTGAGACAAAGTGTGTTTTTTCTCCGTGTATCCAGCTTGAGATTCATTAGACCACAAGTTAATGGAACAGAAGTTCTTGTGAGCTTTGTCGAAGAATTGAAGACTGAATTAAAGATAAATGGTGCCTGAAAACTTTCTATTCCCTTCTTTCTAGGAATGGTCAATTTTAACTCTAAAGGAAACTAGTGGGTACAAATAAGTAAACAAAATCCCTGAAATTTAAGATAAAATACTTAATGAAAAAATCCTCATATATTTAAGATAATTAAGTAATTTAAAATTTAACTGTCTCTGAAAGAATAATAAAACTTTCTGTTTCTGTTTTAGAGGTAACTTATATTCTTCATCTTTCATCTCCTTTATTTCAACACACATGATGAAATACATTGAGATTTACATATGGATATTTTATCTGTCAATCTATCTAATTGTACTTTTCCAGTACCTTGTAAATCATGACTTTAACATTAAACACATCTTTCCCAGATACCCGCGTTCTAAGCATCTGTATTGAAGTCTGCTGAAAGAAATGGGAATCCTTTGACTGACTGTCATGCATCAAACCTCCCAAAGATACTTTGGCCTAAATTTCATATTTACTTAGACACAATAATATGAATCAAATTTCACTCTTCTTTAAAGAATGAGCTGTTTTTAACTATATTCGCAGCTACACTGGAAACAGAATTATAAGGAAATGCGGTTTAATAGTGTTTAGAGTTTAAGCCTGCATTTTAATGAGATACTTGGTAAGGACATTTTATACTATTTCTGACTCTTATTGCAATTGTATTTTTTTAAATTTTATTTCTTCTATTTAAATTTTACCAAGGAAGCAGATTGCTGTTATTTACATGCTGAAATATATCCACTAATATTTACACGTTCATGTACTGGCATAAAAACATTGAGCACAGATTGAAAGAGAGAGCCATCCAGCATGATTTCCTCTTTATGCGCTCTAATTCAGATACCTTAAATAATTACATGCTCTTATCTATGTGCCTGATTGATTTTAATGATGTGAAAGTGGCAGAGTGACTGCAAATGAAATTTCCTACTCAACAAGTCATCCAATAATTATTTCTGTGAAAAGTTGCAGAATTTTCCTGAAAAATGCCTCAAATGATTCCATCAGGAGTGCACACATTTCTGTGAGGCAGGTTGCTCTGAAATTTAGGTCTTTACTCTGAAAATTAGGTCAGAAAAGCTACTCTGAATACTGCAATCTGATGAATATACTTTTGATCATAAATCCAGTGTTTCTTTTGCACTTATCAAAGAAATGAGGATTTTCCAAATGACGAGCAAGGAAAAACAGCCTGTTTCAGAGGCCCAGGAGGGGCAAAACTACATGTGTCCTCCTTTATTTTTCTTTTCCTCTGGCAAAAGCCAGTGAAGGGGTTTAGGGAAGAGAATAGTCTCCTTAAGAAATGAGCGGAGATCGTTGTGATGGAGGGAGGGAGGGAGAAGAGATTGAGAGAAAGCACAGAGTGTTGCCATTGGAGAGGGCCGAGACAGCTGAATCGGGGTGATACAGACTTTTCATTATCAGAAACAATTACTCCGGCAATACTCCGGCAAGAACAGCATGGGACTTCATGAAATGTTTTTGAACTCGGATTCCTGATAGGAGCGCATTACATAACTCGTGCTTTGTGAATGCTGGCAACCAGCAACCTACAGAAAGACACAGCCAGAAGCAATGCGCTCAGCTGCTTGCTTTTCAAAAAAAAAATAATATATCTGGGCCAAGCATTAAACAGACAAGCCTATCTTTACCCTGCCCCCTCCATCAACAGAAGCCTGGTTTTCATCACAGATTAATAAATGAAACCTTCTATCATTTTACTGTGCTTCCCACAGCCTTTTGGTAGGAGTTAACAATGCTGTGAGTCAACATTGCCATGGTGCTTGAAATGTCTTTGCATGTTTGTTCACTTGAAAGAGTCGTGGAGATGGGGTTAGAGAGAGGGTTTTAAACTGCCAGTGTGTACAACCTCAGAAACTTTGGGATGGTTTTGATTGTGTTTAGTTTGACAAAAATCTGTTGGGGAGCTGCTGCTGTTGCTTTTGTCTTTCAGTTTTATAATAACAATATTTTTTTTAAAAAGAACCCATGTTATATATTCTGCTGTCTCCTGAAGTGATTATTTATATCTTTTGCTGTTAAGGAAATATGTCTTAAGTGCTGAGGAATTCTAATTAAGCAGGCTCAGCTGGATTGAATAGCTGAGGATTTCACAATACCATTCTGAAACTATCGGCAGGCCCAGAAGCCAGGGAAATTCTCAAACTTTGGGGTTTTACCACGGTGGACAGAGCCACTAAATTTTACTTATTTGTTTTCATATCAATGGGTTTGTAGACTGTATCATTTCACAATCCCTGTCGGTGGTTGTTCCTCTATTTTACTTTCTCTTCCATATGCCCTAAAAAAGATGCAATCTTAGCCAAACAAGCAGAACCTCTTCCACATTTCTAAGGGAAGTGTTTATAGGACTAAACACCATAAAATTTCATTGGGTTTGGATGGGTTATTTATGAGAAAAAAATTGGTTCATTGTCCTTGGAGGTAGAGACAATTCTGTTGAGCCCTTGAGGGGAACTGCATTGTAGGTAATTACTGACTTTGTGAAAATTTAACAGGAAAAGCATATATAAATTCTGCTGTAAGAGATCTGATTCTGTGAAGTGTGCTCACCAAGAAACAAGTTAAAACTTTTCTACGTTGTGTAACTCTTTAGTTCTCTGTTTATATGGTAAACACTACTCTGTTTTGCTTTCCAAGGGCCATGATTCTCTGCCTGCCTAATCTACTGTTGCTAACAAAACTGACGGTAACGAACCAGGGAGAAGCAGCCTCCTCTGGCCCTTTGTTTTCACTCTGCTGGGTGAACACATGTGTTTTTCCCTTTGCCTTTTCTCTTTTCTCCTTTTCTCTTCAGGGAAAGGAAACCATTTGTATGCTGCACTAAGGAAAAGTGATTGAAAAGTGGAAGCCCATACTTTTCCCTTCAGCAAACGGAGATCTGTTTTCAGTCTGATGTTTGGTGAAAGGAAGCTTCAGAGCTGCGGGCCAGCTGCCAGGAATGTCTGATTTCCTTTCCACCCACTCCTATGATCCTCCCTTTTGGCAGTGATTACCGATGACCACAGCTGTCATGCTAGGTCATGGTAAGCTGTCAAGCACGGCAGTACATGAGATGTACAAGGCCCAGTCCTTGGTCAGCGCTGAAGAACAGGATCTTAAATTGAATCTGGTATCAGGCAGTGCATGACCATACCACAGCAAGCAGCGTTGGGCTGATGTCAGCTTGTCGTTCCGGTTTCTTGAGATGGTGGGCAAGCAGGAGGTGTTTCTCAAGCCAACAGAAAGCTTCTTCACAACTTTCCATAGCTAGTGATATCCTGAAGTGTGAGGAGGTGTTGTAGTTTAGTCAGAATGATGGTTGTCTAGAATGGGTAAGACCTTCCAGCCAGCTGAAACTAGAAATAGCACTTTGAGTTGCTTTTACCCAGTAAGTATGTAATAATACAGGAGAGCTCCATAATCAATGATCACAACAATACTGTCCAGGTGGTTGTGCTGCATGCAGCACTCTGTATGGGTGTCTGACTGTCGACATTATAGATGTGGCTGAAAATCACTACAGAACTGCAGGCTTCACTTCAGAAAATGATGGATACTGTTGTCAGGGACATAACTCCTATAAATAAGGCTTGCACTCTGTGTAAAGTAGTATTTTGTTAGGCTTCACATGTTTAGTGCCAAGTGCATAAATGTCTTCTGAAGAGGTAGTGTTTTACTATGTTCTATACTGTTATGCTGGCTTCATAATGCACTTTTTGCTGTAGCATCTGTTCCTCTTCTAACAGCGTATTAAATAACGTGACTAAAATCCATTAGGTGTTTGTTCTGTATGCCTTCCTCCACAGGGGGAGGCATTTGCAATGGAGTGTTTGTTTTAAAAACCTATAAGAACAGGTTGCTTTCTGTTTCCCAGAGAAAAAAAGGTCAACACTTGAGGGACAGAAGGTCATAAATGCTGTGATTGTCCATTGTTTTTGTGGGAGTTTATTGCAGCTTTAGGCTGGCACAGCCAAGAAACTTGCTTTCAAAATAACCTTAGGGTATGTGATACGTAGGTGATGGTAATTTCTTCAGTTCTCATTTAAGATGACAGAATCTGATTCTTGAGCTCTTATTGCAGTTGGAGGGATGATCACCTTAGCAAGTCCCATCTGAACTTCATTTGGTATGATTTACTTTGGAACAGTAAACACAATTTTAGTTCTTTTGCTCTTTGTTCTCACAAAACACCTATGGCCTTGTAACAACTCTGACATAAAATTAAATTTGATTTTATTAAACTCTTACACAAGGTTGGGAGAAAATTCCAGGAACCCTCTGGACAAGAGCCGGTTTCTTTACAGATTTCTCCTGGCCAAACAAGGCAACTAATAACTACTTTCACAAGGCTGGGGAATCCACAGCTACAGCGAAGAGGGGTACAAAAAATGTAATAAATAAACAAGTCCATCCACAAACCCTTCCTCAGGAAACCAGCATGGGAAGCACAGGCATTTAGAATGACAATCCAGCATGTTCTGCCAAGAAGAGACTTTCCAAAACAGCTGTAGAAATGGCTACAGTTTCCTTGAATGTCCATTTTAATAGCATTATAGCCTCAACTGTTTATATGTTAATCTAATTGTTTTCATGCTATCGGCTGTACGTCTTGCAGTTGTATAAAGTTTTAAACCCACGTAAGTAACCCTCAAGAGGGAGTGACAGACTTCAACAAACGCTGCTGTCCATGAACCCAGCTACCTTCCAGCCTCCATTCATTCAGGTACAGTCGGTTTTGAGGCTGTGACAGAAGCTGTTGTTCCGTCTCCCTGTGGGATACCACATTTGCTTAATTTGTGCAGAAAGCTTTTCATAACTGTCCTGTGTCTGGAGCACTCAGGAATGACTATGCTTCCTCTCTTTGAATAATGGCTGAGCTCCCGGTGGAAGAGGAGGTATTTAAATAACCACGTTGCCATGAAGAGTATCTCATGATTTCAATCCTCGCAGTCCCTGAGCTGTCTGAGCACATATTTGTAATCAGCCTGGTGAATGCTCTCTCTGGCTATTTATCAGCTGTGAGCCTGTGTTTCCATTTTACAAGTGCAACTCTATAGCGTAAGAATACGGTATGTCTTGCTGTTAGCAGAATTATTTTTTTTGTCTCGATGAACAGAAAGTTCCCAACATAGGACAAACCTTCTTTGTGTAATCTTATATACTTTCTTCTCTTTGCTTTGCTGTCTTGGACTGTGGAACATAATTGCTGAGACATGAAAGGATTTCTGTGTTTGGCCCTTACTGCCATGTTAGCGCGTTTAGCTCTAAATGTATTTGCAACTGGAAGGACCTGTGTTCATACTACTGAAGTCTCCTACACTCAAAAAGACAAGACTGCCTTTTGGGAGCAATCTCTGGCCTATACTAACTCTTGAGCTGTGGCTAGGAATTCGCTGTAACCTGGCACTCTCCCAAATGCTAGCTGACCCAGACTAAAACTATGTCAGGGCTGCACCACCACTTTAACAGGAAAGGCATTTGACATTGCTTCATCTACCAGTCAATATGCAACTCTTAGCCATAGACAGACCCATCTGTACTGGTCAAAGGGAGGACTCAGGCCCCTTAAGTGAGACTCAGATGCCTAAATTTCTGTTCAGATTGAGAGTTTGCAAGGCCATCTGAAGTCTTTGTGGTTTCTGAAAGCCCAGAGACACAATTTTGCCAATATATTCCTTAAGTAGCACTGCCTTTGTTCAGAAGTAATACCATTTTGGCAGGCCTGAGTGTTCTGGCCTGGTGAAAGCACCATCAGAAGTCACAAAACAGGCTTCCCTGATTTGACATCTCCTGAAGGGTTGCGTTTGGTAGGTCTGCTTGTGGTGACAGCCATGGTTTAAGCACAAAAGTGAACAGCCATGGCCGCTTCCAATCAGGAGCAGGGATAGTGCTGGTGGTGAAACACTGAGCTCCCACCCGAATGTTCAAAGCCATATCCTTCACCTCAGGTAAGAGCAACTGAGACTTACGTGGAAGTACTCTGGGGTTTTCTGCTGAGTGGGAGATACGTGGATTTAGGTTCTTAAGGGTGCTGTGGGTGTAGGGTCCTGGTTGCCTGTCTCCTGCAGAAATCTTCTGTCCTCCATGTTACAATATAAGGTGAATGGTGATTTTAGCACTGACTGCTTAAAACAAGAGTGTGATCTTGATCTAGTCATCCACACCCAAAGGGCTGTCTGAGCTCCCTGAATACAGGAGTTAATGATTAATTCCTATGATCCCATGAGTTTAGAGAAGCTCTGTGGTGTAGAGAAACGAGGGATTCCAGACACATTTCTCCATTTGGTGTTTTCTTCAGCAGCTTGACTGACTGAGGCCTCTGGCTGCTGGGAATCCTATTGCTGTGCATGTAAGTGCTTCGTGATCACACGGGAATTGCTACCTGGACTGACTGCACAGCCTGCTCTGGGAGCTGGGCCTCGGCAGCAGAAGTGAGCATAACATCACCCTATGAGAATCCCACTGGAGATGCAAGGAAATTGAAGGCAGGTGTCCAGTGTCCTCAGGTAATGCCTTAACCAGGCAGCTGTGTGTCTGTTCCAGGGTAGATCATGTTGCTGTAAATAAAAAGTGGTGCTCTGAAGCAAAGATGTTCCTGTCCCTCTCAGCAGAACTTGTGCTAACAAACAAGGAAATTCGTGAAAAAATGCTGCAAAGAGACCTTCACATTCTCCATCTATCAACTCTGCATGAGAATTATCTACCCTTTGCAGCAGTTCTCTGCATTTTACTTGCCTTGTCAGCCAGTCCTGCCCTTATGTTTGAGAAATATTTGCATCTCCTATTTTCTACCTGGGTGTCTATCCAGCAACTGCTTCAAGACAGACTTAGACTAAGAATGCTCTGTTGGTCAAAGCTTATATACTGTTGATAACAGTAACTCCACAGGATATCAGAGAATACTGAATATCCAGTTTTTGAAGGCTGGAAACTAGCTCATGTTGGATAATCAAAAATGAGAATCAATACTCATTTTTGAAAGTATATATTTACAGTTGTAAAATAAATCTTCCTACTTCCACCACAATATTTTATGTGCATGGTAAGAAGGGAGTGTTAGTTAAAAACTGTGTATAAGAATAACATATTTTGATAACAGGAATTGTTGTGAAATGTGAATTGATTCAGATGTTTTTAGACCATCCTAAAACATTAAAAAACTTATTAAAAGTGCATAAAATTCTACTAGCTTGCTATCTAAATAGACATTCAACTGAAATTAAATTAATGCAAATTTCTGTTTAGGCCTGCTTCAGTGCTTTGACAGACACCTGGGGTCAGATGTGAACCAGATTTAACAGAAAACTGCTTAACACTTTGTGAAGAAGAGCCTTCCGCTAGGGTGAAGGACTGGATTAGAAATTACTGGATTTCTCATGAAGGAGGTATCAGTCATAAAGTTTTATTCCTTTGAGTGCCCTCAAGAGACTGGGCTGATCTGACCTGCAAGGAGCACTGCTGACTCAGGCTGCTGTGGGAAGGCATCGAAGGGCAGCCAAGGAAATCTCTGACCTTCACTTCACCGCTGACTGTCACTTGAGTTTTCCTGCCTTGAAGAGAGGCAGTGGGCTGGGGTAGCTGGGGAGGAAACAGAGACCAGAACCATTGACCTCGATCTAAACACAATACAGAAAAAGACAATAAACTCCAGGAGGAAAAACACAGGAGTGATTTACCTAGGAGGAAGTGAGAATATTAAATTCTTTCAAGTAACTTCAGGAGGTGTAATAGGGGAAATCTATTGAAAACACACAGAGAAGACAGCTGTCTCTAGCCAGAGAGTCCTGTGACACACAGAAGTGTTGGACATCTACTATATAACTCATATTTTACAGATTATTAAATCTGTGAATGTCGTGGGATTCTTGCAATTGTTCATTCATACTGCTTTTCTGTGTTTAGAAAAGTAGAAAGGTTATAAACTGTAATAAATTCATGCTAATTTATCTTTTTGTCTGAATATACATTCAGTGTGGCAAAATTGTAAGCCCACTTGTCCAGTGTCGACAAAGATTTTTAATGTGGGTCACAATGACCAGTGATGAAGTTCCTCTCCTTGAAGGTCTGCTTTACCCATTTTACCTAATACTACTACTACTTCTCCCTGTCCCTCTTCTCCCTCTTCCATATATCCAAAAGTACGTTGTGTTTAATACAGGGAAGAACTGTAGCTATATGAATTGGCAAAAACATGGTAAGATTTTGTTTTTTCCTTTTCTGCAGAGTCTGCACAATGTGTCACTTTGGCTTTAGGGATTCACAAGGTTTCTGCTCTTGATGCTTGTCCTTACCAGAGAGTGAGAAGACCTTTGTGCAGTCAAGCCTCTTTATAAAAAACATGGGAAAGCGGCTGGAAAGATGGTTTGTAACAGCAGACAAGTTATAAATAGTAACTTGCAGAATCACACTCTGAACAGAAATTCTTTGATTTTATTCATTACAGTATTATATTACATTGACTGTTTTCCATGTGCCAGAAGTGTATATCATATCCTTAGGTTCTTAGACACAGAGATCAATTAACATATGTCAAGGGTAATTCTTATATTCTAACTGTGCCTGGCTGACTGACAGCACCTACGCATATGGAAGGGACAGAGCAGCAGAATTTAGGTCTCTTAAAGGAATTGTATTCTGTCAGATGATGAAGATTAAATAATGAAAAGTATTCTCTTTCTCTCCAGTCTCTTGAGTTTGATATTTTTATAACTCTTGACCCAGACTAAATCTTCATGCATTTTGAACAGGAAAAAAAATATAGGATTTATCTTTCATAAATTTCTCCTTTATAATATCTCTTTATTAAAAAAGGAAGCTAGAAAGCCATCTTCCTTCTTTAAGAAAGAGACAAAAAGAACCAACTTCTCCTCCTCCCCCACAAACTAAACCTTAACAGCACAATTCTATAATGAAAGTGAAAATAAATTTTACTCCTTTCTCCTAATTGATGCCATATTGCCAGGTAATTGCAATCCCTTTTGTATGCGTGCCTAGGACATTGTGCTCATGTTCAGTGCTGTGAAAGAAAATCCAGTAAAATTATATTTTGCAATGTTGAAAGCAGTTGTTCTTGTTTCAAGGAAAGTAATAAATTTTGTCAAGTGGACAGTTATGACTAAGTGTGCCCAAACACAAGACACACTGAGTAAAATGGTACGGTTGTAAGCCTCTTTATTTTCTGCCCAAAGCACCCTGAGAAAAAGCCTCTCCATAATCTACCATTTAGCATATGGGTAAAGGAAGAACACACCAACTTCTTACCCTCAGCATGTCTCATGGTTCCATACTTAGGCACACCTTTTCTTTATTCTCTGTACAAATTTTGTAAGTGACTGAACACATGGAAATATATCTTACCATATCGATATTTCATTGACGTTAACAATGTCAAGCAATGACACCATAAAATAGGGAGCTTAAAACAGCTTTGAAAAAGAATCATTGCTAGGTTTAACTCTTTGTTGACTGGCCAAGAATAAAAGAGTCATTTAACATTTTGTTTATTGATTGTTTATTGCTTGTCCATTGTGTATCATTAAGGCTACACGATGTGTTTGTGCGGCCTAGTTTTCATTCCCATAACTAAAAGAATTCCGAAGTGCAGGAGTACTTCTGGGAAAACAACAGAATTAGATCAGGGGAGGAGATTTTATTTATGTGAACTATTGTCTCTCTTATCTCTTTTGCCTCCAATCCTCTTAATTTAGGAAGATCTAGGTATCAAATGCATATGAATTTTATGACAGGTGCTTTAGATTCAGGCTTACTACGTATATAATTTCTCTAATCAGTTCACTGTGCTTCAAATGTCTTTAGAGTTGAGTTAGTCTGTTGGTGCACAGCAGAGATGAGTTTAGTAAGTGGTTAAACATCACTTTCTAAAAATGATCGTGTCAAGTGCGACAGTATGACCAATTTAAAAGCCTTTGGAAAGTTCTGTACTTCTTTTAGAGAACATAAAGTTATTTTTCATCTCTGTGAGTTATCTTGACCCTGAGCCCTTATGCAAATGAACGCCAACTAGTAGGAACACTTCTCTAATCGCAGGGTAACATAAACAGGGGTGAGAAATTTCTAAAGTTGATTGCGTTCTGGTTCACAGTCCTGCAGTGTTACATTTTTCTTGTACACTCTGGCAGCATTTGCTATCTAAGGGAGTCTGCATCAGCTACTGGCAGAATTAGCTGCAGCAGTGTGGCAAACCTGTGACGATATACTGTAGCTGGAGAATCATCATGAATACAGCCCTGGACTTACACCGAATGATAGACCCAGCATCTGTGGCATCTCAGTGATGAGATGTGGCTTGAGCAGGAGGAGGGTGTGCTGTTGATCTTTGGAAAGGTCGTGTTCCAGCAGGCCATATGCCCTACAGTAGGATCTGGGTGGATATGGGAAGAACATTTGGTTGGGACCCTGTCTTAAAAAAAGCGCAAATCAGTATACCAAAGGAGATTTTGTGCACTGTCGGTTGGCATCTGCTTCCCTTAAGAAATGAGAAAGTAGAGCTGCATGCCAAGCCTCCCGGTTGTCTTCTGTATTTGCCTTTCATGCTGCATGGGTAGTAATATATAACCTTAATATGTAGTTGGTGTAGTTTGTATAGTCTCAAGCTGCTCTGTATTTCAAATGGTGAATGAAGAACTGTGTTACAGGCAAATTCTGGAGAAGATAAAAGAAAAGCAACCAAACACTAGAGGAAAACCAGGTGGAAGATTTCATGTTACAGGGCTGAGAAGTTAACGCAGACCTACAGTTGGATCAGTGGGCTGGGTACTGTGTGCATGCCTAGTGCTGCCAATGTTGTTTCATCCTTCTTAAAACCACTGTCACTGCCGAACAAACAGTGTAGAGTACCTTCAGCTTTATTTTTGATGGTTATAACTTTCTTCTTTTGGATAATCTAAAACGAAATACTCCGTGGATTCAGCTACAAAAGTTCAAATTGTAAATCAATCCTAGCTGTGTCTGTGAAAGAAACCTCCTTGTAAACCGAACGTCCCACTGCCACAGAGCAGCACTGCAGGACCAGCACTTGCTATGGGATGTTTGGTCTGCTAACAGACTGGAGCAGCACAGGGAGTACATAGGGACTTACTGGAATACATCTGAAGAGTAATGGCTTATAAAGACTTGCAATAAATAATAAATGCCCAAGGTGATATGCTTTCTAATGAACATTTTAATGGTTTCTTTTCCGCAGTAGGGGACCCTCAGACTTCTTAACAGAGGCACAGAATGAACTCTTTGTGTGGCGGCTGTCTCTTTCCATCACTTCTTGTTTTCTTCTCGCCTGTCCCTTATTGCTGGCTGTCACTGCTTCACTCTGCTTCCAGCTGTGAGGGCAAAGTTTACAGTGTCTTCAAAACCTGCTGTTTGTTTTCCTTGGTTGGGGTAAAGCTTGATGAGGCACAAAGCAAAGTGCCTTCCCTGCCCGCTGGAATGCCCTGGGCAGCAGGGAAAACATTTCTGTGACTCAGTCCTGCTCCCTACACCAAGCGTGAACTGGGAACAGGAGAACCAAGGCTGCTTCTCCAGTAAGACACTGTTACAGACTGTCCAGGTGGCATGATGAAGATTAGCTGAATAACTTTGTAAACTATCATCCAAGGCAAACTTCAGATATTTTCACATGAAAGCAATGTAGCCCCAGAGCATCCAAACTTTCTACATAGCTCATCTTTGTCTATAGATTCTTTGCTAGATCCAGGTTTCTTTCTTTTTTCACATTTTTCCAGGGGCACCCTGCATGATGGAAAACAACTTTGCATTCTGCCTTGCTGATCTACCAAATTCTGTCATATCAGAAAATCTGAATAGTAGTTCCCTACTACTGTGTGTTAAAATTCAGTCCTGCTGAGACATTATGCCTAGCCACCTTTAAATGGTTAAGAACTGTATTTTTAACTGGAGTTAGAATATTTCCTAAAGGAACCTTCAGTCTGGGATGGAGTCCAGATGTACATTTGAGATGGCTAAAATGGAAAGTCCTGATTTTTTATTAGGCATGCCATTTAGAGTGCAAAATGAAGTGTGAGCAAAGAAAGCATGTTGGCATGGCAACAGCAAGTATAACTTAATGCAACAGGTTTTGATTCTGACCTGAGAAAGGAACTATTTGTCCTGAGAGTCAGCTTGTAGCCCATAAAAGTTTTAAAGGACAGCAACTTGTCTTCACTAAAGGCCAGCAACTGGAGAGAGGGATACCTCTGAGCTCTTTGGCCAACAAAAGAATCTAATTATTCTAATGGTTGTTGTTCTGGCATAGATGTGCAAAAAGGAATTGCTTCAATAATGCATCTATTCCTCACAGGATAACCACCTGCAGGCAATCTCTTAAGCGCAGGGTCTCTCTATTATTTTTAATAAGGTATGTGATATTTGTAGAACTGTAAGACATAATGAGGCTAAGTACTTTGCAGAAAAATACACACAGTGTCAATTACCAAGATTAAAATTCACGGTTTAGAAATTCCTGTCTCCCACATCTATGATGAATCCACAATTATGTCCCTGCTACTTGTTACAACTATTCAACTGAAAAGACTGGGGGAAGAAATGAATATGGGAAAGCAAGCTGTTTTCTGTATTAGTTTATTAAGGCTGGAACTAATGGCTGACAGCTTAAACTGCATATCTGATGCCAGGTACTTGGTTTTGAAGGATGTGCTCATTTTTGTTTCAAGATTAGCTGCTCTGGATTCCTGAGAGTGGAGCTGACTGCACAAGCCACAGCCAAAACACTTGACTCTGATTCCAGCTGCTGCCACCTCATCTGTCTCCATAGGAAGAAGCAAATTTACAGGAGCAAAAGGAGGAATGAAACATTTGCCAACTTTTTGACTTACAGGAAGAAATAAGAAGCACCACAAATCTTAAGAGCAACTTTGATCTTCCAGGATTTGCAATTCACCCTCTGGACTAAAGATAATTGAAAATGTTTGGCTAAGGGTAAGGCATAGTTGTCCAGAATGAACAAAAGATTCTAGACATGACTCAGAGACTCACCACAGAGAGGACTTGGGTCACCCCACTGGAAGGCAGGCAAAGCATAGGCATCTGTATGCGCTTTGTGACTTGAGGATCCTTGTATTGTTTTCACCTCATTATTTGCAGGTGCCTTCATAGAACAGTGTGCAAAGGGATTTGTGCTTACGAACCGCATATGCACTGAAGACTATAAGTTCTTCCACTGTGTAGAAGATGCCTGTGAAGAAAAGCTTTTCTAGTCTTCTGACACACCATGCCATGCTCTTACCATACCCAAGTTTGAGTAGCTCAAGGTATATGCAGAAATCAAAGGGTAGTCTCCTTGTTGCACCGTGATTTGTTGTTGTTCAAGACTTGTATGACCCATTCACAGCTCTTTCTATGGTGGAAAAAAAAATCATTATAAACCACACCAGACTTGAGCTTAGTGCATTTCTGATACTGTGAATTCTGTCTGTGTTTGGAATATGCATCCTAGTTAATATAGGCCTATCCTGGCCTACGTTAACACTCCCTTTGTCTATATATTTAATATTTTCTTTCATTTAAAAAGAAAGGTGCTTAAAATGTTCCAGCATGGCTGAAAGCTTTCAATAGAGGTATGCTTAAAAAGCATATTAGTTGGTTTATATCCTTTTGAGAGAAGGAAGAACATGAGGTGGGGCTGCAAGCAGTGAATTTCAGTGTCTTTTGATGCAGCATGGGTCGAGTGCATGTCATGACCTGAAGTCTGTTGTACCCCTCTCTTATGGTAGTAAACCTTTTGAGATTTTGTCCTGTTAATGAATTTTTTTTTTTCAGAAGCTGGAATATGTGAAATTTTGCTGTTTAAGAATGTCACCTAGGTCCTCTCCCATTGCCTTCTGAAATCAATGGAAAGAGCCCCATTTCATCAGTCTCTTGGAAAGTTCTGTGCAGTTCTGATATTTTTCCAGTTGCTGCATTATTTCTTGTTATAAGTATTTGGAATACAGCAGGAACCAGTGGTAGCTATGCCGGGATAAATTTTGTCAATCACATGCACCGTAAATTGCTGTCCACTTATAATTCATCAGGTAGACGCTACCCTTGGCTTCATCACAGTGGCATGGGGCACAAAGATGCAGTGGCTTAACAGTGTGTGATGAAAATACTAAAAAGAGAATATTCCTCCCTTCTGTTTAAAGTGTACTATTTAGCACTTTCTTTGGAGGAACTGGGAAGTAATTATCATACCATCATTTCCTCAGAGTGACTAGATTAACAACAGGTTATGGGGGTCCAGAGACGGGGAATTTAAGCCTTGTTACCATTTATAGTTTCTCTGTGTGTCCTATAATATGCTTTCCCGTTAGCTAAAAGTGCCATTTCAGGAAATTGCCGTCAAGGGTTGGTTTGATGTGGGGTGGGGGTGAGGGAAGAAAGCAGTTGTCCTATGCCACTATAGCTGTAGACAGTTACTTAGTAAGAAGCAGGTATGTGAATGTCAATTCTTTTTTATTTATCGTTTAGTAGGATGGCATCATCAGGAAGTTCATGCAGGCCACTGCATCTCTTTCTTTTACAGGTAGTTAGTAATAGGCTAAAAAGAGTGAAGGGATAGTAACAAATCATCTGGTTACAATTTTCTAGTTTTGTTAGTTGCTATATTTTATTAGACAGAGGCTGGAATATTAGCCTTATTAATATTCATTAATCATAGCTAAATGGAAAGATATTTGCCTCTTATCCTCAAGACTAGTAATGGTCCTGAGATTTTTTCTTTTTGTGCCATTACTATTCCTGACAGGACAACTCCTGCTCTGCAATGGAGCAGTTAACAGTCCTGAAGCCCACGTGTAGCTTGAACATTTCTTAAAGACTTCAGTAGTTTTGATTTGTGGTTTGAGAGATCTACTGTCTCCTGTTCCATGTTTATTGAATTTAGCAATTCATACATGTCCAATACCGTCCTGCAGGTGGATGTGTTTTGTCTCAGACTCCAGCCTCAAATATATTTTCTCTTACTCTGTTTTTTTTTTTTTTTTTAAATCTTTTCCTGCTTCTGCAAATTCAGGAATAAAAGGTTATATTTTTCACATATAGTACTTTTAATCCTCGACAAATGAGATTACTGGGGAAAAGAAATCTAGAAATTGAAAATCTGGATAAATTTGCAAGAAGAGAACCCCATAAATAACTAATTCCTTGCAGAGACATCATAAAGTAACACCAAAAGTGTAAAGCCAGCAAAGGCCTCATGTGCTACGTATGAAAGCCAAGATCATTTTTTTTTCACTTAAACTATTTAATGTAAATCTGGAATAAGTCAATTTAAAATGAGATAACCTGAGAGAAAATTTGTCCCTAAACAGCTTGTGAAATCTACTTTCCAACTTTCTTTAACATACTTTCAAAAGTGAAGATGCTTTTCCAGCAATAAGTTTTGCACAAAGTCTTCTGTGAACAGGAAATTTCAGTAATGTTCTTGATCAAATACAATTGATTCCTGGAAAACCTGATCTACAAATTGATTTTTATTCTCATGTGACTCATTATGAAGAATTAATTTTTATGGGTTTTTTTCCCCCATTAGTGTAGACAAACCCCACACCTACACATAGAGTGACTACAGTGACTGTTAGGATTATTGGGTTTTTTGTTTTAATTGTTATGTACAGAGTTGAAGGAAGAGTTGTTTATTTTGGTATAATAATGTGCATTTGTATTTAATTTTGCATAAAAGATAATTCAACATCTTTATTTTCAAGGGTGATTCTATTGGAGTCTTACATCTGAATGCCTCCTGGTCTTCCATATGACTTGACTTCAGATAAAAAGTAGATAATCTATTTTAGTAGTAAATCTGGTCAGGATGTTGTGCCACTTCATTTTTAACTGGATTTTAATTTGACAGATGTGTATTTAGATAGCTTCTATCATCTGATTGATGCACAAAACATGTATTCCTCCAAACAGACCATGTATCTTCTGCACCTTTTCCATCTCATTTATGCACATCTACCGATAGAGCTGGCTATTCAAAAGATATCGATATGAAAATGATGACAACAGGTTTTTTTATAATCAGAACAGGGCATGACTGGAGCAAATCAAGAATGCTTCAAAGACTGTGTGCCAGACCTTCTTGACAAGAGCAGGTGGTTGAAGAGTCAACAATATGACATAAGTGCTTTGAGTGTGATCCGAATGAACATAATTGATTCACTACCACATCATATCCATATACTTTGTGGGTCCTTTATTCCAACGAATGCTGCATTGAGACATAAATCAGCATAGGGGGGATGTTTCTACTGGTGCTGATCAATGAGATACATCATTTATGTGTGAGATGCATGGTTCTATACTTACTCAAGAACTCCTACAGATGCTGCCCTCTATAACAGTGAATATTTGAAGAATATGTTTTGATGGAAAATAATTCAAGAGTCCTTTTGATTTTTGCATAAAATTAATTTGCATGGTATTGCGTGCTGGTACTTGTTTGTCAGTTGCATAGTCAATGACAAAATCACCAAAATCACTCAGAAAAAAATTGTGCAATGAATGTTCTAAATATTCGTAAGCAGCTAGAATGCAGCATGGAGAGAGGGAACAGCTAATAATTTGTCAAGAGCAAATTACGACAAAGCAAACTAACTTACTGCTATGAGGAGGTAACAGGTCCACAGATAGAGGGGACAGACTAAGTCTCTTGCTCCTACATTACTTAAGTTTTGGCACTCTCTTGAGTGATATTCTTATCGGGAAGCTAAAGAAACATAGTCTTGAGAGTAAATGCAAAGCTGAATGAAAAGTGAAACTCAGGGAATAATTACTTAATTTTATTGTTTAATTGAAATACGCCGAGAAGTTTCTACAGGGATTTGTTCTTGATTAAATATTGTTAAATATTCTCATGAATTATCTGAATGAGGGAACAATATCATATGCAGTAAATTTGCATATGACAGGAGATGGGGGGATTCTGAACATGTGGAAAGCAGAATTAGAATCCCAAATGATCTTGACAAATTGGAGAGATCATCTGACAAAATAGGATTAAGTTCAATAGGGACAAATGCAAAGTGTTAGGCAGAAATAATCAATTGCACAAATACAAGATGGGGTAAAACAGTAAACAGCAGTTCTCTGGTCAAGATCTGGGAATGAAAGTGAATCAAATTAAAAATGAGTTGATGAACTATTAAAAAGCTAAGTGACCAGCTAGTATGTATATGAAAACTAGAATGCAGCCTGCAGAAGTAATCTTCTAGTGTTTTTTACTGGTAAGGACTCAGCTTGGAGCACTGTAGCCAAAGAGAACTTGAAAAAATTGGACTTAATAAGCACTCAAAAAGAAGACGGAAGGGTCAGGCAATAATTAAGGTGTAAAAAAACCCCACTGTTGTAAAGAGGAAGGGAGTAATATGTCTGTTTTGTTCATGGCAGACATAAGAAGAAATAAGCTAAATTACACCAGGGGAGAGTCAGAATAGTTATTAGGAAAATCTTTCTAAACATAAACATAGCAAAGCCTAGGGAGGTGGTGAAGTCACCATCATTAAGAACACACATCTGTCACAAGTGACATGAATATTGATTCTGCCTTGAGGACAAACCAGATGACCTTTTAAAGTCCTTTCCAGCTCTACTTCCTATAATTTTATATCTAGACAGAAATAGGTTTTGCAAGTCTGCGTATCTCAAATAGCACCTAATTCCATGAGGAGATTTATTGAGTCACAGGAAAAATTCTTAGTCAACAAGAGCAATACTTACCCGCATACAAGAACTGGATTTGGTGAAGTTATTGCTTAGCATTCTTGCCATGAATTCTGGAATTCTTGAATTTGTGATTTGTTAAACTTACATTGACTTATACCTGGAAGTATTTTAAGATCAGTATTTCAGGTTAGTACAAGTATAATAAATTCTGAAGTGATTTGATCTACTCAGGGAATAAGGTATTCTGTAAAATTAATTCTTGCTCAGTGGCCCATGGAAAGTTTTGTGAAAAGACAGGTGACTGACTCATGCCACCTTTATGTGTACTCCTGCTGTTTCAGGCTGCAGCTGTCTCAGGAGCTTGTGGCTGTAAGAGACCCACGCAGAGCACTGTGTACTTTGGTGCTGTGCACTGTGCCTGTGACCCGAACCTCAACATCGCTCCCAGCAGAATGGGAGAAGTGAGTTGAATAAATCCAGTGCACTGAGTTTTTACCGCCTGGGCTTTGTCTTCAGTTATTTCTCCTGGGCATCTTTTGTGCAATGCAAATGGGCTGATCAAGGGGCCATGGGTTGAACTGTATCAATTGCATTCCTGTGTCTATCTGAAGTTCTCTCTTTTGATAGGAACTTGATGTTCTGAAGTGTTACCTGAGCACTGCTCGCAGTCTGTTGTTTGTTTAGGCACTTGATGAAATGCTTAAAGGATGTAGTGATTCAGAAATATTTTCCCTGTCCAAAAATATATATGTGTATTTCGGAATATTTAGGGAAGCTTGTGAAACTCTTCATACCTTTCTGCTCCTTGAAGTCTGTGGTAAGTCTTTTGTACACTGCTTCCTTCCAGCTTTATGTACCACATGGTACCAAATTACTGTAGCAGAGATTGGGAAACCTCTGTTTAGCAGGTCTGGTTTATGGTTATGCTAAAAATAGAAGTGAAATGTGTAACTCATTTCAAGAACAATTTCTTCACTGAGATCACAGGATCATTTAAAGCTGTCCAAACACTTAGGGTGAGTGTCCAGATAGTCTGGATTTATTATTATTTTTTTTGCAGGAAATTTGGAAGTGGGACAGCTTACTCACTGTAGATGATTCATATCTTTATGTCCTAGTTCGAAGTGGTTCACCACACCGTGGTCACAACTCCAGAAGCATCAGATGATCATCAGACATCACTCCTGCCTGTAAGACTGATTGATTTTTCCAGCTTTCTAGAGTTTTCATAACTTACTAACCTCTCCCCCAAACCCAAACAATTTAGGTTCAAGAACAAGCATTAGGAAACTGTTTACGAAATAATTAATATATTAAATTCCTCAATAGACCAAGCTTTTAAAGCCATAGCTCTGGGGACTCAAGTGCAGAGATACTGCCCTTCTCATGGACTCTTAAAACGCTTTTCCATGTTCCTTTGCAAAGATTTTATCTTTTCCAGTTTTAAATCTTTTTGTCTAGACAGCAGTAAGTAACTGGCATACCTTTCAGTCAAGAATGGTATGGTTAAGTCTTTCAGATAAATATAGCTGGATATTTAAATACAAAAATAAATGTCTAAAGCTCTACTTATTATAAATGTCTAAAGCTCTACTTAGTAGCATCTGTCTCATGCTTGATGTGTACTTCTCAGAAATATTCTAATACCTACAGAGGCTATATTTAAGCAACCTTGCTTCTGCTTTGGTGATCACATGTCATGCACTGCCTATATTGTTGATTTTGTTGCTAAGCCCCGCTGTGAGTTCTAGTTTCCAGTGTTTCAGGTTACATGTTTAAACCTGGCCTTCCAACTGTTTCGCACTATCCTGCGTGTCCCCGTCTACTAAAGCTGATACTCCGGAGGCCCTCTGTTTCCACCCTGATCCACATTGGCATGACAAATTGAGTGGAAGGAGGAGTTAGGATTACAGATTTTTTGTTTACGATAGTTGTTAACTTTCCACTTCGGAAATGTCAATAAGAGGAAGCCTTAGGAAGCACATATTGGGTGTATGCGGTCAGCAGATCGGCCTCTTCCACCTTCCCCCTTTCCCAGAGAATTGCAGCCATTAAGGAACAAAACCCAGAAAATATGATGAACCTGGCACGCGTCAAAGCTGAGAAATGAAAAAGAACTATAGAGAAAAAAATTCTACTTTAAAACTCTTTCCTATAAGCCTTCAATTGGATGTTTTTCTTTAGGACAGATAAGGAAAAATTTGATCTTATGGCCACTTCTTTGGAGGATTATATTTAGGCCCACTTACGTTACTGGAAGAGAGCTCCCTGCACACCTGTGGGGTTTCAAGTAACTTACAATATAAAGCGTCAATGACTTCCAGTGGGACTTGGGCTATCCCAGTTAAATTTTGTGCATGATGACATACCGGTCAGCACGATAGGGCTTCATTTCTGCAAGTAGAAACCCCTCATGCACTGTGTTATGGAAATTATTGCTCCGTGCCAAGAAACTTTATGTTACTCCATCAGGCGCAACTCCATTCCTCTGACTCTCTCTGAATATTTTCTGTACGTGGCTATGGGTAGTTTGTGTTTCTTCAGTGAAATAACTCTAGAGTCTGTATAAATGTTTTGATGCATTGTGAATTTTTTTGGCAACATGTTATTACTCCTATGATTAGAGCAGCCACCCTTGGTTGTTTTTATACTTAGAGCAAAGAAATACAAACATCCTTACCATCAAGAAGGCTAGGCGGGGTAGTACTAAAGGTAGGTTGTTTTTAATCTCTGTACTGCCTGTATTCTAAGCTTATGTTTGTGTGTGCCTGTTTTGCCCTCTGGTCCAGCAGAAGCTGCTGTTTTTCAGGATGCAATAAAAACTATTTTCTGAAGACTTGCTTTTGGGGGTGAAGGGCAGAGGAGAGAAGAAATCCATGCTGAGCAAATCCATATGCTGAGGTTGACTTTACCTTAGAAAAGTTGCTTGGATTTTCATACCCCTACACCGGTTCATTGATCTACATGCCAAAAAGAGCTAGTTGGTTTTGATTTACAGATTCTACATTGTTTAGGAGATTATACTCTAATTCTCCTTCTGCTGTGACTAGTCAGGGCATGAACTGCAGTCATAATGGCAGGCACTCTGTTTCTGGATTTTAGCATGCTAGGCAAGGAAGTGACTTCAAAGTAAAGCTGAAACACGTGAAGAAGAAGTTGTGGGGGAGAGAGCACTAGGAGGAGGAAATTAGATTGACCTTGGCTTATTAAAGAGTAGTATACACTGATGAATCAATGAATTTAGGCACCACTAAAAAGGATAGTACGAGCAGAAAATGATATCTGGCTTTTATTAATAGAGTTGGTGTGAAATAGCAAATGTAAGAAAAAGGTAATTTGGAAAAGGGATACATTTTAATGGGAAAATGTTTTGTTGCCAATGGTTGTTGGTAGTATTTGTGTTGGAGTTGTGTTCGAGGTCTGCTTTGAGATGAGAGCACAGGGAGGAGCCACACCTCACTTTTCACTCTGCAAGTGTCTAGTAAAAGATTCCCTGTCTTCAGTGGTTTACAGCTCCCACAGAGGTGGGATAAAGGGAGTTCCAGCTTCCAGAAAGCATTGAGGGCAGGAGCTTAACTGCAAGACTTTGAAAATGTCCTTCAAATGACTTGGTAAAACGTACTTTCAGAATGTGTAAAGCTGCTCTAGGCATTTTGGTTTCATTCAGATTTTTCTGTTTTGTTGTTGGTTTGTTGGTTTTTTTGTGGGTTTTTTTTTTGTTTTGTTTTTTTTTTCATCTCCCCTCTCTTCTCAAGGCTGGCCTGAGATCTTAAAAGGCACTACAGTTTAGACCTTTGTATTTTAATGACATTTGGCTCTTTCTAATCTCTTACCTTCAGACCCCTCCATATGCTATTACAGCACAAATGAAGTATAAGAAACCCTTGGTTAAGACTCTGGATATTTCTTTGTAATAGACAATTATTTGTTGTATTTTGTCTCTTTGTAGCCATACATGATCCTCTTTCCTTTGATATTTTAAATTGTTTCCTTAATTGTTTCTGGGACTAATTTTTGGGTTGTTGCTTGCTCAAGAGTTGTCTATTGTGTGGTCTAATGACAAAATTTGAGCAGATTAAGCTTGCTAGTACTTGTTTCTATCTAAAATAGATGATTGTCATTGTGAGGGCTGAGTTTCTGACACAATATTTACAATTATAAAGTCAAAAGTTGCTTTCTGTGCATTTTCTTCAATAGTCAATTAAGATTCTTTGTCCTGGTTTCAGTCAGTAAATTTGCTCATTAAAGTGTTTTTATGTAACCACTTTTTGATCGAGACATCTATGGAAAAGTGACAGTGAAAAAGTGGTAACTGAGGAAAAGGTTAGCAAGTTAAACCAAACATTAAACTTTAAAAGATTTCAATTTGTGAACCATTAAAGCTGTCCTAGGTATAAAATAATTTAGATCTTGATTCACCAGTTCATCTTCATCATGGAAACACTTCAGTTTGGGGACTGCAGAGCGATTTTAATTTAGGAGTGTGCCTCTGCCCTGTTGAATCAGCCCAGTGTTATTTTGCTCACCTGGAGATCTACTTCCTCTAATAGATGGAGGCCAAGCTTGTTTTATAACCTGAATATTAGTGTCTATCAAGAAAGCCAGATTTCTTAGGGGAAGCTTGATTTAATCTGAAAGCCGAAACGCTCCCAAATGGATACGCTTACATCCCGGCTGCACACATGCACATTCTTTGCTCCCTGGCAGTGAAGAATACGCGATGAAGCAAAGATTTCTCTGACGTCGGCATTGTAGACCCCCTTTCTTTTTCCTCTACTTCTCTCTTTTACCCTTCAGTTTTGGATTCAGGGGTCAGAGAGGTTCAGTTTGGGTATTGAATTACAGTGTTGTCACTATTTTGGAAAGGAAAATGCTGGCTGAAAATGTGAACCCTTTTTTTCTCCTATTTTGCACAGTAAGTATCCCCACAAGTGAAAATATATGGATGCAACTGTGGTGCCAAATTAAATGCTATCCAAAACATGGTAGCTTTAAAATTGTAGAGGTATGTGAAAGACTGTTTAATCATTTACCTGCTGTATGTGATACAATAACATTGATATATGTTGAGCAACCATTTGGGATTTTATATATCAAACAGAGAGTCTGTGTATTTTGAAATTTAATCCTCATGAAATATTTGACATCCTGAATGGGATAATTGACACAGGGACACTAATTAGTGAGTTGTAATTCAGAAGGTTCTGATCATGTGCTTTATACTGACATGTATATTGTCCCCCTGGTGACAGTGTTAATGGTGCTTAGACATGTGCATCAGAAAAGAGAGCATACCCTTGGGAACTCTGGAAATCAATCTCCTATGTAATGCCATTTTTATAATGCTCTAGAAGGAGCAGATTTACACATTTTTCCATTTATTAAGCTGATCATACATAAAATATTCTGGCTTTGGAATAGTTTGACTCAGCTGGTGTTTTCATTCTTAAAAATCTGCAGTGAATAATATCTTCCCCTGAAACTGAGCTTTTCACCTAAAGTGCTTTGCAGTTCTCAGTGTTCATTTGAAATCTTGGGTAAATCTATTACATTCAGCTGAACCGAGTCCTGTTTACCTTATGCAGAGATTATTTCATCAACTCCTGAAATGCAAAACCTTCTGTGGCAAGAGAGAAAAGGCAGTCTTGTGACTACGGCTCTGACCTAAAGGACATGCTCTCCAAGTATGATTTCATTCAGGTAGTCAGAGCAAGAGCTGCATTAAGAAAAAAAAAAAAAAGATTGGCCTCAGGCAGACAGGTGAGCTCAGGTTTTTTACTCTCTTTTCCTCTTGGCTTTGTGATCATACCATGCACATAATCAGATCATGTGCCTGCTCCAAACAGAGCATTCCTTTATGGCATTTCAACAAATCTCAGAGCTCTTGGACTCTGTTTCCTCATCTTTACCAGACTTCTCAAACTTTCTGCGTGAACACAAGGCTTAAGTCAGGAAACCCTCATTTTCTATATGGTAGGTGAATACAGAGAATTATTAGTTAATACTGCTTAAGGTGCAGTACTCTACCACTGTAGAAGACAGAAAAGCAAAGAACAGGCTAAGATCCAGTTAAAATTGCTGGAGTCTGGCAAAATGTGGTTACCCAGTTTAAAACCACCTGAGAGATATTGATCTCATTCTTGAGAAATGTATAAAGGGATTTTTAACTTTTTCAAATTTAAACATCTTTTAGGTCTCCTTGTGTGCAACTTAACCAGAAGCTGGCTCTTTCTACAGTACAGTGTGTCCTCTGATGTTCATGTTTGGACGTTGCTTCAGCAATGACTCAGAGTTCCAGCTATTGTTTCACTAACACCAGTTCCTGCCATGCTGGGGGTTTCCCCTCTCATCTCTTTCCCAAATTATCAACCAGACCAACCCTCTTCTGTTCATAAAATCTGACGAGAGGCCCCACATTGGGCTAGGATGGCTACAATGTACTATTTATGCAATGCTAGTGTTGCGGCTACCCTGCAGAGGAATAATGGTTATTTATTTTCATATCTGACACGGGAACCCGAATGCTTTGAGGCATCAATGAGAGGAACAGTCATTGCGATACAGTGCGGGCGGCAGCACTTTGTCAAAGACTGCACTTTGGTAGAAGTACCTACTGTAATCAGCGTATCTTGCAGTTCTGTGTGGCTTCTCTGCAGAATAGTCACACTGTCATTTCTGTAGTTCACTTGGGAGCAAAAAGAAGCAGATAGGCTTAAAAATGTTAAGAATTACCAGCGTACAAAGATCCATGCAAAGCATGGGGAAGACCTTTTGCTATTTAAATGGAAATATGGACAGATAGAGAGAGACAATGTACCTTGGAAACAAGACATCAAGTGGATTGCTCTACTGCAGCTCTAAATTTGGACCGGATGGGACTGGATAGAGCTGAAGGTATCAACCTTGTATGTCCTGTAGCACAAGGACATGGAAAATGGAAAAATGAACACGTGATGTACAGGCTAAGCCAATGTTTTAAATGTGTCCATGCCACTGCAGCCAACCACCTGGGCTGGAACCCCTTATCGTTTGGTCTAACAGTAAGACATGTCTTTCACAAAACTGAACTATTTATGACAGCTTTCATCTGTGGAACACACATGCCACTGTGATAAGACTGCTAACGCGAACTTCTCTGATACACTTCATCTCGTCAAGGCTAATGAGAATAGCCATGACATGTGTTCAGAAGTGTCCTTGACTTATGGCAATACCCACGTCTCATATGGTTGCAATCTTCCTTGCATGTGGATGTTTCCAGAAGATTTTTTGAAGTTTTTTTTTTTTTCTTTCTTATGGAAACACAGAAGAAATTGTAAATTTGCCTTATGTATGGGCTTTTCTCTTAATTAACAATTTTCCATATTCATGTTAACCCTACCTTTTTTCTTCACAATTGCTTACAGTTATTTAATCGTTTGAAAATATGGATTTTAATCTCTTTTGATGAGAAGCTACATGCCTTTTACCACTCTGAAAAGCACGGGGCACTCTGAAGTGTCATACAATATTGGTACTCCTCTTAAATCGCATCTTTTTCCTATGTCCTTAACCTTGCACCTCAACAGCAGTCTAAATTGAATTCATTCACTGTTTACTACTATCCTCAGCAATGGGCTAAAAGGTGGAACGCTCAGGTCTCCTAGTCAGCCTGAAGAATTGCTTAGTATTTTGCTTCATTTGTGGTGCTTCAGCCTGAGACATACAGATTTCCATTTCAAGTACCTTTGTGGGCACTGTTGGTAAATTCTGGCAGTAATAAATATGATTATTCTGCTTGAGTTTTAAACTTTCCATAGGTTTTTTTGATTTTGTGCTGCTTACAGTGCTTGGGCTCTCAATATAACAGAGAACAATGGTTTATTAAAACAAGCTGCTGTATAAAATGTGTGCTTACTCAGCTGGAAGCTACTTGGCCATTTCTGCTGCTGCTCTCAAGTTCCAGAGCTGCGGATGGAGTTGGGTTAATGTAACATAACTTTCCCAAGAGCCTGCAATAGGATTTGACGTGTTTTCTGCTACATATCCTCATCTTCCAAATTAACCTGAAGACAAATGGGATCTGTTTATTTGCTACTTCTCTGAGACAGTGTATTTGGCTGTCATAGTAGTGTCTGCTTTATATTTTGGGTAAACCTGTATCCCTAAGGAGGTGGTTAACTAAGACCAGAGAATGCCCTATGTGCAAAAAGAGTCAATGGCGCACTTCAGCACACAACGTGACAGGGAAAAAATCAACAGAAGAAAATGAAAAATCTTGTGAGAGATGGAGTCTGTGCCTGATCTTTGGTTCAGTGTCTTCTCCTCCTTCTCTGGGCATGTGGCATTCAGTTACGAGTACAGAATCACAGAAAACCTGAACAACAATAGCAGCAGTGTGGAAATCAACCCATGTACCCACACTTACTGAGTGGTTCCAGAAGATGTGGGAAATTCTATTGATGGAAAAGCTGATTCATACAATTCTCCCTACCCCAAAAGTACGACAAACAAAACCACTCCTGTACACAAGTCTATTTGGAATCTGTCTGCTGAATATGCCAGGTGCTAACAAGCAATACTCTTGACCGTATTTTCATCAGGAAAACAAAATGCAGTATTTGAGAATAAATCTTATGAATAACAAATTCCACAACACACCGTGCTGTGAGTAGATCAGCCTTTAACAGGGAGGATTAACTGTTACCTTCCCTTTTCATTACTCCTTGAAGACAGTCTGAAACAGTAGTGGGTGTGTGGCTTGTTGAACTGCTAGATCTGTACTATTATTCAGGCTGCGATGCCAACAGTTCAAGTCGTTACTGACCAGGCACGCACCTGGAGATGCCTGTGCAACTTGCCTCTTGTGTCCTGTACTGTGGGCTGTAAGAGAAAGGAGAGCACTGTGAAAATGAGGTTGTGATCCAGCACTGAGCACCCAAGCCAAAGCTCATTGGTACTAAGAGGTTGATTCCTACTGACCTCCATGGATCCCGAAAACACGACAAAATTTCTTTTGAGATAGGTACCTGTATTTCTGCTGACCTAGCTTTTTGGAAAGAGGGCAACTGCATTCACAGAGAGATGTTGTGATTGAGTACCTCGTGCCTTTAGAAGTAAGGTAGCACAGGAAAGTGACTTTTATCTGTGCCTTCAGCTTGTATGAAAGAAAATAGATTATTAGCATTACCACTTGGGACAAAATGAAGCCATTGCAAAGATATGCAAAACTTACAGATGAAAATACAGAAATAGCGTAGAGACTTCAGCTCAATATTGCTTCATTCAACAGTCCAAACTAAATTTTTACATTACAGCTAAAAATATCAATGAGTGAGTCCCTAATTCCCCATGTTGCCTGTATATCTGCCTGGTGTCTTTTATGGTAGCTGCTGTAAGACCAGTCAACCAGTTATTCCTCAGGAACACCATAACCTCCTCCCACCTTCTGTTAATGTCCCAACTCATTTGGCTGCAGGGCTAGGCAAGGGAAGGGAATGGTCTTGCACTACATATGGTTACATGACACAGTATGGTGTGTTCGAAATAAATGAACTGGTTTGCTGAGGGTTGAAGTTAACTACGGGTCTTTGTTTAACTCTGACAGAATCCACACTGGGACTTCAGTTGTATGTTCTCCATAGGTGAAGGGAGCAGGTGACAGAACCAGCCCAAAGTAGCAGTCTCTCTCCCAACTCAATATTGGATTAAAGTAAATGAATTTGAGAAAAATAATTTTAAAACCAGAAACTGTAGGAAAAGACTCCAGGTGACATTGTGTCCATGGAAATATGAGGACAAGTTTGCTCTTCTCTGTGCATGAACATTGATCAACAAGCTACTTTCTTTAATCAGCAATGGCGATAGTGATGAGGTGAGGGTCTTATTTTTTTGACTGTATTTCTTTAATGAGAGAAACCCTTAGCACTATTACAAGTGTTGAAAAGTGTCAGTAACAGCAACATCTAGAGTGATGGCAACCAGCACCATTGTGCATTTTTGGTAATGTGGGGAGCAGATGTAACTTTCAACTTTTTAGAAATTATTTTAGACACCATAATAATAATAATTTGAAAAAATAGTGAAAACCTTAGTATTCAATGAGATAAAAATACAGCTACGGGTGACACGGTTTGGTCTGGATTACAGAAGGAAGTTGAAGAGTGCAGCTTCAACTGTAGGGTCTAATACGCTGTGAAAGAACAAGATGTGAAAGATATGCGCAAACAACACATGACAAATTCCTCTGAGAAAGTTATTACTCCTCCTCTTTTCCATTTCATTTGGAATTGAGGGTCAAACAGCCTATTCTGTTGTGTTCACATTTGCTAACTGTTTACACTTCCTAGTTAATTGCTTTCTATAGTTTAATGGAAACAAAACCCCAAATACATTGTTTTAAAAGCTTACATTTGCCATACTAAAGAACTCACAAAGTTCATGCTCATTTGTATTTTCAGTCCAAAATAGAGTCTTTCAGAGATTTGAAGAAAAAGAGCAAACACTGAAATAGACTTTAAAATGCTGCTCATGCTGAGACAACATCAAATAGGAAATGAAAGTTTAACAGTTCAAATAGGGAATATTTCTTCAGCTTCTGGGGCAAGAAAGAGTTGCTCAGGAAGTGTGGCGTTTTGCCAGAGCAGGGAGCCTCCAGGAACTGAAACAGAACAGGGCTGGTGACCCTTCACTGCCTGAGACCAGCTGTTGGAGAGAAGGCAAGCACTGGTGTGTGCACTGCTACGTGAAAGAGAACAAACAAGAGTACATGGAAATTGTCACATCAGCATTAGGCTGGGAATGTGTATCTTTGCTGGTGGGA
>NW_009647437.1:663365-672534 GCF_000708025.1 Charadrius vociferus | reverse complement strand
TTCTTTTATAGGCTATATCCACAATGATACTCCTCTTCCTTCCGCCCTCCTCCCCCCTCCTCTCCTCCCAAATTCTACCTATATTTGTGCATTTTCCTGCAAAATACTGCGTCATCCTTATGCGGTCACAGAGAGTGAATATTGCAGTTGATGGGATCTGTCCTTTAAAATTACCTAAGAAGCTGAAAGGCATGCTCTGGGGAGCTGGTTTCTCGCTGTCCACCCTAACTAATGGAGAACTTAGACTAAGGAAGAATCAGTAATGGTAGTTGCGGTGATTTGGGGACCCTAATACTATTCAGCCAGACAGGGTGACTTCTTATTCCTGACTGGATCTGCTCTGTAAAGAGATGTGAACTGAGTGATAGGGACCAAGTGCATAGTGATTCAGCTGACTAATTGTTGGATACCTGCTCTCTGTACTGGCTGAGTTGGAGGGAAGGCATTTGGGCTATCCCTGCCTGTGCTACACACAGTCTGTGGGCTTCAGGAAGCCTGTGAAGCAGTGTATTGGCTTGTTAGGCAGCCCAGAATCATCCTGGGATCTTTGCTGCCTTCCTGAATACTACTCAGAGTACTTTTGCCTCTGGATTGCTGGGCCAACCCCCCCCCCCCCAAAAAAAAAAAAATAATAATTGAAATGTAGCTAAAAGGAAGGGGAACCTTATGCTGTGCATGCTGTGATATTGCAGATAGATTCACAGGGCACTTGGGGATGGGGATATTTCAGTTGGAGTGAAAAAGGAAAAGCCAAATGTTCGGTGGAGGACACGCGCTTGTTTAACTTGCACAGTGCTGACACACAGTGGAGGGCTCCACGGTTCCTTTCTGAAATTCATTCTAGTCACCGATAGGAAAAGAAAGAGCATTTTTAGTAGAGAGGACGAAATCAGCAACCCTAGAAGAAGCAACAGCTGTTGAGCCAAGTACAGAGAGGGGTAACCAGAAAATGCTGAAAGCTGAGGTCAAACAGATGAGAATGGAGCAAAGAAGCAACAGGAGATAAACAAAAGGATGCAGCCCAACGGGCTGTCTTGAATGCAGTTCTCTCTTAATCCCAAGTGACTTGGGTTTGGTGCTACAGCGGGAAGTTTTCCTAAAACATTATTAGCCCTGAATGGGTGCCTGATTACATTTTCTTAATTTTCACTGAAGTACGTTCATTTATACCACTGAGGGATCCTGTTTTCAACATACTTTTGCATCTAGAAAGTTATAACTATCCATACTGCTATATAATTATCTTTTAGGAGGGGAATCGAGCAATAAGGAGCAAATCCGCTACAAGTAATTGTTAAGCACTTCTTATGCATATTGCCTGGATAAGAATTACAGAGCATGGCCTTTTTTTTGAGACTCTTCTCACCTGTATGGGCACGATGCTGCTAGCTTAAATGGATTTCCTTCTGTTTTGAAATAAGTCATGTGAGAGGATACTCCTAATGTTCTTGTCCAAATTGATAGTGCTACGTCCCACCTGGCGAGTCACGAGCATTTGCTGTATTCTTCAGAGATATGTATTTGCAATTAGTCATCCATACGAGGGGACTGTTTAAGACAAGCCTTTCCCTCAAAGCAGTTAATTCTTCAAAATGAAAATAATCAGATAATGAGTTCATTTCCGATTTCACATTTAATGCCAAACATTTTTGGGTAAACAAGATATGCTGGCAGAGCTCTGCTCTCGTTGTATGTTTTTTATTAACTGGGAAACAGACAGTTGATTCTTATCCTCTCTATCAGCTCAAATAAATTACACATATTTTAGAATGAGAGACTTGTGCAAACTGGCTGGCTGGGTTTAATGTGGGAGCCCATCAGCTGGTCTGTGTAAACTGTGCCCAGGCCCTGCTAGCGAGAAGACAAAACCACCAAAGGCCCATCTTGGGAATCTCCCACTCCAAGGAAACTTTTACCACAGTAACTCATATTTCTGCAGCATGAAAATAAGTAAGGCGGCAAAGAGTCAATCTCTGGCACCTTTCCCAAATTAGACAGGCCCAGTATCTGAGCTGCTGTGCTGTTTCTGCCGACAGCCCCTCGGCAGTGCGAGGGAGCCCCTGAACAGCATGGGTGCTGCTGCATGCCTCCGTGCTGCTCATGAGCCAAATGTAGCTTTCAGTTGTTTGCGGTGCACAGGATAGCAGATACTGCGAGGTATCTTGGGGTGGTGTTTTAAAGATGTTGCGGAGGGAGGTGAGAATACAGTAAAGCATGTGACCAAGTAAAGTGTTAAATGCTGTTTTCCCTCCCTGGAGCTCAGCTTTGGTCAGGGGACTTGCTGTGGTTTTACAGACCTGACGAGGAGAACAGAATCTGGCCCTGAGTCTGGGGCTCCTAGAGCTTTCAAAATCAGTACTTCCTTCCAGGCAGGAGAAGTTGAGAAGAGAAAAATTGAGAAGATTTATTTGGAAGTGGTATTTATAACACACACTATGTGAAAAGCATTTAAAGAAGATTATTCTTAAGATGTCCCAAATTTTATCAAGAGGCCAAAGCATTCACGATAATTTTTAATTTTGAACATTGTAGATTAAAATTCAGACTGATATCTAATGTCTCTCATACAAATAATATTCTTTCTATCTACGTACAATGAAGTCCAACATGTCATTAAGAGACCAGTCATTCATAAACAGAGCAAAGCTGTCTGCCCTGTCGATCCTTTATATTAGCTTAGTGCTTAGGTTGATGGTGCTAGCTCCTGTCCAAACTGAGAAGGTAAAAACAATCTCTGCCCTAAAGAGCTCACAGTCTAAACATACAACAAAGAGTCAGGAGATGGAGACAGGCAAGAGGAGGGAGTACAAATGCAGTGATATTGATCGGCACAGCCTAAGTGCAGCAGTAATCACACTGCAGTTAAGGTTTTAAAAGGGTATCGCGGGAAAGGAGCATTTTAAGGTAAGATATGAAAGAGAGCAATGTGGTTATTTTTATAGATGTTAAAGTATTTTTTAAAAAGAGCGAGAAGCAGTGTCAGAGAAAAGGATTTGTTTGAATCCAGGCTGCATTTTTAGGAAGTCATAATTGACCCTGGAAGCCTCAGACTGCAATGTTGAACGAAAAAAAAAAAAAAAAGGATCAGTAGAGTTTATTATGTCAATGATTTTTTCTGATGTACAAAATAGCATTCATGACAATGGAGGATGTAACAGAGCTATATAGGTGCAGCTGGAGGAAGACTTTGGCTCTGCAAGCTCTAGACATGTCCTGGCTCTGACAACTTCACTTTTTAGCTTCTGAGGACCTGTTGAGCAGAAGTTGCCTGCCCTTTTGCAGGGGAATGGGACAGTGGGAGTCTGGTGTCCACAAAATAAATCCAATCAACATTGTGGTACCTGGGAAAAACAATATTTGCAGCATGGGCTCCAGACAGGAGAAGCCTGGGGTATTAGTAACGTGTGACTGGAGACAGTCTCAGCAGTACAGCTCTTGCTGTCAAGAGAATAAAGGAGTGTCTTGAGAGAACTGCTCCTTTCCAATCCTCTCCTTAGAGGGGGAAAAGTGCAAATATTTTTCTTTCTGCTGTCATTCTGAGGATGAAGCCACCATTTGGATTTTCCTAACCCAGTGTTTAACTTTCAGATGACAGAAATACAACAGTTCACAAGAACAGCCCTCACACATACGCTAGTTAACACTTTCATGGCTGAGTTGAGCGCTAAATAAATCTAGGCTGCTTAAATGAAAATTTGGCAAATTACAACAACCCCCTTCAAGTAAGAAAAAAACCCAATAAATAAAGATATGTATCTCTGCTCTTTTCTTTTTAAAGACATTCTTAGATCATTTTCTTTTCTTTTTCAGTAAAATCCTGATTTGGAAAGTTATTGTCTGGAGGCTATATTTGCATAACAGCAAGTAGGATGAACCTGCATTGTCCAGTATTGAGGAAAAAATAACCTTCGGAGAAAAGGAAGGCAATTTGCCCTGTTGTGAGTCATCAGGAGCTGTTGTGCTAAAGGAAGGAGACTGTCTTGAGGAAAAAATCGCTGGCATAAGTCTACTGCAGGGGAGAAGCAGTGTTGTACTGTGGGTATGGTTTCACCAGGAGAACAGTTAACAAGTTGGGTGTGGGCTCTGCTTTTCTGTTCCCAGAAGGCAATGGCCCCGGGTAGATTGGTAGTGACAGTTGTTTGTTGCAACACTTCAAGGTTGCTTCAGCCACTTCAAACCATATGCCTGGTGTTTGGGTTTAAAAAAGTTTGAATTTGGTTAGATGTCTACCAGGTTTCCATGCAAGCAATGATAGGCTCTAGGCTCAGTATATCTTTCATCAAAAGGTGCCTTCTGCCTCCTCTGCTGAAATTTCTGGTTCACACTTGTTTCAGAACTTGTTTTGTATTCATTTTGTCTCCATTGACAGCAACTTTCATACTATGAGCTTTTTCAGGGAAAAAAGAAACCTGTGATAAGGCAACATTCAGAAAAACACCCAGCTTCTCTGCAGGGTCCTTTAAGGAACTTCACTGCAAGAAAACAAAAATGTTACACCTGAGTGGGGTGATATTTTTGTAATGGGTCTTAATGCTTTACAATTCTGGTTTGCCTGTTCAGCTGTGAATGTGTATGTGGTACTAGCACCCCATTTCACCAGATAGGAAGGTCACTGCATGGTATAACCTTTCATTGACTTCTATGCTCAAACCAGGACAACGCTCCAGTCACTCTAGGATATACGTATGGCATTTTGAGTAGGAATAGCCCATCTGGACTAGTCCCCTGCCTGCTCTGGGGTCTGCCACAGAGAAAACCTCTCCCTGGACTCCACTGAGAGGGCCCCCACCTCCAGGAGAAATGGCTCAGGACCAGCACTGCGACCTCCAACTGAAACGTGAAACACTGGTTTGTCCTTCAAGTGTGAGGCCAATAAGCACTCTTTACCACATAGAGACTCTTTCTTGAACGTATTTCCAAGTATGGCAGGGCGCAGTGGCAGGCACATAATAGGACTTTTGGCATGTATTATACTGTGCTCAACAACTCCACTCTCTGATCCAAACATGCCCACCAAAAATAACTTCAGTGAACAGCTTTTATTTTAATTATTCCAGTGTGGGACTCATGAAGTTTTGCCAACAATCTGGTTTGTAAAGCTTTTTGTATCTAAGCACAGAAACCCGTAGTGTGTAGTTAATCCCCCACTGGGATTTTCCTGATCCAGTCACAGATCTATTCTGCAACCTCATCTTTCTTTACCTATCACTTGCTCGCAATGTTGTTCACCCCATCGACTCCTTGAAATCTCGCCCTTTCTTGGCTCCTGTGACTGCTCTTTCCCCCCTAATTTTCTGTTTTCTCTTTCAGCTCCACATTTAGTGGTGGTTGTTGGTTATTTGGTGGTTCCCAGAAGTTCTGATCTCTGCAGGGCTCTTGGTGAGATCTGTATGTGGGCTCTCCTCTCCTCCCTTTACACTCTCTGTCCAGCCTACCACAGGGTATAATAACCGAACAACTGCACTTTTGCCAATGACTTGCAAATCTGCATTTTCCTGTCTGATCTGTTTCCTTTGTCACAGAGTTTCTGTTTTATTCCTCCCCTGTCCCCCTCTTCCAATCTCTTCTTCCTCCCTATGTCATAAATCATAGAGCAAACATAAGAAAAGGGACGTCCCTGTGGTTTGGTGGGATGAGCTGCTGGGTTCTGCAGAACACTTCCAACCTGAATGGGTTGACTATGGTCATTCCTCTCTATTCTTTATGTCGGACTATTTATTTAACCCTTTATTCATCAAACTCAAATTAGCGTTGTGGGAAAGCACATGCAATTTAGGACATGGTGAAGGTGCAGTATTTAAGGCAGTACTTACTGTTACTTTGTAAATAGCCTCAGATAGTGAATAAATTATCTCCTTAAGACGATTAAATATGAAAGACAAAACTAAAAAAGAGTTGATATGATGTTCAGTTTAGGTTAGGTTCGTTTCCTTAGGCTCCTTTCCTAAACATGCTGAAAGAAACAGCTTTAGAAGGAAGAGGAGGAACTTTCCAGAGCAGGATAACCTATAGCCTGATAGTTTTTAACACAGGTGTGGAAAATACAGGTTCAGATCCCTTCATGCCTAGAGTGAACTGAGCCCAGGTCTCCTGCAGGCTGAGGGAGTGTAAGGCTATTGCGTAAATCAGGCCTGGCAGCAACAGCACACGCTTTTCTTACTGTTTTGGTGGAGGAGGGTGGAGATCCCTGCCTTGAGATAGGTGACTGAATTCCAAAGAGGCTTAAGGTAATTCCAATATCCTCCGCATTTCCTAATAGTTAATTTGGGCAGCTGCTGCTCAGTCCTCTGTTTGGGGTGTCTATATTCTTCGCTTCCCAAAGCTCCGGCACTCAAGCGCACTCCTAGCAGTCAGAAGCTGCAGTTTTCAGCCTTGTGGGGCCTAAACACTGCTTGTGTCCAGAACAAAACCTTTATCTATATTTATGTAAAAGTTTATCTCTACAGCGTCTTGTGCTTGGTTACCTTGATAAGTGCTACTAATAATAACAATGTGGACAAGATGACATTTATACGCAGCATTCATATAACTTTTGCATGCCATCTGTTACAACATCTATAACACAGTGCTTAAATTTATGAAGCAAAACCAGGGGGTTATCTTTGTACCAGCTAAAGACAGACAAGACATATAGTTTTGTGAGAATCCCTTTGCATTCAACATGTTTTCAAACTGCTGCTTATTAGCATGCAACTCTGTGCTTGACTAAACTTGAAATGCAATATCTAATACTGGTATTTTCATTTTGTCACATGTTTGAACTGTGTTCTGGTTCTGCTACCTTAAGTTTCTGTGCATCGGCGGTGGGGAGCACACAATGGGGGATTTTCAAAGGTCTGGAGGTCCTTCGGTGTCAAATTACTTTTGAAATTCTACTTTAGCATTTCCATAAGGCCCCCAAATATTCTTGGCAATTTATAATAGTCCTTGTCCCAAAGCATTTAAAATACATTTCAGATGTGCTGAGAATAATAAAGCTAAAAACAGAGAGGAAAAAAGGAATGAAATAATCCAGGATATAGTTAGAGGATCAGTGATTATTCAGGTATTCAGTATGTTGTTTTTAAGGCTTGGACGGAAGGACACTTCACTTTTAATTATTTTTTATTGACTCACTGATTGTGACAGGGTAAGAAATGTTTCTGGAAGTCAGATTTGAATTAGAGGAGGGTTTTGTATGAAATCTGAATGGTTTTTAGAGACAGAGTTGCAAACACTAGACTTCATTATCTAGTACAAATACTGGGAAAAGAAAAAATGGTTCGTTGATCTCCTCATTAATTTCTTTTTTCCAAATTTACTGGTGCAATTGCCCATCCATGATTAAAAATATAGATAACCAAGAAAAGAAACTTTTGCCTTATGGCAAGTGCAAAGAAAACTGAGCAAAAAGCTTTGCTTTGTAGTAAGCAGAAGGATGCTGCAATATTTGAGCAAGTATCAGCCAGCAGCTGGTTTAAAAAAAATAATCTGCAATAATGAAAGAACTTCTACTTTAAAAATTTTAAACTTTTAAAAAACAACAACTTTGGATCACGCAGATTTGGTGCCTGCTCACTGGAAAGTCACCAAATCTCACTTGTTTTGCTTGGGCCTCACTCAAACATAACTGGCCTGAAGCTAGTAAGCAAGCCAGCAAATGTCCTGGCTTGTAAAGAAATCTGATCCAGCTCTGTAAACTGAACCCAGCCTAAGAGCGGTGGTGAGGGGAACATATGGAAAATTAATGACAGATAATAGAATGGTGGGACAGCCTTAAATAAAAAAAGATTGTTATTAAGTTTATGCAACAATTCCAACTAATGGTCTTTTGGCTGGAGGGTGTTTTGAGTTAAGAAAGTTACAGAGTAGCTGGGCGTTGCTTTGGACTTTGCCAGCACCTAAGCTCTAGAAATGGCTGCTGTGTTGCTCTTGCCCCTTCACAGCCTGAAATTCCCCTTTGCATGTTCTTAATTGATACCTGTAGCAGAATTGCTTTATAAGCTGGTTCAGCTGCAACAGCACTTTGGGAAGTACAGAAATTCTGGTCCCACCTGTTTAAATAAATGGGAGCCTCAGGAAGAGGAGTGGATTGGAATTTGCTTGGGCTCAAACTGGGTATAACAGCAAAAGCCAGGCTGACAACTACAAGCCTGGCCAAGCACTAGGAGAAGGAGGAGGTAAGGGTGGTGTGTGTGTTTTCCTTTACCCTCTGTGGACCTCCAGGCATTTTGCAAAGATAAGCTGCTCGTGGTATGATGTCACGGATGGGGAAACAGTCCCAGGGAGCTCGAAGCTGCACAGCCCTTCTCTGGTGGAGGGAGTGGATTTCACAAGGGAAAGGAGAGAATAATTTTGAGGAGAGTGTATGTATTTCTGAAATACTCAAATAGTACATTTATTTGGCTGATGGCCTGGGATGCTTACCTGGGGTAGGCTTTGAAATGTGGCACCATACAGTAGTTATTTTGTACCAAGAGAAAAGCGATCTTTTTCCTCTTATTCCTCCACTTTTGTTTTATTGAAGACTAGTTAAAATACTAACATTCTTCCTGCCTGGACCCTAACATGTCTCTCACTCCTCCCATGTTGTTTCTGAAGAATCACCTCTTCGCAGTGGAGGAGCATCAAGCTGCCTTTATTGCTGAATAACTCAGGTGTCTTCATTCCTTATCACCGTGTCCAGTCTCCTGCATCTTTAACAGACCGTGCAGTGCAGGGCTGGCCCAGCTGGTCCCATGTGGTAAGCTGGTGCCTCTCATCCAGAAGGTTTCCTGTACATTTGAGGAAAAACAGCAAGGACTGTCCAGAGGGAGAACGGCAGGCAGTGGTCTCCATCTCTTTATTGCTAAATGACGTAGTAGGGCTGCTGGATTATTGTCTTGTCTCCTGGTGGGTAACCTAGCAGGAAGAGCACAGCTTATGCTTTTGTGACTGTAGCCTCTCTGCAGAAGCAAACTTGTTCATGTTGTTTAGTCTTCAGTTTGTCTCTTCTCCTTTCTTTCATAATCTGAAATGAGGACTCTATACTGCGATCCTTGCAAAACCATTCCTATTTCCAGGGAATATATGGGAACAGTAGCTCAGCATTTAATGAATCCCTCATTGCTTGCTTACACTTGCAGTATGTGATATTGCACACCCTGTTATCAAGTAAAAAGCAAAGTGTCAACTGAAACAGAGTGGCAGC
>NW_009647437.1:640275-663315 GCF_000708025.1 Charadrius vociferus | reverse complement strand
ATTAACAGTATTAGCAAACATAATTCTTACTGCATCCATCCTGCTGTACATGAGCAAATGTTGAGGTTGATTTGCCTGCTTGGAGACCTTTTAGGGCCAAAAGTTGGACAACTCATCTGGTTATTTAGAGTTTAGGCTTGTTTTGCTATTCAAAATATTTTTCTTTTTTCTTCCTGAACCTGTTGCCTCTGTGTCAACACAGTGGCTTAGGGTCCTTCCCAGAAGAGCCTTGGGGAGGCTCTGGAGAGGACCAGTCTCACCCCAGACTTCTGAAGAGCAGGTGCTGGTGGTCTCTGATGTCAGCTCTAAGCTTCTCTTCCTGGCTGCTTGACTGAGACAAGAAATGGACTTTCTAGTAAAAGCTTTTAAGGTGCCTGTCTGCTTCTTTATTGTAGTTTAAAGAAATAAATTGGGGTTAGAGTGTCAACAAACTGGTGACTGTAGCTTATATTAAATAGATGGTCAAATTGGATCATCATAAGGATTCATACTAAGCATTTAAACTGATGCATATAAAACTAAAAAAAAAAGAAAGCTGAGTTGTATAGGAAGAAAATGCACATGTAACACACGAACATATAAATACACGTCATATATACAGATACATAGTGGTAGTAGTAATACCAGTAGTGCAGCAGAAAGCCTTAACTATGTGTGGGGGGTGGGGGTGATTTAGTAGGCAGCCTTTTTTCCTGAGAAGTAAGTTTTAAACCACTTCACATGGCTCAAAGGCTGGGAATCAGTATCAGTGGGGAAGAAAAGAAATAAGAAATGTTTAGAAATACCAATGTTTCCAAACATAAATATTTCCATTTCTGGTTTGATAAATCTGTTTAAATCCTTTCAGGTTCCTGTGGAGGAGTAAAACAGCCTAAAGGTAACACTTCTGATGTAAAAGAGTGTTTTCTGTGACCTTGGCAAACCTATGAACTGACCAAGAGAGGTGATGGCTCCAGAGCGCACAGTGCTTTTTCTAATGTCTAGAAGATTCAATACATCTGAAATATAACAAAAAAAAAAATCCTGCAGGGCAGTGGAGATGTCCTCCTGACAAGAGGGAGCTGTATTCTTTTCTCATCACCTCATAAACAGCGGGGTTCTGACTGAGGATGTTAGGTAATGCTTGCCATATACAGAACTCAAAGGGGGTATTACTTTCATTGTATAACCCTTTGAGATCTGAGGCAGTATTGTTTAACAAAGCATATTGTTTTTCCCTCTTGCTCTTACTGAGCTTTGATGCTGATTTTAGAACTTGACAGCTGTGTTTAGACTTGTTTTACATCTCTCATATGGGGCGGGGGGCGGAATATGGATGTTTGGGGCAGCAGGCAACATAAACTGTGTGGAGGGGATGGGGGAGGGGGTAAGAGAGGCAAGATTTGCCTTGGGAAATTGTAGGAGAGGTCCACAGTGATGAACTTCCAGCCATCCTCCTTTTGGGAGACTCCTTAGAGCTGAATGGGGTGCTGGTCCTTTATGCCCTACCCAGGAGAACTGTGTGCCTTGGAAGGGGACTCACTGCCACTGAAAGCTGTTGTAGAAAGGTGCGAAGGCTGGCTGGGCACCGTGCTCCAGATGGGTTCCTATCTTTGCTTGGGACTGTGATACAGAAGACCTTAAGAGACACACTGGACTGCTTGACCTTCCCTATAGTGCTCTTCATTGTGACAGTGTTTAGGTATGAGTATTTTGGGTGGCAAAATAATTAGGGTGAAACAATATCTATTATGAATAGACTCTGAAAAAAAGTCAGAACTTGTTACAGCTATTGAAATAAATGAAAATAAACTTTTTATCATTACTTTCAAATCCCTAACATCAAACTAAAGTTAATTCTTGTAGAATATTGACCTGCTAACCTGTTTAACTTCATCCTTTATGGCATAAAGAGAGGTGTAAAGAGGTCATATTTGTTCAATAGCTGAGTTTTTCAGATGGCCTGTCTGAATAATTATGAATACTGTGTTCAATATCTGAAAACTTTAATGTTCTACGATCTCTACAGATACCTGAGGAGACTGTCTTGAATAAGTCAGTGGGACTGCACATGTGGAACCAGGGATTGGGGCCAAAATAGGAAAAGAAAAGAAATCAAGGGACATTCAAAACTCTAATAAAATAGAAGTCAGGCACAGTGCTGTTGTAGGTGACCCTGCTCTGGTGGGGGGGTTGGACTAGATGATCTCCGGAGGTGCCTTCCAACCCTGACCATTCTGTGATTCTGTTTAAAAGTCTGAAAAGCTCTTTTATTTTTGCTGTTCTGTCTAATGATAGAAGACTCAAGAATACTCATTCTTTTCAACCTCTGTAAGATACCACGCAAACTAGAGCTCTTAATGAATTGTGTGTCACAATATTGTTTGTTTGTGTTTGGTTTTCCTTTGGAAATATTACATTTCCATGGTGTTTGATTAAGTCATAGCCCTCTCAGGAGAGGTCTCCTGAGTTTCAGCAAGATTCTATTTAAAGGAAGATGCAAAACCCCAGGTCCCTTTTGGTGTTTCTCTCTATGCTGTTTATGTACACTCTCGTTTCCAAGCTGGAGGGAATCTCATGAGCACAGAGCCTGTGTAGCAACTTCTCTGTAGGAACGCCACCTCCCCAGACCATCAGCATGTCTGTTCTGTAAATACACTTCCCCAATCTGATATGGGATGTCTTCACCTTTGTTTTCTCACCTTCTTTTCAGAGTTTGTTTGGTTTTGGCAGCTGAGGGATGGAGCATGATGAGCAATCCTTGCCACTCATTGCACACACTTTGAATTCATTTTTAACTGGGTATCAGAAGCAACGATAATATAATGGCTGCTGCTATTAACCATTTCACAATGGATAAGTTTGCATCCCAAAGAGAAAGAAATCAGGCAAGGGGAGAAGGAGACCTGCTTGGCTGAGCAGGGACCTTCTGAAAAGGCTCAGGTGGAAGAAGGGAGTTTACAATAGGTGGAAGAAGGGGCTGACTGCTTGGGAGGAATACAAGAATGCTGTCAGGGTATGCAGGGAGGAAACAAGGAAAGCCAAGGCAGCCTTGGAATTGAACCTGGCGAGGGATGTCAAGGCCAACAGGAAGGGTTTCTTTAAGTATATAGGAGACAAAAGGAAAACTAGGGAAAATGTGGGCCCGTTGTTGAATGAGACAGGTGCTGTGGTGACGGATGATGCAGAGAAGGCGGAGTTGCTAAATGCCTTCTTTGCTTCTGTCTTCACTGTTCGGGCCAGTCCTTGTGAGACCCAGACTTTGCAGGTAACAGAGAAAGTCTGGGGGAAACAAGACTACTTCTAAGCCCATATAATATTGCCTGTCACTGGTTGGTAGCATTTGTGTCCTTTATAAATGGAAGTTAGCAGTTCATAAGCCTTACTTGAGAACTCAGCACAGAACCTACATTTATTCTCATAGAACAAAACGTACTACAGGATTGTCACTTCTAACCTAAGAGGTCATACAAATATCCCCATAGCTTAGCCCCCAAGTTTGGGTGATCTTAGAGAGGAAAAATCTAACAGTTCTTCAAGTATTTTGCAATAATTTAAAGGCAGACCAAAATTTCATCGCTTGCAGTGTTCTTCAGTTCCAAACCACTGTGTCTGGTAGAAATGTCTGGAATGTGCAGTATTGTATTTAAAAACAAAGCAAAACAATCCTTAATAGCCACTCTATCATTTAGCTAAACAAAATCCCTACCCACACCATTCTGTAAGGGGGTAGTGGTGAGGACGGGAGAAATGGTGGATAGGAAAAAAAAAAAAAGTAGTAAAACTGTGTATATAGTGACCAGAATTAATCACTTTGAGGTTTGGAACAAAGATGAAAATATAAATTAAACAAAAATGCCTTTATCCTATAAAACACTTAAAATGCTAGTTACAGAATTCAGAGGGTCCAGTGTTTAGTTCCAAAGAAAACTGTATGAAAGGCCAGGAAGCCACTTCTGCTTGGTTACCCTTACACTAAGGATCAAAGCAGAAAGGTATCTCATTTCCATGTATAACTTTGAAGTATTTTATAAAGTAAATCAGAAAATGGATCTTAAGAGTAGTTGTTACTGGGTTGCCTTGCATCAGGGGAATGAATAAGAAAACTATAATGTGTCTTTGCTGGAAGATGTACCAGTACTATATTGTACAGCAAACTACTTTATCTGTCTCTTGTAACTATTGGTTTTTAAAGAGCAAGAAAGAGTGGGACAGGTTTTTTATTGCCTCGGGATCTTTTTTTTTCCTCTGCTCTCATAAACCTTCCATATGCTTCTACATCCATGTCTTGTTTTCAATTTTAGTGAAGGTTTTTATTTGGAGTCTCTTAAAATTCTAATTTATTGCAGCTTCTTTTTATAAAATTGAGAAGGGAGGAGGGAAGTATTGAGATAGCATATGCAAGGCAGTCCCAAGGAATGCATTTGTGAATTTAAAGCATCGGTCAGTTTATCAGTCCTTATTTCAGTTATTGGCAACTATTTTTCCTCACTGTCTAACCTATGCTTGGGTGTTCTCACTGTGCATATAGAAAGACTAAATGACTATCTAAGGATAATAATATACACTCATTTTGGGGTGTACGGAATTCAAGTCCTGAACTTTAAAACTCTTAAATAGGCCATACTGATGCATAATGTGTATACTGAGGGATGGTGAGGAGAACCTGCCCTCTCACTGTGCCACATCTGGCGCTACTTGGTAATAACTTTTCATACATTTTTGTGTGTTATGATCCTTGAACTCTACTTAAATCAGTTACAGGAATGTCAGCTTATTGAGTAGCTGCTGGTTTCACCACCATATAGCACCTCTAGCACAGGGAAAGGCATAGACTTTCCTCTTGTAGGGTAGAAGCCACAGAAGAAAGTCCTAAGATGCTAAATGAGCGTACCAAAATCAACCTCAAGAGAGGTCTGAGGAACGTCCAAGAGCACAGTGAACCCCCAGATCTACCTGCTTTTTGTGCACATGGACTCCTGTATACAAAGGGATGTCAGGGGACAGCATAGCTGGATATTCCCAGTGGGGAATAGATCACAGAGAGTGCTTGAATGTACGTGGGCTCATGCATCCCTTGATTTGCGTTTTTACATTTACGCTTTCCTTGGATAGCAAAACTGGTGTACAAACTCGTATCCCTCTGCTTAAATACTAGCCTCCTTTCACTCAGCAAACTGTGTTCATCCACTGTAGAGTGAGGGGAAATTGGGTAGAAGAGTTTCCCCTCTATACGGTGTGCTCCTATAGCAGTCAGTTCGCACTGGCCGGTCGGGGACTGACTTCCATCAGTGCACACCATTTGTTGAATACTCATAAGAAATACCCTCCAGGATAGCAGTGGTACATCCCTCTGGAAGTCACAGCTGACCCTTTCCTAGGCCAGGAGCAGAGGGTTTGCCTCTGAGGCAACAGGAATAGTTCCAGCTTTACCTCCTCCTGCTCTGTTCAGAATCGGATCAGGGACCAAAGCGGACCAGAAAATCTTGTTCTAGAGCAAGATTTCTACATAAGGCAACAAAATGTATTTCCTGCCAGCATAACTCTTTTTCTTTGCCCTTCTCCAGTGTTAAGTTGACCAACCTAAATGAAAACCTCATACTTCATATCGAGATTCATATCAAGAAGAACTGGGGTGCTAATATGTTACCATGGGTCAAAGTTACTGTGAAATTTCAAGTTGTCCCTGCCTTCAGGAGAACGAGCACACCTTTTTCAGCAAGGAACTATATCATTTTTACATAACTACATGATGCACTGAAATTACCTATAAAAACAACTGTCCAGAGTTAATGGTATATTGCAGCAGCACAACCTATATAGAAGGTGTCATCAGAACAAATGAGTAGTTTAAGGATTTTGTGCAAATGACATGTATACTTTTGCATGTGTTGTATGTTTGACAGACGTAAACATATATGTACACACACATGCAGGTATTCTCCGAATATATTCTTCTTTGTGAACCACTTCCCACTCTGTACACTTTATTGTATATGTTAAGATATGTCAGAAATACAACACTCGTGTTGTTTAAATGTTTGGAGAGAAGACCCTCCTGGGAAAAGTTCATAGGGGTGGGTCAACCTAAGCACCGAAAGAGAAATCCAAGTCCTGTAGCACATTTGAAATCTACTCTTTCAGAGGCTGTAAAGAAACACGAGAGAAGCTCTGCTGGTGAGAAACTGCTGGGCACTGAACTTCCCCCCTCTCCCCCCCTCCCCCCAAATAAGACATAGAATAGGCTTTTAACTCCCTTTTTTTTCCATAATAGCTACTTAACCCTGTTCACTAACATTAAGGAAAAAAAGAAAATTCCAAGCAAAATTCCTATTCAGAGTCAAAAATATAAATTAAAACAAAGTGCGCAACGCACACCCTTTTCTTTCCTTCCTGTTTTGTTTGGTGTTTTCTAGCTCGGCTTTTCGGACAGCTGAATGGGGGCTGGGAAAGTGTTTACAATATTTTCACATGATTGAGATGGCAGAGTTCTTGCACTCCGTGAAAGGCCTTCTGTTTTCAGATGGCATTGAAAGTTTACCGTCTTTCCAGACAAAAGGAAGAGAGCCCGTTGCCAGCGGATGAGTAATGGGCATGGCCTCTGCACAATACCTCCTATCCAGTCCTAAATCTACATGGTGTTCTTAGGCTTCCCAGCTTCTCCAAAGCAACCTTTGTCTCTGCTCTGGGAGACCAAAACTGCTTGTTGGGCGAGTGGGGATGTAGCCAAGAGGGGAAGGCTCGGTGACAACAGTTGCTCAGTGCTGACTGCCCAGTATCTGCCTTCTTACTATGCTACTATAATAGTTGGAAACCCATCAACAATTGGGCATCTTCTATACAAATATGTTGCAGACCATCTGTATAGTTTTCAGTTCCAGAAGATTCCAGTAACTCACTAAGTTTTAATACTTTTTTTTTTTCTTTTTCTTTTTCTTGTTAATCTGATGGGCTGCCCTGAGATAAGTGATTAAAGCAAAAGTGTGCCATAATTGCTTCGGAGCTAAAACTGCACAGAAGTTGCCAATTCCTTTATTTGTTTTCTTACAAGCAACTTGAAGCCGGCTTTTTCCACTGTTAATAATTTTTAGGTTCTATTAAGTCTTTTTTTTTTTTTGTAAAAAAAAAAATAGTTTGGTGAAAATGATTGCTAACATAGCCTTTCAAAATATTAGAATAGACAATTCTAAAGTTTATCCAGAGAATTTGTGCACTTCTTGGCGTTATAGAGACCAGTAGGTAATTTTTTTCTTTTTTCTCTTATAAAGTTTCCTAGAGCTTGTACGTTTGCAATTTATTTATATGTGTATATGTAAATGTAGACTACATATGTGTGGGGCTTGTGTGTGTGTGAGCATGTCTTTCTGTCTACCTGTCTAAAAGAACTTGCATTTCACTTTCACATACTTCAGAGAGCACTAAGAAAAGCTTTCTAAGAATTAACTAAGCGTTCATTAACTACGCTTAATTTTGACTGTGTGCTCGGCTAAGGATGTCAGTATTAAGTTCTTATTCTTTCATGCTAATTTGATGTTGTACAGACGCTAATTTATTGTTGTCAGTAAAATAGAAGCAAAGACGTAAGAGATGCTGGATTTCTTAAGGGTTGGTTGTAGCTGGTATCAGCAATTTACTGATTAACCTTTAGTAACCTGTAGTGCTGACAGTCCTGGGTATACAAGCAATGCATTAAGGTTATTAGCAAAACTATTTTCTAAATTACCTGAGTAGAGCTTTCAAGGTAACTAATTCTATTATTTGGACATTTTTTTCTTTTTTCTTTTTTTTTTTTTTGAGGAGTTAACTGTTTAAAACAGCTTTAAAATCATCTGGCTTCATTTCCTCTGCTGAAAGAGCAAGTCAGCTGAAACTTGGACTTTTTGCTGAAAGGGAGGAAAAAGAAAAGAGGTCGTTTTGCTTTTAAAGAGCATGACTATACACATTCCGCTGTGGTGCCTTTAAAGGGGACTTCCCTGTTTTAAATGCCCTCGAGCACAGAAATACCAACACCTCTTAATTGTTTAATATATTACAGCCTAAAACATTTACAGAAGTGCTTTCCAAGTGTTTCACTGTTCCAGGTGCTTGGTCCTGCACCTCCTAAAATAATAGACTATTTCCCTTCAGTTTTCATGTGCTTGGTGCCACAATGAGACATATGCTCTATATCAAGGGAAGGGGAAGTGAGGGAAGTAAGTGGGACTGCCTGACATTGGTGCTTGCACTTGCGGCGTACACATACCTCTATGTCTTGCGTCACACTGCTTGAAAAGAATGAGAAAATAACGTGGCTTGTGCTTGGACTGTAAGATCCAAGGAGAAAAATATCATATTGTTAAGCATTTGAATGTCACTCTGCACAAAGACCCCCTATCACTGCGTCCTCTGAGTGGCATCACAAAAAGAATAGTAATTCTAGTAATCAGCAGTGCTGAACATACACCAGTCCACAACACAGCCGTCTTGCAGCCATCTTAAAGCCATACTCCAAACTATATTCATTGTTGTGTGGAGGTGGCGTGAAGCTGAAGTCTGACATATGTCACATGCAGCCATGCTTCAGACTGAGCAAAAATATTTATTCTGACAAAAACACGACACCTTATTTTGATTTAGTGGGGGCAAAGTAAGATATGACCATTTGCTTGGCCTATGCTTAACTAATTAATTTTTCAACTTGTTTAGCCAAAATGAACTGAGACTTTCCCCACTCCAGAAATAAATCCCTTAATATAGAGCACTTAGGGCTCCCTAGGCTTCCGTGAGACTCTACCCTGACCTAACAGGGTCTGAACTACTCTGTCAATCCTATTGTCATGTTGTACCTCTACTAAGAGTCTCGGGGGACTCCTGCTTGCAAGCTGTGCAGTTCAGGTATCCCCAGGCCACAAGCATGGGTAACCTGAACACGCTACGATGCAGTGCGAGGACACTGAGTGAAACTGGGAGGTCAAAGGGACTTTGTCTGGAAATACCTGTTCAGAAATTCTCCCTTTTCTTTCTTGAAAATCCTCCCCACCGTGCAAATGCAAGCAAACGTAGATTGTTTAAAGAGTTGGGGTTTCAAGACCTTCTTCCTGTAAGGGAGCAGCAGCCGGACACAGTTTCCAGTAAGGAGCTGGAGGGAGGGTGGCTCTGGCTGGTCTGAGGGAGCGGATAATGCAAAGTTAAACAATTCTGTGAGAGTGGAGGACTGAGTCTTTGCGTGGCTGCAGTTTCAATCATGCACTTCCCAGCTAAGTTGCCTGGCGTCCCTTTGAACCCACATCTCCCATGTGACAGAGCAGTGATCTGGCTGCTGAGCCACTAGACTAATATTGTTCTTTTAATCTCACAAAAATGTGTTATAAAAGAGTTTGATTCACATGAGAAATTAAGTATAAGATCTGTCCTCATAAAGACATTATACCATGAATGCTCTCTTTCTGCTGGTTGCAAGAATAGGTGGCTCAAGGGTGAAAGGGTAGCATTTACATTTAAATACACCTATTGGAATCACACAAACAGAAGGCTAAAACTACTGCACCCTCTCTGAATGCTTTCAGAGTTTGCTGCTTTTTTACACAGCAGCATCTTTTTTTTTTTTTTTTACATAATCAAAAATGGGAAACGAGATCCTTAAGACCCCATAAAATAAAACAAAGAAGGTCTTTGTGCCAGCAGGATAAATGGATGAACATTTTCGAACTAATTATTTTACTTTTCATCTGGATGTGCTGCTCAGGAGGTGAAATCCAGATATAAACCTGAGCTTTTTCTGCTGTTACACCAAGTGGTAGTGCTGGCTGGCTGGGTGGGATGCTGTTTACATTTCCCAGAGAAAGTGAAATGCTTGCTTTTTTTTTTTTTTTTTTAGTGTCTGCCAAACCCAGATTTACTCTGTGATAAAACAGAAAGCCAGAAAGCTCCTTACCACTTGGAGAAAACAGAAAGATGGTGGAAAGAGTTGCAGCCAGGGTGCAAGCTCAGTGAAACACTTCAAATGCACCCACTTGACCCAGGCCAGGGCTTCTTCCCTCTCCTTTGTGCCACCTTCCTCCCCTCCGCGCAGCAACAGAGGCTTACAGGCTGGAGCTGCAAAAACTCACGTTTTTTAATGGCTCTTTCATCATGATTTTCCACCACCCAAACAAGAGCCAAAACCAAACAGCATAAATAAATGCCTTAAAATTACAATGTAGCTGGAATTCAGAAGCTGCATTCTGAACAATTTTTGCACACGCTCCCCAATTTGTATTAAATTACCACATAATGTATAGCTAATAACACTAATCATTAAATATGTTCCAGATGCCTCGTCAGTAGTGAAGACCTTAAAATTCAGATCTGGATGTGGCAGTTTCTTTATATCTAGTCAATATTTTTTCCTTTGAATCTGTATGTAAAACTGCTATCTTTATATATAACCTTGGATGGTGGTGAATTCCAAGGCTTTTTTTTTCAAACTTAATGAAATGATATGGACTTTAGAAACTCTTCTAAGTGGAGTGAAAGGATCAGATCTTCAAAGTGCATGCAAAGAAAGGAGTCTGTCTCTCCATGTTTAGTAGCCCTCTATGGGTCTTTTTTTAAGAGTATATCTAATTGTATTTTGTTTGAGTTTTTAATAGTTTTGGCCTTTACAAGATTGTGCGGCTGTATAAAACAAAACAGTGTGTCCCTTCGTCTTCCTAGTATGTCTTCCTAGCTTTTATGTCATGAGAAATGCTGAATAATTCTTTCCTGTATAATTTCTTCATTATTTTTCATAATTTTATGTCAACAACTCATCAGTCATCTTTTTTCCAAACCGAGGAAGCCTCTGTGACCTAAACTCTCCACATAGAGAAGATTTTCTACACGTAAATAATTCTTGTTGCACCCCATTGCAGCTTTCCTCCTTCTGCTATGCCCTTGTGGAGGTGAGGGGATCCAGAGGTGTACTCAGTATTCATCATGAATGTATAAATGGCAGAATGACATCCTCTGCGTTGTTCTCCCTTCCTTTCCAAAGGATTCCTGACATCCTGTGTGCTATCTGACCGCTACTGAGCATTAGCATGTTTTCATGGAGTTTAAAGGTCCATTGTAAAGAGGAGTTATTCTCCTGGCCCATGGATACACCGGGCCACATTACATGAATTCAGAGGACTTAATGTCCTCTGTAGAGCAGTTTAGACAACATAAATTGCATACCTATGTGTTTTGATCCTACCAAACAATGAAGGAACCTCGGTGCTCCTGAGGGACAAGTCCCCTCCAGCCAGCCAACAGTCAATATTATGCCCCTCATTCCACTGAGAATTCAGGTAAAAATTATCTTCTGAGGAACAAAACATCAAGTAAAGCCCATTTTAAAAAAGTAGAGGGGGTGTTAGATGTTCTGAGGTTTTGGTTCCTGGCCTCAGCTTCCTGTTTTCAGTACATAAAATATAAAGTTATCCCAAGAGCAAGGACCAGAATCCTATAGCTATCTACTGCCACTATCTGACAGGTAATCATCTCTCTTGTTTCCCTGATGGACACTTAAGTGTTTCTGGGGGAATGTTGTGGGAACTTCCAGGTCAAAGAAGGAAGCCTGTAGTTGCTTTTGGGTTCTCCCATCATTAGACTGTGTGGGCAGAAGATAGTACAAGTTGCTGTTTGAGGTTAGAATCAGACACCTCCATACCTATTCAGGCAATGTTATTGGATACGGGCCAGGAAGTTTATGCTCGAAGTTTAGTATCATTAAGTTATATCAGGTATAGCTCAACTACAATCAAATACTCATTTCCTAGCTTGGGGCTCTCATTTCACACTCTGAATGAATAAAATATAGCCTGACCAAACAGAGGTTGTGAGACAAGTGCAAGCTCTGCTTAGAGGTTAACAACCTGATTTCTCTCTCATACCAGTTTTACGGTCATTTAGCTCCATTGACTTTGGTGGAATGAGTCCTGATTTACAGCGTTGCTTCAGAGCGGTTTTAGAGCTGTGTTATACAATAGCAGTGCTGGTGCCAGGTCTTTGGGATTAAAGAGTGTTTGCATTGTGCATGCCACAGTACTATCAGTTCTGAGGCCCTAAAGAAAATGTTTGTTAATTTTTGATCCACAGAGAACAGATTTTCAAGAAATTACTTAGGTTTATCATTTGTTGCCTTACTTTTATGATTTAGTATCAGTTATGGTGGGGTTTTTTTTCAGTGATTTGTCATTTACCAAGGTAATCCTGGGGTTTCAAATCAAATATATAGGTTAGAGGTTTACAGAATCCATATTCGTATGTATTTTTGGTTGGAACAGAGACCCTCAACCTGAAATTAAATCTCAAAAATGCTGTCAAATTTAAAAACAAAAACCCCATCAACATAACAGATAGAATGAGTTATTTTAGAAACCACTTGGAAATTAGTTTACCTCCTGTCACCTCTCCCAAGTGTGATTTTAAGTTTGCACACAGCAGAATACTGTTTCTTCAGAGTTGGACATGCACCACCATAGGAGGTCTTCCGTGCTAATTCTTACCTCATACTGACTTCCTAGCAGCTACGGGAATACATCTGAGTGAATGCATCTGAGCAAGGAACGAGGATCTCTGTTCTTAGCTTGACTCCTGTTGACGCAAAATATTTTACTGCGGAAAGCTAAGCAAGCTGAACATGATAAACTTGCAGTCCACTTCACTGCTAGGTAGATACAGCTATGCCTGCTGGAGCTCTCCTTTAGGAACTTCAGCTCATGTGCACTGAAGATATGCAAAAGCACGTGTGCTTTTGATGTTTCTCTGATGTATCTCTTAAATTGCTAGAGCTCACCTTTCACAGTCCATAGCAACTGCTCTGTCACTGGACAGCTGTAGAAGGTTCTTATCTTCTTTGTGAGCCAGCCCTTATCTTCTTATCCAGCGCAATGGCTATGTTCTTCGGAGAAGAGATCAGCTAGCTCTCTCCCTTCTCTTTCCGCATAAAACGGTCTGAAGCAGTGAAAAGGATTTGTTTCCTAAGACATGTCATTGTTTCTCAGTTCCCACCAGCAGAAATTTTAAACTAATGATCTTTCCAGAACACGTAGGCCAGCTGAGCCCAAGACTTATGTTCACGTTATAAAGATTTGGTATTGTGTTTTGGGTATTTCTAGCAGGGACAAAGTTTTGCAATGTATTAAAGATAATAAGAAAAAACCCCCATACCTCCTTGCCTCCCTAAAAAACAACCTCCACCATGGTTATTTATCCAACAGATCTCGGGGGCTTCAAGGCCTTTATAGATGTCAGGGCTAGCGCACGAGAGATTTTGCTGAAGGAACCAGGTGGCTGTAGTGCTACCTCACTACTTCTCTTCCCCCCTTTCCACCCCCCAATCCTGACTCTAAGGAGAGGATATAAATTTTTTCTTATGTGCCTGGCTTGCTGGGAGAGAGCTGCATAGCTGCGGTTGGTTTGCTCAGCATTAGCTGTGCTGCCCGAGTGTGAAAGCAAGCATGGAGGCTAGATTCTCCCTGACTTCTGTGGGATCTGGAGCAGATCCATGAGGAATGCTACTGTTTTCAGCACTTCCCTTGCTCTGCCTAAGACCAGGCACACTGAGATACGAATGTTGTTGCAGCTGCCACATACTACATATAAGCCACATGTTGATGATTATTGCTTTAAATGAGAAGGTCTTTGTTTAAAGTGTTGTTTTCTTCCATCTAGAGCCTACCGTTTTTTGTGCAATAGTTAAAGTAAGAGTTTCTATTTTTAATGTTGTTAGCAGTGTACCTGGAATTTGCATAATATCACAGTTTGTATTTATAAAAAAGACTACCCGGATACATATTTATTTATTGTGTAGACAGCTTTATAGTAACAGAGAACTAGCCCCTAATTAATTGAAACAAATTGGCCCATTCATTCTTCAATTGTTTGTATCATTTTATGTTGTGGTTTGTTTATTACTTCTAGGTCTGCTTCAGTCCACTGCCTAAACAGTGCTTTTCTTAAAAATATAATGAACTGTGTTGCATTTATGAGAGCTGCATGGTCAAATCATGTTACTCCTGTCACCCAACTGAATGCCATGTCACACTGCCAATGTTTGGATTGAGCACTGATTGCTGGCTTTGGCAAGACTGGAAAGGAAAGGAAGACCTGGACACACTGACTACATCTAAACTATTAAATAAAATTAGTCAGAGACTTTTCCTGGAGGCCAACTGGCATGAAAGAGCTTTCATTCACGCAGCTAAACTCTCTTACCCTCCAAATCAGAGTGGCCACATCCAAAGTACCTATTGGAGATGGTCCCTGACCCAGGTTAATACCCAAGCTGTGCTTTGGCATTGTCTAGAAGAGCACAAGGAGGCTTGGGCCAAGGCTATGCCAGGGACCAATTTAGTAGTATGGACAGTTTCAGGCCCATGCCTTGTTGGTCCTGGTTAGTTTATTTAGTGTCAGAGTGAAACCTCAGCAGCACTGCCAGGAGTCAACAGAAAACACCGACTAGCCTCAGTGACCAGAAGCCACAGAGAAGTATAATAATTAGTTTGTTCACCTCCTTCACATTTGAATTCTTTTTTCTCTCATTCTGTTTTTTTCACCAAATGAGTACTGAAATGGACTTTTTTAAAATCTCAGAATAGTAAAATTGGGTTGTGACCTGCTCAAAACTTGTTCATTTTGAACTACTGAGAGTTTTATCACACAAGCTGAGGCTCTGGAAAAGCCAGCTTCAGCTCTCTTCCATAATGGAGGATCTCTTGTGGCTTTGAGCATGTAACTGAGATCTTCTATGACTCAGCAACCCATTTGGATAAAAGGGTAAAACACTGTGAGATGTTGAGATACAAACACACCAGGTGCTGAAGGTCACATAAGCACGCTAAACTGATGTGAACATAAAACTCCCTTTGATTTCTGTGCAACTTTGTTCACATGTCTGCGAAGGGAATTTATTTTAAACCCTGCAAAATGGACAGGAGTGCCTCCACCCCTATAGGAAGATGTCACAATCAGAGCATCGGGGGTGGGTTTGGATAAGCCTGAAGTGACCTACCGGGGTGGCTGAGATAGTTTGGGGAGCTGGTGCTCTGTGTTTCTAGGACTAACTCTGTGCATCCTGTACCCCAGTTAAGCCACATAACACTGTCTTTCACAGTACTGTTATACATCTGCCTGCAGCAATACAAATAAGAATCGGGCAATTCACGCTATAATTTTTTCTCTATTCTAAAGACAAACGGCAGTGAAGGCCAAGTAGGTTTAAATAGCTCGTCATACAAAATGATTATATTAGGCCATGCTATATTGCTGAGATTACAAAAAATGACCTACATGTATTGAATTAAACCATGATTTTCCAATGATCGTGGCAGCAGCAGCAGAATTGGGACATTTTAATCACTGCGTTATCAGTTTGATAAGTAATTACTATACTGAATTGCTGCTCGAAATGAAAAACTGTATTGTTTTATCCAGAAGGTTTCTGGTTTCTAGCACTAGCCTTTACTTTTCTTAGACCTCAGACATATGATTGAATTACTGAAGCTGACGGGTACTGATTTCAACGACATTTAGCTAACGCATTTTTTGCCTCAGGTTTGCTACAGGCTAAGAGTGAGCTGTTAATTAATGCAGTCATTTGATGTGCAGCACCTTGCTGAACTATGAGAACTTGATTGTGTGCTTTTGCTCAATGTTTCTTTTAGATTAAAAAGCCTCTTTGTTTCTTAATTGACCTATTCATGGACCAGTCTCATAAAAGTGGCTATGAAGCCCAACAGGTACATAGTCATACCTGTCCCGGGCTGTGCGAATCTTATTTAATGAAAATGTTATGAAGAAAAGAACAGAATTGTTGCCCAGAATGATTTACATAGAAATTAATCATTTTTTTTCTGAGCTGGACTTCAAAAAGCAGGAAGTATGACAAAGCAGAGGAGGAACATTTGACCTAATCTACCTTTGTCTCCCTTTTTATTCCCTTTCTGTGTTGCCCCCCAAGCCTGAAGCACTCTCCCATGGGTGCTTGCATATGGCAGTGACTCTACTCAGACCAATTGAGACCATTGCATCAGGTAATGTTTGCAAGGCCATAATGTGTTTATTTTTGCAGTTTGATCTTGCGAGAAGCCAAGGAGAGCTTGCATCTCCCTCCCACTGATAACGGTGGTGTTGAAAGTGCTCAGTGCATTCCAAGGCAAAGCTTTGAAGGCTGTGGGTTAGAGAGCTGCTAACCCTCCTCTGGAAGTACATGCAGATTCCTTTGGTCTTCACTGGGGAAAAGCCTGGCTCTCCATTTAAAAAAAAAAAGAAAAAAGAAAAAAAGAAAGCAACACAAAAAACCAACACGCAAACCCCCAACACAATATTTGTAGTGGCCCGAATAAAACATCAAAATCCCAATCTCTGCCCAAGCACTCAGTTTGGGGATCCTCTGGAATTAGACAGAGGCTGGAAGCTTGACCAAGGGACGAGCATCTCCATGGTCTTTTCATGGCAGAAGGGTGCAGGCTCTGCCCAGGGGTGAATGGCCTGTGGTGTGTAAGGATGTAGCCCAGTGGCCCAAGCTGGTACGCCCTGCCTGCCTGCTTGATGCTTATTCACACTGCACAGGCTCTGAGCTGTGCTCTGCAGCCATCACCCCAGCCTTCATCTCAGGGTCTTTTTGAGCCTGTTTAGCTTTTTTAAAGCTGTATCCTTTCAGCTTATATTCTCTCTCTAACAATTCTCCCCCCCCCGCCCCCCCACCACATTTTTTTTACAACTGAATGTGCTTTGCCAAACTCCCCACTCCACCATCTATCCACCCCATATGTTTATATTTTCCTCTTGCTGAGGCACGTTGTGCTGACCTGCCTGGACAGAGCTCCTTTATCACGGAGATAAACATGATGTCCCCCTCACATAGAGTTTCTATCATGTGTGACCTTTCATCTTGAACTGCCATGACCTTTTTTTTATTAATGCTGTACTGTGCTGCTTGCAGAAGCCAGGAAAGAAAATCTTTTGTTTCTAGATAGAATACTGCTAAAGGACATGATACGGTCTTGTTTTTAATCCAGCTAATTAAAATCTGCATGTGCAGTGTAACTGAGAATGCAGCCTTCGCCCACCACTTTCCCACAGGCAGGGAATAAAGGCCTTTAGTGCAGCAGCAGCTAGCCACCCTTGGATAACAGAGAACAGAGCCCACAATTCATCCCAGCTTTCCTTATCATATCCGCGGAGGGCTTTCCCTTCCCTCCCTCCCCCCTTCCCTCCCCCTTTCTCTCCATGGAATCACTTACTGTAGCTATGCGCCTCTATACATCACTTCAGAATGTAATCAAGTTAAAAATATGTTGGCTCTCGTTTATCTATGCTCCAGCGTGCTCTGACTATAATTCATTTTCAGTAAGAAAGAGAAGAAAGAGAAAGAAAAAGAGAAAGAAAAAGAGAAGGAAAAAGAGAAAAAAGAGAAAGAAAAAAGCAGGGAAAAAAAGAAAGAAAAAGTGTCTACTTCTAATCAAATGTCAAACCTATTTATGCTAAAATTGTTCTGCCAAGAACTAACTGAATAACACAGTTTAGCAGTTCACACTTTCGTACGTTCATTATGTAGGCTTTTTTGGATTTGCTGGATGGTTGTGGTTATTACTAAGGCTGCCTTTTGTGTGTGTGTGTTGGGCAGAGGGTGCCATGGAATTTTTTTTGTGAAACATTTCCTTGGTTAGTTTTTCACTTGTTGCTTTTTGTTGGGTAACTGAAGTGGGGGAGGGAGGAGGAGAAGGAGGGCAGCCGGGTGGGAAGAAGCAGTGAGGGCAGAATGGGAAGCACTAAAATTGAGCCTCCACCTGTTTTCTCTTTCTTCAAGTCATGTTTTATATGATGATGATGAGGTCAACAGGGAGCATAAAAATGTGCCAGGAGATTCAAAACTTGGAAGGACATTGTACAACTTGAGTAGAAAATACATTTCAGTGCATGTAAAGAAGCCCTCCCCCCCCCAGCTCTCCCAGTAAAGCACACAAACAGGCTTTCTGTGGGCATTCCCTGGTAACCCGCACAAAGAGCTGTTCAAACAGCTGTGCCTTCAGCTAAACACCATCCACGGGCTGCTGCGGAAAATGCCGATTTTTGTGCATTAACTTCCCTGACTTGAATTCAGCGAAATAAACTTACTGTTTTTAAAGGAAGGGATCTTGAGTCCTGAATAAATATGCAACATCTCAGGAAATGATTTACTTTATTTGTCGGTAATGAATTATTCATATATATGTTGTACTCAGGGAATGATTAGAGAGATATGAAAAGCAGTGTTTTGAAATCTAATAAAGCTTATTAGGTGACACCAGCCTAACTAAAGCACTTAATATCACATTTTTTAAATACCTAAGTATTTTAAAACTGAGAACAGAATGATGAAAGACATCAGAAGTACTGAGCTGCCTAGATATTAAAAGATGTTATGTTGATCAAGTACAATTGTGCTTTTCATCACAACTTGGTTATCTTATACTGACCTCTATAAGCAGGAATAGAGATCTCTATGTTTTTCGGCTTTCAGTGCCTATGGAGGGATAACATTAAATAAGAAATAGCTATCAGTATACTTATATAACTCTAATATATTATATTTATATAACGCATCGTGAAATTACAGCAAGCATAAATTTTTATGTACTCTGGAATTAGTGTCTGATCAGTAGAACAGTGGTAGCCAGGAAGACATTTATCTGTATTTTACCAATTTAAGATTTTCTTTTTTTTTTTCGTATTTTGAGGAATAGGTTCAGTAATTGCCCTTTGATAGTGACATCTGCTTTTACACAGTAAAAAGTTTGTTAATATACAGTCACATATTTTTTATAAAAGAAGTGTTTGCATATTGCATAAGCAATATAAGATTGATGAAGCTTTGTATATTCCTTTTAAGTGTACTAATCCTAATAAATATGTCATTTTTTAATTGTTGCTTTGCAGCCTTCCTTAAGCATTAAAATTAATTTGTATTTTGGGAGGACACATAATTTTTATGGGCATATGTGATGTTAAATAACGTCTTGTAATTCCACGTCACTAATAACATAAATTGGGGTGGTGATTATTGTTTTTGTCGCTAGTAACTGTTGTTGTAGAGCCCTTCTTATGCGGAGGGCACAAAATGAGCTGAAAATTGACCACATTGCTGTGTTAGTCACACATGACAAGCAGCATGGCATAAATTCCCTCTCAAAGTTACCGAAGGATGCTGAACATCAGGGCATGCTAAAGGTCAGGCTTCATAATGGGGTGTAAGTCTCAGATCCCCACAGTGAACTTTTAATGTGTTGGAAATCAGGGTGCGTTTACTAAGTCCTGAAACCACTTTATGCGCTCAAAACTGCATCCAAAAAGTTTAGCTTATGATAGGACCCAAAAGTGTTTAGGAGGTTGTTCTCAACACACTCAATGAAAAGGGGTTCAAAATGATATTCTTTAGTCTCCCATGTGGGACCTGAACCTGCACTTCAGATGTTTTGGTTCATCTGTGTCATCAGCAACCATTTATAGGGATTCCTTATTGGTGATACCATAGAAAATAAGACTGTGACGAGAGTCACCTGTGACTTGAATCTTTGTATCAAATAATTTTCGAAGTTTTCCATTTCAAAAGTTTATTTCAGTTTTCAAATTTTCACAGTTGATATCTCTACTTTTTATGTCACTATTAATCTTCTGCACAGCCATTATATACTGATCTGCCAGAATTAAGAGCAAATTCTACATTAAGTGAAAGTTAAGAAAACTCAAGAGGCTGACATGTCAAAGTTTCCAGTTATTTAAAATGTTCAGCTCTGGCTGCAGAAAGATTCCCTTTAAAATGACCATTCTGCTTTCCTATACGAACCTCATATCAAAGCAAGTTCTTAAATCAGTGCCAAAAGAAGTGAAAAGAATAATTGTGATTAAATTTCTTTTGACTCTGCAAATTCCTCTCACAATCCAATTCTCAGATTTCACTGCATCCCTTCCAAACAAAAGCTGTCTAACCCAATTGTGCAAGAATGTTTTATAAGGCTATGAAACGAAGGGTCGGTTAATTATGCCCTTTCTACAAACGATGAAGACCACGGCAGTAATGCTTCATCCAAGCTGATGATTCAGGGGGACAGTAGGAGGCAGCTGCTGAATTGCAAACAGAAACATGAGTCACCCTCTCTCTTACTCTTAAACAAAACAAAACAAAACAAACAAAACAAAACAATAATACAGTGAGGAAGAAAGCTGCAGCTCATCTGTTCTTGCAAAATAACTAGGTAAGTTTATTACTGGTGGTAAACGTTAAATGGTGTAGCCACATAGCTCTGGAAAAAGGAGAGTAACGCTGACCAAATAATCACGCCAAAGTCGGGTTTTACCTACGGAGAATAATTCTGTGTGAATACAAACTGAGTTGGGAGCTTGGGATTTAGCCTACTGCTAGCATAGTAGTAACAACAATAATCCTAATAAGTAGTTATTAGTAATGGGAACACAGTGACAGCACTTGTTAGTTATAAATAATTAGTTATCAGTGATGGGAAGCCCGTGGTAGCCCAGCAGGAGCCCAGGGCTGGTTGCCCTGCAGGTACCTGGCAGATGGAGCACAGTGGGAACACCACTGTGTCTCCCCGCCTCAGCAGGCAGAGCACGAGGTGTAACCTACTGAAACGGAACAGGGGTAACTGCTTATTCATGGCATTATAAAGCCTTCTTTCTACTCATTTATCCTCGCTCCCTCAGTAAGGTCCCCGTTTCTCTCTGGGACACAGTTAAGTCCAGAAGTAGCAGGGCGAGCCCCCATTCACTTCAGCATAAACCTGAAAATGCAGTGTTTCTGAGCACCTCTTCTCCACCTGTATTAAGAAGCCTTAAATCCCTTTCAAAAAAACCCACCCTGAAATCTGTTTTTCCAAATTCAAGCCTGACGTTGTTGCCACTCGTGTTGGTTGAATCAGCACGCCTACCTATGCCACCACCCAGGCTTTCAGCTTTCCCTGCAACAAATAAAGTCCTGGACTGTACCTTCTACTAGCATAGGAAGACAGTTTTGGACAGGTAGAATACCCAAAGTTTAGTTTTCTGGAATTGTGCCCATTAGCAACTAGCCAGAGTTTGGCCTTCTCAGTCTGTTTCCTGCCTATGTTACGTTTCTCATCAATGCAATAATCCAAAGAAAAGCAAATAACGTTTTGCGCATTTTTCTGGTACCAAGGGATTACCATTTACTGGTGTTGTTATTTAGAACCTCATACATACATATATGTAGCCTTCTCAAAAGAAATTCTCTCAAAAGAAATGGGAACTGGATTAGATCTGAGCAAGCTAATTAGACAATTATTAATGTAAGTAAAATAATCACAATTCATCCCACTTTTACAAACTTTTTGTATTCTGAAGTTTGATTCCTTTCTCTCAGACAGAGAAGCACTGTGCATATGCATGACCCAACACCTCTGCCTTGCTCCCTGTCACTGCAGGAGGATTGGGATAATCTCCACGTTTGCACCAGGTCGGGTAGGACGTTGGTAGCAGCAGCCTTTTTGCTGCCACTGCAACACTTTTTGGGTTCCATACAGCTGAAATGTGGTAGATGCAATCCCTGACAGCTTTAACACATTGGGAAAAACGGAACGTCTCTGAAAGTTTCAGTTAAAAATTTAGCCAGCATCAGATCTGGCATAATGTGTTTTTCAGGGATAAACACATGAGTGCTTAGAAGGAAATACTCCCAAACATCTTTAGTTGTTGAAGTTTCCCTCTGATGACATCTTTGGGAAACACACCGGAACAACCCCCAGGTACAAGGCACGCATAAAGCCTACAAGCACTTTACCAGGTGGAAAAGTCATTCTGTGACAGCTAAGGAGGAGATGAAACAAAAACAGACTGAGTTCAACAAAACACATGTACGCGCTTTCTGAATGAAGTCAACTCAAAGGTCAAGAGAATGGTCTGAGTGATAAGCAATGTAGTCAGGCACACGCTAAGAGTCATTTTCAGCTGTGCTTCCAATCAGCTTCTTGTTTTGAGAAAACATCATTTCAATCTTATTTTTTGCACCTGCAAGCTAGTTACCTGGATTAGCCTAATACTTAACAGGTGCCCCATTACTTCCCTCCTCTCCCCTCCCTGCTGGGGCTGCCTGTGCTGACACCTGCCCTTGGTGCTTAGAACTTGGGCTTGGGGTGCTGCTGCGTGCTTTCCTTATGCGTTACAACATTCACATTCCTATTGCTTTGGCTTTGCTTCCAGAAATCTATCAACAAACCTCTTAGTCTTTTTTTTTTCTTTTTTTTTTTTTTTTTAACATCATCTGCCATTTTTTTCCTTCTGTAAAATGATACCTGTCATGTCTTGAAGCTCGGTAACTGTCCTTTATGTAAACCTGCAAATTCTGCTCAAAATTGTTTTGGCTCTGTTTAACCCCTTTCTCTGAATGAGCTACTTTCTCTTAATTTCTAGTAACAGTATTTCCCTCATCTTCTATGTCAAATGCTTTGTTTCAGATAGTAGGGTTTTTAATTTCTAACTTTGTTTTCTCTTGTACTTCAAATTGCTCGAAACTTTCTGATCCCACTTATCCCAGCCCTTGCCTTAGACAGGCTTTTTCAGAGACTCAGCTTCTCACACCACGTATTTTTGGTCATTACTATCCCAGCGGATGGAGTTTCTCTCTTCCATTTGAATCTGGTAAGTAATCTAACAAAAGTTAGAGGGCATTTGTGTCCCTTGTGAGTTTAGGATTCAATTTCTTTCTTCTTTTACCAACAGCCAAGAACATCATTGGTTTCTGTAGTGAAGGTGAAAAGTATGAGGCATTCAATCTAAACTGAGGTTCTGGAGGGACCATAGTCTTAAAAGCAGTGGATTTAGGAGCCAAATGTAAACTTTCTTAATGTGATGAAACCTAATACACTCTTGTGAAGTGTGTTTTAAAAAATGAGAAGTGCTAATTAATCATGCTTTGAACTTAGTATATGAGTTGACTTTTCAACGCTGACCTTGACTTAATTAGCTGGCAAAATACTATTAATGAAAATACTCTTTAACAATTTTTTTAGAAATTCTTTATATGTTGCCTTGATGAAGATCATAACATAAATTTAAGTGGTTGTA
>NW_009647437.1:573395-640219 GCF_000708025.1 Charadrius vociferus | reverse complement strand
AAGAGAGTAAACCATCTGGCCCGTGGGCTGGGACAGTCGCTACTCTCATTCTTACCATAGCTCTGTCTTGCCTGGTACCCTGCTTTGTCTCTGTCAGGCTCCTTATGAAAATAAATTATCTTTTGTCAGTATGTAGTTGGTAGATTTAAATAATTCTTAGCAGATTAGTGAGATACAGGTTTTCTCTGCAGAAATCCTGCTGATTAGACTCTGTGGCATACTGAATATCCAGCTGTTTTATTATTTTGCTTTTAATGACCATTTCAAAGTAATGCCCTGAATAACCAGTAGTGATTCTTCTAAATAAAGGTACAGCACTTGCTACCTCCGGTCTTCTGGAACAGTGGTTGTTTTCATGCAGTCTAAAATTTTAGTTTCTTCACAACTTGCGTGCCTTGTGGTCTGTTATTTTTTTTTTTTTTCATATATTGGCAATTCAAAATCTTGGATAGCTGCTCCTCTGTATTATAAAACCAACCAAAGACAAAAAATTCCAACAAGAATGTTTGAGATTAGTAATCCCCTGATGTTCTGAGCAAAGAAAACTGATGCAGGAAAATAATTCAGCTCTCCAATAAAAGGCCTCAGCTTTTCTAGTTGCTTTCTTTAGGCCTTTCTGATCTAACGCAGTCACTCACCGTTGTGTGAGCCTTTTACTTCTGATGGACTTACTGATTTTTTTTTTTATTTTTTTATTTTTACTAGCTCTCAGCTTCTGATAAACCCTCCAATTCATGCCCCAGCTTCCTGTTTCTGATATGCAGAACACATGCCGGAACAACTGGCCTAACTAGAGATGAAAATTAGGGAGAGAAACTATAAGATGTAAGAAAGGAGAAGTACAAACACTGATTCAGTATGAGCTTTAGGATGTTAAAATTGAGATACTAGAGATTCAGTTGTCATGTAAATGAACCTGAGATTTTTGTTGTTGTTGTTGTTAATATAAAATTCTTTGGGTTGTAAAAGATTCAATGAATGCATGGCTGTTTCTCATTAGTGGTGGCTGTCATTAAAACGAATATGTTGCTGAGTGTTCAGTTTCTGGGAAACGTGGTTGAAACATGAGCAGCTCTCTCGATGCAGAGCTCCGAGTCAGATGTTTTCAGAGGGGATGTTCCCCATTAAGTAATGACAGAGAACCATACGGAACACATTACAAATCGAAATACTGATTGATGAAGTGCCTGTGGTCAGCTTTCTACAGAAATGAGAATTTTGAACGTATTATCACATCAGCATGGAACTGATCTCACGTACAATCACATTCTGTTTTCATTTCTTTTTTGCTTCACAGTCTCACATGTGCTGTTCCAGATCACGTTTATAGCCAGCAGAACCTCAGACTGAAGGAAATAAAGCGTCAAGTTTGAGCTCTGATGTTTCATTGATTTAGCCCAGTTCACAGAAGCCCAATAAGTCTGAGTTTGTTCACACAGCTGGTAAGCTATAAACTCTTTCTCCCCGTAGCAAACTTCTCCCCTCCTTCCCAAGAGCTGGGAGAAGGGAGTCGGAGACTGCTGGTGCATGCTGGCGTTGGGGAGGGAGAATTGGGGTGACCTGGTGAGGCAAGGTGGGTCCTGTGCAGGTCTGAATTTATCAGACTAAAAGCTCCACTTTGGCTTCCCAAAAGGAGATGCTTTCCTTTTCCCTCTTAGCTCCTTCGCAGGGGTTCAGTGAGGAAAATCAACTGGTTCATGCTGACTTTAGAGTGACAAAGCTGATTTGTTTGCGTTCGAGTTACTTATTACTCTATCTTCACGTTCAGGTTTGTTTCAGATACAGTGACCTCTTCTGTTGTAGACAGAGAGCAAACAGGGCTGGTCGTACCAAATGTGTACAGCTATTCGCTGCGTACACAGATTGCAAGTGAATGCACGTCTGAGTCACAGCACATTTAAAGAAAAATATACAGTCAAACGGTAAATTTAGAAACTTAGGTCAAAGTATCTAGCTCTTTTTTTGCCAAACAATTCTTAAATGGTGCTTCAGTAAAAGCCTGAGCAGGAATAGACTTAGACACATATTTAGCACCGTGTTACGAACACTTGAGTATTTCTGTTTCTGAGATCGCAGCATGAGATTATTACAGTGCTAAGGCACATTGGGTTTGAGAGCCAAGTCTTGCTTATGACTTTGCTAATGGAAACTCACTCAAGTGAATAGAGTTGCAAGGTTTACGTTAGCACAGCTGAGGCCACAGGTTGGCTCAGGACCTAAAAATTTGAACATAAGGAGAAGTGAAATCAAATGTTTACAAATGCCTAGAAACGTGAACAGTGGACTGGGTCTAAAATTAAAAACAAGGAGAGAGAAATATCAGGCATCCATGTAAAGCCCACAGATAAATTTTAGGGTCCAATTTTTCATAATCATTGATTTCAGACAATCAGGACCCAATTATTCAGAATTGTTACAAATGCACAATCCTTAGCTGAATTATCTTAAAACTAAATCTTTGAGGCTTACAGCAAAAAATTGTAACAGTCTCCCAGCCTTCCTAAATACATGTGAGGTGGTTTTGGTTGTGGGGTTTTTTTTATTTTCAAAGAATTAGCCATGGTAAACTGTTTTCCAGGGATCTGATTTCTGTCCTTCAGACTTCTACAGATGTTATTGAAAATGCAGAACAAATGTTCCTTGCTGATAAGCAATTTGTTAGTTTTCACTTTGTGTTTACTCATGGCAGAAATCTGTTTTGGTAAGTATGCAAACAGTGTTTAAGTGCTTCATTAATTCAAAGGGTAAATAAATGTAGAATAAAATGAGAAAACATGTACAAGCAGCTGTTCAAGGGTATCAGATTTTAAGCTACCTGTAACCTTAATAATTATTTCAATGATCTTCCTCTGTTATTAAAAATATAATGCAGACATTATAATAATAGTAATGATCAGTAATTAACTGAGATTTTATTACCTTTCAGATATTTAAGTCATTGAATACTAGAAGTCTTTTTGATAGTGGTGTCTTTTTGATAGTTTTGATAGTCATTGGCAACAGATACAGACTTTTAATGAGGCTGAAGGACTTCACGGCAGGAAGAATGCTGAGAGATGCAGCCATCATTCAGATCTCCTTCTTCATGTACAGTCTTCTTACCATGCAAGAAGACCCTGCCAGTCTTTGTGGTTCCTCATGCCAGAGCCATGAGCTCTGCTCTCAGAAAGGACTGTTGCAATTGTACTTTTGGTACCATGCAGAAATGCAAATTTGGGCTGAGATGGGGCACAGATCAGGAAAGACTCACTGAGCTGGTATCTGGCATGAGCTTCTGATCTCATGTAATCCTGCTGGTCTTGGAGGATCAAATACTCCAGAGTCCTCACTGAAACTGCTCCCTCAGCACAAGATGAGCAGTAGGATCGATCCTTATCGAGAAAGATAAGGAGCAGCTCAGATAAGGAGAGGGAAATGCTGATGGCATTTTCTCAAATCTTGTGTGAATCTCCAGGAGAAATGTCAGTGTTTGGGGCGTTCCCACAGTACACTGTTTGGCCTGGGATAGAAGATTGAGGCTTTCGTGCCGGAAAGATGAGTACTGGACTGGGTGCATACTAACATGGGCGCACCACCACGTTTCTGAAGGTGTAGCCAGAAGATAGGTTTTGTGACTTCTAGCCTTGTTCTGCTATGGCATGAAGCAAGGCTGTGGTTCCCCAGCTCTTCAAGCCGCTCCAAGTCTGGGCTGAGCAGGTTTGCTATGCTGCAAACCCCTGGCCATGTGTTTGAGCTACTCTCCTCAGCTGGAGCTAGCACTGATGTGGTGAACAAATTTAAAGCTGCAGAGAGATCAGTCAAATCAGTTATCTGCCGGCTGAGGCTGCCTCTTTTCTTCCCAGCACTAGGCACCCTAAAACTGATAGACCATATCAATGAACGTGAGGTTTTCCTATGGATGAGATAAAATAAGGAAATTCCTCTTTCTCCCTCCACTGAAAGTTTCTAAGCTTCTAGTGGGACCTAAATCAGGGAATTAAGAATCTAGATGTTATTGAATTTGTCTTCTCCAGGACTCAGTCTTTTCTTGTATACATGAAGATAACAGCATAGTTTTGCTTTGGATAAAAATGCTCAGACAGATGTATTGCTATAACTAATGTTACCATTTTCCACAAGTATGGGTTATGGAGAGAGAAGACTTGCCAATATAATCAGCATCATTACACATTTCTATTTCCTTTCAATATTGTATCTTCAGACAGGCTTTGTTTGATTCAGTTCCTTTGAGGAGGATTGCTTTATTTTTTTAACTTGCCAATTCTTATACATTTCATCACCCTTAAAAACAATATTTTCAAAATGCGCGAGTAACTTAAGACCTTCTCTCTTACATGTGGGTCTGGAAATGCTGTTACCTGCCAAAATTGTAGTGAAACTGGTGTGATGTAGACATCTAAGACTTCTGAGACTCTTGGTCTCCTGTAGTAGGTCTGGCACTAGTACAACCATTTCAGTGACTGCTATGTCATTTTGTTGAAAAACATCCCAGTACAACCACATTTATAGATATAAAGACATACTATGTTGTTGCTTTCCTATACTGCTATTTCCTTTCTAGATTGAAATAGGTGATACTGCTAAAAGTACCAGTGTAACTGCATCAATATTAAATGATGTATTAACTATACCAGTATCTTGCTGAAAGTTGTGACAAAGACTCCTAAGGGCTCGTCTGTTTTGAAACCAAGATTTAATTCCACAAAACGTCTTCACTCTCTTTTTAGATGGGGGATTTTTGTCTGTCTGGCTCTCTTGAAAGCCTTTACAGTTAGGTTTATGCTGCCAAATCAGATCAGGATTCAGTCTTCGGGTGGGACTTTGAGTATTATTATTTCTGTCTCATAGTAATGATATGACAAGGAATAGGAACAGTGTGAATGAAGGGTGAGGTTTGAAGCTTTTGCAGCAGAACTAGCTCTCACCAGAGATGAGTCCACGCTAATGTTGTGCTACATTTATGGGGCTTATTTTGAGCTTTCTTAGAATTTTGAGGCATTCATCTGCGAACTAAACACCACAGCTGCCTAAAAAGTAAACAAATGCTTTTAGATGTGGCGGGCAGATCAGATTGGGTATGAGTTCTAAGAATGTACAAATTAAGTCGGCTTTATTTAGCAACAGAATGGTTACTGCACAGTGGTAGCACCACATATGACTCTTACCCAATGTTGCAACACCATTAACCAGAGAGATTGGACACAAGAGATGACTGTTCTTGGCCTTGCTGAGAATACAAGTAAGATGTCTAACCACTATCAGTTGTGCTGTTTCTCAGCTCACATGTTAATCATACAGAAAAAGAAAAAACAAATAATCAAAATTTTGTTGTTCCCTACTATGTCACACTGAGTATTGAACATACCTAACTATTACAGCTGATGGTTTTCCATAAGCCGTTCCAGGACTCCTCCCATCAGAACATCACAGCTGGGTGATCACATCTGAGCATCGGGGAGCAACTTTGGGTCTACTGATTCAACAGGAAAAGTGGTTTGGACTTGAGCTTCCCTATGACTGTCGTAGATAGTTGTGGTGTCAGCCAGTCTGTATCGTGTATTGATCTTCAGCCTCTGTCCTATTACAGTATTCTTCATGTACCATTAATCATTACTTTTTTTCAGAGTACCATGAAGTTCCCACCACCTTTTGCTTTCCTGGAATGATGTGGGACACCCACTCCCCCAAAAAAATCCCCAAACCCTTTCTTTTTTTTTTCCCATCTACTCTGTACTGTGCAACTCACCCTGTGCTGGAAGGGCCAGCAGTTGTTGCAAACCCCATCATGCATTTTAATGTTTTCCTTCTTTTTATCACTCTGATTTTTTTATTTTTTTTCTGAATTGTCCAATTGCTGAAAAGCATCAAAGACAATAGAAGAACATAAAGCAAAGGTAGGACTTTTTTCTTTTTCTCAGGGCCACTCAGCTTCCAAGAGATCTGAAACAAGAGGGCCCTTCTAAGTCCCACAGCAAGAGCATGTTTTTCTCTAAATGCTCTCTTGCTCTCGTTCGCTTTAAAGCGTACATCTGACACAAATTAATCTGCAGGGTTTTCAGTCATTTCCCATCCGCTGCTGGGGCAAATTAGACTTGCTGATGTTGTTTTGGCCTAACCCTGAAGCAGCATGAAAGGAACGGCCCAGAGAGAGAGCGAGCATGTTCTCCTTGGCTCTTCTTCCATGTACTCTCTGGCTTGCTCAACAAAAAAATGAGTTCAATTGGCCTGAAAGGCACTGGGAGATTGAAAACCTCTCTGTAGTACCTTAAAGAACCAAAATTACTTAATTAATGTGGAGGCCATTATGTGCGGTTACCATATGAATGAGTAAGTGGACTGCCTGTGTTACAGAGCAGGAAAGAGGAGAGGATATCTGAGGTCAGCCTTGTCAGGGTAAAGGAATCCTAAACAATGAGGGCATTGGTTTAAGATTTGAGGAAGAATTTGAAAAAGAGCCCTGAGAGTGAAATTAAATGAAGCATGGGAGAGTATTAGTGGAGATTAGCAGTGCTGTGAAGGAACCCAGAGCAGACTGCCAATCGCCCCCGAGCTCAGGCAGCTTTAACTGGGCTGCTGCAGACAGGAATTAGGCAGAACGCTGCTGGAGTTTGACTGAAAAGTATTTTCTTGAGCAACGTTAAAGAGTTTCTCTTCCACACTCCCTCTCTTTCATTGACTCCTAAAATTGAACATGCCCCTCTCAGCTGCAATTTTTTTTTTTTTTTTTTTTTGCCAGGCAGACTTATGACAGAAGTAGAAAAAACAGAGTCAAGATTTTAAAAGCACTCTGGCACTCTCAGTTTAAATGTGAAATTCGCTTAGTAGCACAGGATTGTCATCGCAAGCGTACTGCTTCAGATGAGCAGAGGACAAAGCCTAGCGAAACTAATGAAATTAATGGCTGTGTTCATAGTTGAATTCGGTGAACAAACTGATGACATGCGTTTGCTCACCTATAGAGTGACAGGGATGTATATTGGTTTACTGAAAACTAGATTATTTTTCCAAAATCTGAATGCTCCCAGTGATCTAAATTTTTCAGAGTTCTTTGAGACCAGTTCAAGATTTTTCTCTCAGGAGTTTATCTTATCAGCTGTAATTTCCAGGAAGCAGTACCTGTGATAGAACAAGCATGCATAGGACAAGAACGAGCTGAAGGCGGTAATATTTTGGAAGATGTTGGCTGCAGCACTTATTTTCTTGGCTTTGGTTTCATTTGCTGTCTCTTTGAAACAGTATTCACTAACATTTTCTGGAGTAACTATCCTGACTGCTGGATATCAGTTCCTAGCACTTACTTTTCCCACCACCTATAAATAGAACTGTTGCTAAAAGCAAGGGGAGAGAAAGTGAATCATCTTTCTGAAAATACTTTTATTGTGTGTACGTTTTCCAGAAGACTATGGTCTAGATCTTGAGTAACATTTGCAAAACTATCCACAGAATTCCGAGGTGAGACCTACCAGAGCCTGTCAGGGATTATATTTAGACCATGTCCTTCAGTAGTAACTAATGACCCTGATTGACTGTATGGATTGGTAGTGCCTAACAACCTTGGAGAATCATCATTCAGTGCTTTGCTCTTAAATGCTCTTGCACTGTGATACCCAATAGCTGGTTGCATGGACATAATCTTAAGTATCCATCTTGGGAAAGCTGCATTGAATCCTTCTCTACATCTTTATTCCTAAAGACTAGCAGGGGAGTTGGACTAGATGATCTCTAGAGGTCCATTCCAACTCTGAAAATTCTGTGGTTCTGTGACTGTTGCTAATCTTATATTTTACAACTCTAAGCTCAGTCCCTGGTGTTTAGCTTTCTGAGGCTCTTGCATGCTCCTGAGATGCCAAGGGAACCTGTGTGCCTAAACCGAGAAGTGGACCTAAATGCTTAAGTTGCCTTGTGCATAGGCACCCTTAAAACCTCACTGTTTTATGTCCCTAAAACATTTAGGTGCTTCTGGGAAGGGGGGGTGAAGGGGACACAACAGCAGCTAGCCCTGACTGTTAATAATCAGGATAGTTTTGAAGTAACACCAAAACTGGAGTCTGGCTGGTGTTTTAGAGTGGACTAAGTTAGTGGCATCCACACAAACGATGCCTCATTGCATAAACTGCATTTCAGAAGCAGATTGGATGACATTTTCCACTGTTCCCTCTGCAGCAATTGTTTCATTCCTCTGCAAAAGAACAATTTAAGTAATTGAATTTTCCCTCAGGATAGGAAAAAATTACCCCCTCCCAGCCCTGTCTTTTTTATTTTCCCTTCTATTAATTTAATTGAAACCAAAATTGTTTGAAATATTAAATACCATTGGAGGCCTCCCATTACTAGGGCTATAGCTGTGTGGGAAATACTTTTCTGACCTGCAAAACATTTGTGTTTTCCTAAACATTCCTGTTCTGCTCTGGGAGAAAACCAACCCCCTTTAAAGGCAGGAGTATGTGTGCTTGTGTTTATGTACTGGTGTTAGCACTATGAGAGTGGTACATAACCTCCTAGAAGTTTCAACTTCAAAATGCCTCTTTTTTTTTTTTTTTTTTTTTTTTCTTCCTTGACCAAAGAAAATAAAAAGTTGCCCCAAAAAAGTAAAAGCGAATGATTGCATGAATTTGTTCTACCCAGAGCTTGAGCAGGCTTGCTAGCAGGGCACTGCTTTTCAGCTGAGTGCTCTGCAGGTTAATATGGAGGCCATCAGAAGTCTGAAATGAGTAGGAACCAACACACAGCATGGCCCTACAAGTACTTAGCTCGACTGCCTTCAAAACATACTTTGCAGCCTGGCTGAGCAAGAATTAAATTCCCTTTGGAAAGCGATGTTGCTTTCGGAGGCTTGTGACTCACTAGTCACCAGTTCTATAGCTGTCATGCAGGACTTCAAGGTTGGTTTTCCAAGCTAGGCCTGACTAATGTGTTCCACCTGGCCTGATGGAGGGTACGCCTATGGCTGAAGCTGGACTTTGCAGTGGAGCAGAGGAGGTGAGCTCAGGCAGCCGGCTGGGAGGCAGAACTACCTCTTGTGCCACAGATGAGGCCAGTCTCTGATGGCATGTGAATTTGGACACAGCAGAAACACGTCAGGAAGCTCTCCAGGCAACCCCCCTGACCAAATATGTTGTGTGTTTCTGCATTTTGGTTTGTTTGTTTGGGTTTTTTTTTTTCCACATAAAAAAAGAAAATCACACCATATAAATGAGAAACAAAGATGAAGCTAGGGGTTTTTTGTTGGGTTGTTTTTTGTTTTGGTTGTTTTGTTTTGGGGTTTTTTTTTGCATAACTCTAGAGCTAAAAAAGCTGACAGAGGAATTGCAGACCCCCTAAACAGTCTGCATTGCTTCTGGTAACAATAACGTATGTGATGCCCCTGCTAATTCTGAATCGACCATGGAGTTACTCAACGTATCCTCCTGCACTGCAGTGCCGATTGCTCAACATATGGCCTAAATAGAGTTTGCAGCTGAGAGTGACTTTCTGTTAACGTAAGGTATAATGACCAAATTTTGCCAAGTATTAATCTAATCAGCACTGGAGCACATGTTTAGTTGAGAATGCTTTTTCTACTAAACACGTTGCAGGCAATATATTCCTGAACTGTAAACTATCCCCACTTCTCCACTCCCATCTGACTAAAATACAGTAACTTTCTGTTGAAAGATTTTTGTGTTACTTCAAACAGACTAACCCTGACACTGCTTCTTAATGAAATCTAATTATAGGAGTGTGATTTCATTTTAAGAGGTTTTTCTCTCTCTTTGCCAGTTCATAGCAATTAGAAATCCTTTGCCTTAGAGTTCACATAGAAGAGGCACGTATCACTTAAACTTTCAAGTCATATTTTTCATGTGTGAACCACAAATATATTAACCTTCAATGATTTGCAAATTAAGCTAATAAAAATAAAGGCAGGAATGTGGGTAGCTTCATGCTTTCAAAGAGTTTGGGAAGGTTGTTTTATTTTAAAAATGAGAAGAAGCTGAAGTCTCAAGAAAAAAAACCTGAGCAATACATGAGATCAAAAACTACGTCGTTCTTTTAAAGGATCCCAAATAACTAATCCATTATTAAGATTCCTTTTAATGGCTGGTGCTCCTTCTAATTGGTTAAACTACTTAAGGAAGTATTTCAGTGCAATCATTAGCGTAGAAAGCCTGATTGTTTATGCCTTTTGATCACTGATGCTATCAGGGAAGAAGCTGGATTTTAATATTCTTGAGAAGGATGAGTAGAGTTCTGACTGCCATCCAGGCTTCTTGGTTGTAACACTATATGTCTAAGATCCTTAAGTTGCATATAGATATCATCTTATTTCCTCTCATCAAATGTTCTCATAATAAATGCCCTTTTTGTACTATTTATTATATGCTATCCAGTGAGCTCCTCGGGAATCAAATAACTTAGAAGTAAGGGGGAGAGAACACATTCTCCTTTTTGTAGGCTGTGTGGAATATATTGTGCCCTGCAGACAAATACTAGCTTTGGGATTTTTAATGAAGTATCTGACCTTCTGTGATTCAGTGTAGAGGCTAAATCATCTGCCATATGCATTTCATCTATTCATATTTGACCTAGGTCAACAAAGTCTACTGAAGTAGGGATAAAGAGGTATTTATGCAAAGAAATGTATCAGCTAGTTTTGGTTTGGCAAGTTTACCAGCGTGTTCTTTTGCTCTGAAAATTGAGAAGCAAACCTCTCAGGTGAAGCTTTCCTATGACATTTCTAGTGCCTCCAGCCTTGAGATACTGTTGCCTTACCAGGTTTTGCTTTTGGTTCTTTCAAATCAGCCTGCAGGCGAGAGGTATACCATGAAGAATGTCAAATTAAAAGCTAGCTGGTCTGAGGACATATTGAAAGTACTCAGAATAGTCCCTGGCATTTGTCATGGGCTAAATTCATTCTTAGCGCCAGCAGGTACCCTAATAGTGCTTGGTCCTTAGTGACACCCAGTAGTAGAAATCAAAGAATTAGCATCTTTAGCCTAAATTGCTTAGAAACCAGAACGGTACTGTCAGGGTTATGTAGTTGTACCTTTTCTGCGCTGAAACCATTGAGAACTTCATATTAAAGCAACCATTACGGCCCCACACGTGAAACTGAAATTTTTATCTATAAAGAAACTGTACCAGTTGTACGGTCCTGTTGCCTGGGTAGTGGCCAACAGTAAAGCTGGTTTTAAAAAGTCTGTCATAGCTAGCGTCAAAACATTCTTTGTTAGGTAGGTAGATAGGGGCATTTTACGTCTATCTGCTTCAGAGTGTGTCTAGAAAGCAGTTTTTAAAAACATACTTGTTACTGAATTCAAAACTGTGTTTTGTGAATTTTTAGATCACATTGTGCTTATAGGCAGGCTCCATTTTTTGGGCTGACTTTTAAAACGCTGATGGGAGCACACCCACGTAAGTAGAGCTGAGTGAATAATGAAACAGCGAATAATCTATCTGATACGTTCTGGTTAGGTTCAGGATGTTTGCAAGAAAACTGATTTGGGGGGTAATATTTTACACTGATGAGCAACTACCAAGTCCTGGAAATAAAAGCTGTGCTGTCGGGCTGCTCTCTGCCTACGTGTGCGCACACGCAGCTCTGGCGTGCAGGCTGGCGGATGCAAACGAAACCTTCGGTTCTGGAAAGCCACGTCTGCCACTCTCCCCCCTCCCCCAAACCCTGCTTTCTGCTGATATGTTTGCCAGTAAAACCCAACCCTGTGAACATTTGCAGACACCCGTCATAAAAACAGGCCAGGCACAGCAACAGTTAAAGATTAATAAAAAAATATCGAGAGTCACAGAAAATAGGTGTTTTCTGTTTTGTTCCCCCCCTCCCTCGCCCCTTCTCAGCTGTCCTCTTAGGAGCACTTCACTGGGAAGGAAAATAATTTAGTTACCATGACTGCTCCTATAGGTTACTGAATGTTTAATTTAGGCAAAACTCACAAATTTAGTCTCCTATTTCTGCTTTACAGAGACTTTATAATGTCTTTTGGGGAATCCTTTTTAAAAGGTCTTTGAATCATTGTAACTTTAATTGCATCAAAAAGTTGAGGAGCAGTCATTCAGTTTCCAGTCATGGCCATTGCGATTAAAGGAAAAGAAACCTGAGGAGGGAGGCTGTTTCAGAAAGAAAGGCGTAATGGCTGCCCACTCTCACCTATTTAGTCAGAAGTCATCTTTAACACTGTCCTGAGTTACAGGAATTCTGCATTTAGCAGCCTCTTGTGTCCCCCTCCGCCCCACCCCCCCGTGTATGTGGAAAGGCTCCGTCAGCACTCATGGGGAGAAGAGACGGTTTCATGAGGTGAGTGGGAGGTTATCCCTAATTATAAATGTATTATACGAGCATTTTATTTCAAACCCTTCTGATCACAGGCATGAATCATTCAATATGCTACATGACTCTCTACCTGACTTGTGAACCTATGTGGCGAGGAGGAAATTCCTAGCTTGGGGAAGCATCTATGGTATGAATTCGTATAAGGTTCCTGTCTCTATCGGAACAAAGCGTGATGCTTAACTCGCTGACTCCCCAGGTCCTCGGTTCTGTAATGCATAGAAAAATAGATACACACACCGCACACTTAGCAGAGAGAGATTGAAGTTGAGTGTCTAAAGCATTTGGGTAACTCTCTCTGGACTCAGATGCATCAATTACCATTAGTATCCAAATAAATAGTTTTTTTTTTAATATAGGATGCAAAATGCTAAAAATCTCTGCTGCACCTTGAAAATGCATTTGCGGGCCTGAAAGTTTTCTTCTCTCCATACCAGGTGACCAAAAAAGTTTCTCTCTTGCTGCACAAACCTTGCCTCAGGCATATCACTTATTTCCAAATTCTTCTTTTAGTGTTGGGTATATGTTTCCATGTATTTCAGCTTTTTAGCCTCGGTTTTGAGTGAGATCCATAATTAATACCCCTGCAATTAAATCTCAACAGTTTTCTGTGCAATGGAACCTGAAAGCTGTCTTTAGTTTACTCTTGATCCCCATGCCTAAATTTAGGGCTAACATTAATTTAGATCCAGACTGAACACGGTTATCTTACCCCCATCAATAAATTCCAAACAGCAACATCTCTCCATTCCTTTCCTGGGTAACCTTATATATAACATTCCTGTTTATATATCATTCCTTCCAAAAGGGTAAGAGGAAGAAGTTAAACAGAGTTCTTTAGAATAAACTCTGGACTTCTACACAGTCTGAAGCATTACAGCTTCAAATGATAAAAATGGTTTGCCCTTTTTGTGGCCTGAGCTTAAAAAACATATACCTATCCAGTTTACTTATACAAAAGCAGGCTAGGCTGCAGATGTATTACTTGGAAGAAACAGAACTGTCTGAAAATGTGCAAAGTGTGTCCTGCCCATAAAGTGCTTGTCCTAAAGCAGCAGATTGGGCACCTTAAAAGGCAGGAGGTGAATTTTGTGAATTTGATAGGTTTCTTTGTTTAATTAAAGGAATTTTTTTAGCTAAATTGCAACTTTTCTGGCTGATTGAGCTGTAGCTATCACACAAGAATTTCTACCTAATGGCTATTTTAAGTAGGTGTTGAATTGTATTGTGTTCTTATTTCAGTGTGGGAGATTTCTATTTTTAAGGAATGATTGGACAGTGATTACATTCTGCACCATTATATTTATTGCTACTTTAAAACTTTGACTTAATCGAATTTTCATAGTCTCATAGGAATTATCATGGTGATTTACACTACTTTATATTAACAGACACTGGCCCCCATCTCCCTTTTGTGCTCTGAGCACTTGATGTGTGATGCTTTCTTAGCTGGCTTGGTTTTGTGCTGTCCTCACCCAATATTTCCCCGAAGTTTTCTGTCACTGGATTTAATACCATCAGTGTAGCACCTGACACTGTCCTGACTTGCAAGGATCATTTTCAAGGCTTAGCGTCCCTGGCTCTTTTGCTCTTACAACTTATAAGGTCCATTTTGTAATATGGGTCTTGGAAACTAGTTTGGAACCGCCAGCTTCTTTTCAGACATTTTGAGTGGTCCCAGAGATGAACTGGCACAAGCAATCGCACCGTGCAACAGAAAATCAGTCCAGAAGGTGCGTTTGACAAACTGGCATTTAAAAAAATTCTCCTTTTACCCTGTCCAACTGCCTGGTCACATCTGTTTGGCTACATCCTTGTAATCTAATGAAATGGATAGATTGAATGTTTGCAATGAATAATTCATACCTCTCCGAACTCCCCAGGTCTTTACTTTCGCCACAGATTTCCAAGCATTTTGAAGAAATAGATTGACCCCATGGTACTGTTTAGCAATCCAGATTCATCCATCCCGAGCTGAAATGGTTATGTTTTAGGAGGAATGTAGCTGTTTAAAGTACACAATTAATCTTTTAAGTGAGCATCCCTATTTCATTCAGGATGAAGAGAGTAAATTCGGGGACTATACTTTGCGTTATGTGTGAGGCTTAAAAATTAACAGGGAAAGTTGGGAGTCTGTTTAATATCTCAGCTTCTAAAGGGTCTGTGTCAGGATCTTTTCAAACAAGTCACAGCTAAAATTATCTTCGTGTTCATTGCTCTTCTGTTATAGCTTTTCCATGTCTCTGGGTGTAATAAAAATAGGTTGACAGTTGCATTTCATTTTGCGTTGCATTTCCAGGTTTCCTACAACCTGCCACTGTCTGCTTCTCCTAAAAGATACGCAGAAGAATCCCACGTCTCCTTTCTGCTCTGTTTGTATATTTAATAGATAGGCTTCATCACCAAAAACTCTTTTCTGTTTACAGATTCAACGTATAAAACACAACGCACAAATGCTACTCATAGAATAAATTTGGGCATGTACATTCTATTATTAACTCCAAGAGTTCCAAATTACGTATTGTACTAATTACATATAAAGAAGCTAATTACATGGTTAGAGTTGCTTGTTGCTGCTTGTGCAAGTTCACAAACTGCAGAACCTCCTTTACCTATACCATGTTTCTGCAGCTGTCAACTTACTGAGGTTTGATGATTCAGAAGCAACTTTTCCTAGGGTCAAAACAGGTCATTGGAGTATCCTCAGAGATTTAAGTTGTGGCTTTTTTTATATCCTGACTCAGCTAGGTTTCTGATTCTAGGTTGAGACTTGCGACCTCCCTTTGTTTTCCTGACTAGACCACGGAAGTTGCAAAACACTGGTGGAAAGTATACATGAGAGAACCACATTTTCCATATAACTTTATTGCAGTCACTGAGATTGTCTCGGTACTAGTGCAGTTCATTAGAAGTTCGGACAGTTTCTGTTGCTAAAATAATGGAGTGATATGTGGGGAACAAAGATGAAAGTCAGTATTTTCAATGGGATGTCTTGATGAAGCTGAAAAAAATAATCTACACAACTTATCAGGTGATAATTGTTCCTCTTATTTTCTAAGCAGCACTTGGGCAGGTTACTGTCTGGAATCTGAATATCACAACACTTAAAGCGAGACAACAAACAACAGCAGGATTCAGGAATGTGCAGATTGAAGTACAAAAGCAAACGTATACCTTTGTGCATACGTCCTTGATCTCAACACCACAGAATCTAAACGTCTTAATATCATCTACAAACACCACACCTTTCCAAATTTCACCCCAAAGTTGGAAACACTGCAAAGGGATGAATTGCAGAAAATCCTTGCCTTATACTGTCATTGCAGTCCTGTACCTTGAAAACTTGGAGCACCTCTCATCTACACTTTGCCTCATGGGGAATGAAACTCTGATATAATGCATACCTCCGTGGAGTAGAGAGCAGATCTAAAGCAAGGGTAATTGCAGTGACCAATATATTTTTTCTTCAAAAGAATGGTAGCACTTATGGTGGAAACTAAGCAGCATGGAAGGAAGTACTAGGTTGGAGGGACACACATGAAGGAGGAGATCTCTTGTGTGTGTTCAGCCTGTGTTCAAGTTAATCTCTCTAAGTAATGCAATGCATGTATATAACATTTGTGTGAGTATGGACGCACTGTCTAGTATGCCCAGGTGGTCATCCCTGTGTTCTGGTGACTGGTTGTCAGAGACTCATTTAAAAACTGAGGATCTGGGCCCTCAACCCTGTCATGCCAGAGGAGAAGCCAGGATTACCTAAATGAAGTTTGAATAAATAGCAAGTAAGTGTGCAAGACCAGGGGCTGTCAATAGTTCAGTTCCTTTCTCCTAAAAAAAGCCAGCATCATTGTGTTAGCATTAGAACATCCTTCTGTGATTGAAAACACTTGTAAGTCGGTGCCAGCATGTTGCTGTTTGCATCCAAACAATAATCAAGATCTCACACAGTGATGATTTGTTGTCAGCTATTTTTCCCGCACTAAACAAGTCTGACACTAGCAGCCCACAAGCTAATTAACTCAAGTATCTGGCATGGGAATCTACGTTATAGCTATCAGCAGAATATCCACAGAACTGAAATAACCAGCCAATTGGACTTATGCTCCAGGGAGATGAAGAGTGTCTCCTTGAGGTAGAAAAAAAAAGAATACTGATCATTAACATGATATCCACTCCCCCCCTCACCTCTCAGCCTGAAGAAATTTATCTCTCAGGGTTTTTTAAACAAAATTTTGAAAAAAAAGTTTCCATATCACTAAGCTGAGTCCTTGAGGCTGAATATTGGCCACTTGTCCTTTTAATTCCTTATTACTTCTATCTCTTTTACACATTTCTGGTTTACCTTTAGCCTGTTCTTAACACAGAACTGGGTCTGGCCACAGTTTGCTTTTAATATCTGCCCAGGTTCCTTGATGAGACAAGATTGTGGGATGCCTTGCTGTTCAAACACTTTTTGTTGCTCCCTCAGGGTACTGTTGGCATCACGTGCTCATGGGGCACCCAGAATCAGACAGGCTGAGAGAGTTGGGATTGTTCAGCCTGGAGAAGAGAAGGCTCCAGGGAGACCTTATAGCGGCCTTCCAGCATCTGAAGGGACATCTACAAGAAGGCTGAAGAGGGACTTTTTATAAGGGCATGTAGTAATTGGATGAGGGGTAATGGCTTTAAACTGGAAGAGGAGCACTTTAGAATAAATATTAGGAAAAAAATTTTCACTTTGAGGGTGGTGCGGCACTGGCGCAGGTTGCCCAGGGAAGTTGTGGTGGCCCCATCCCTGGAGGTGTTCAAGGTCAGGTTGGACGAGGCTTTGATCAACCTGGTTTAGTGGGAGGTGTCCCTGCCCATGGCAGGGGGTTTGGAACTTGATGATCTTTAAGGTCCCTTTCTGCTCAAACCATTCTATGATTCAGAAATAGCAAAAGTTTCTGGAATTCAGCACTGTTGCTAAACCGTTGCAATAGGCTGGAAGGGTTGAGGTGCCCAAGATAAAAACAAACTGAATGAACAGAACATTCATATTTTGACACCTTGTCAAGGAGCCCATATTTCAATTTTTTTTCTGTATGTCTTACAGAGTTAGAAGAACACTCATCTGATTTTCTGTCATTCCCACCAAATTCAAGCAAAGGTATGGATTCTCAGTCACTTTAAGAGTGGGGCCTGAGTTGTCTCCTAAGCAGGGAAAAATGCTGCAATAGTATTCTCTTCCCACTGTAACACTGAAAGTGAACTACTTTTTTTTTTAAAAAAAGAAGATCATGTGGGTCACGAAGAGCAAGGAATACATATAGACAGGTCTGTAGAGAAAGCCTAGTTTAGTAAGCACAGGCAGGTCCCAGGCGAGCTAATGGAGACAGATATTTTTTAATTAAAGCAAATAAGATCCCTTCTGAGCAGAAAGGCAAGAGCTGTTGGGTCCATATGCGTTAAGGAATTTAAGCATTTGGCTTACACCAGAATTAAATACTTACTAGCACTATTTGGTAGAGAGTCTCTTCACTCAGTAAGAGGCTCTTGACAATCACAGGTCAGCCAAAAAATACGCAGAAGAGAGGGCTGCTTCAGAAAACTTGCTACTTTGCTAAGTGTGTCTCTGCAAAGTCAGGTGTTTCTCCCCAAAGTGGTGGTACAGCGATCTGTTTCCATCTATCTTTCGTATAGCAGATATTGGCACAGAGTAAGAGTTTCTTACCTTCACAGCCAGAAGAGTTGGAGGTGAATCATTCTCTTAGAACTGAATTTGTTCTGCAGAAAGGGAATACAAGACTCATTAACTCCCAAGAGAGTATAAACAGAGGGATAGTGACGACTCGGACCTGCAAGGAACATACTCTCTTGGAGCAAGGGAAACCTGAACAGCTGTTTAAATCAGTAACGAGCATATCCACAATTTTAATACCGTTGGCTGGATTAAGAATTCTGTTTTGGGGCTTGGACCGCTCCTCAATCATTAAGGAGGGACTCTACACTGTTGTTCGAAAGCACCATTACAGCAAACAACATGTCAACTTGCTGTCACTTGAATGAACTCCAGTATGAACAATAATGTAACTGCAGCAGCATTAAGCTCATCTCAAGTTCTGAGCATATGTCCTGGTTTGAGGTAAGCCAGGACCAATTTTGTTCAGTAACTTTACTTTTTAGCTGGGCCTCTTCTGACTACTGAAATTAACAGCATCTTGTGCAGACACTGTTGGCTCTCAGAGTGACAAGACCAATGTTTATAGCTGATGCCCAGGCATGGTGTGCAGAGAGGCTTTTGCTTATACTGATTGCTACAACAGCCAAGGGCAGCTCACTTTGTCACTTGCCCCGTTGGAGGGTCGGAAGCGGAAAAGCGTAGAGGGGTCCCAGCTGAGGGGAGGAGCGGACAGGACAGGTGACCCAAAACTGACCAACAGGGTATTCCGTCCCATCTGCCTTATGCTCAGTATAAAAGCTGAGGGATCAGAGGATCATCCCTCTTTCTTCAGTGGCCAACGTCCGAGGAGGACTCTGTCTGTTCATCTGTCTTTGATCCCGATCCTGAATCGAGATCCAGAATCCAGTTCCCATCCGTCACGAGTCTTGTCTGGGACTTCCCCAGTGCTGGCCGGTGTCATGATTGTCATCCTGGGAGCTTGATACGGTTTTGTATATATTTCATTATTTTCTTTTTATTTTATTATATTTTTTCATTAAAGTAGTTTAGTTCCTTCTAAACTCATAAGTCTCTTTTTCCCTCCTCTGCCTCTCTCTTTGAAGTGGGGTGGGGGGGAGCATCTGTTGCTTGCCCAGTGGCCAGTTTGGCCTCAACCATGAAAGAATTTGAGCATATTTTGCTGAAATCGGTGCTGCGGTGGGCTAGAAGGGAAGGCAGTCAGTTCTCCCTTTGCCTACACTTGAGCTCTTAAACCACCGTGAGTAGTCTGGTATTGACAATCCCCAGAAGTCTGGTGCTAAACTCTGTGTGTTTGGGGCCTGATCCATTATGGCCAGTCCAGTTTTCCTTCAAGGGAAGCTGTGTGTAAATGGGTATGTTAAGTTGCACCTTTGGCAAGTCAGAAGTAGATGTGAGGTTGGCTTTACCCATTTGTCCTGTCCAGGTTCGAAATTATCTCAGCTTCTTGGCCAATTTCAAACCATGACTAAACAAAGAAGGGGGAAAAAACCCCAAACCCAAACCCGAAACAAACCACCATAAACTTGAACTCTTGTCTTGCCATTGTTTCATTGGGGGTTGACATGAAAATTTAGTTGTATGTCTGTGGCAGGGTTAAATTATATTTATTAAGAAATAACCTTTGCAGCAATGCGTATGCTTTCTCTTGCGCTTTCTCTTGCACACTTTTGCACTGAGCTGTAAAGTTTCACCACTGCAATCTTTTCCAGGTTACTGCTATGCAATCTGAGAGTCAATCATCAAATGGATTTCTGCTTCTGCTGGGGCCTCCATGGTATTTTTTGTTTGTTTGTTTGTTTTTATTTCCCCAGCATTGCTTTCATCCTGCCTTGGGTCATTTACTAGTATTCAGTTAATCCACTCTAGCAGAGTGGCAAATGACAGTGGCACTGAAGGTATGCCTGCTGCTGGTTCCCAGCAATTTTTATGTCATAATAGCAGCAGAGAACATTTTGAAAATGAAGTTCATCCTTGTAACATAGTATGTCTGTGAGCTATATGGAAAGGAATCATGAGTAAGTCCATGTCAGGTACAGGCCATTAAATTAAAGGAAGTTTGTTTGTGAGGAGTCTGTCAGTTGCATGTGTCAAACCTGAAATGATTACATTCAACAAAGCCTGGCACGCTTTTATATTTTTATAGGTATTTTTTGTTAGAGTATAACTTCTGAAAACATCAACAAAAAGAAATGGTGCATGCAACAGTGATTTTCGAAGGTCCCATTGTTCCCGTTTGCCTTTGCTTGTTCTCTCCCTTGGACATCTCATAGCTTACATGTTTAAAAGTTCCTAACTAGATTCTGCAAATCCATGTATAGGACAGGCAAAAGCCTCTCCCATAGGTGCAAGTATCCTAAAACTCAGAGGTACAAGCTCCTCTGCAAAAGATACTTCCCAGTTTCAGAATAGCCCCAATTGGTAAGGATTTGGGCTAGGTCTGTTAAAGCCTCCAAAGAAATGTCTTTGGGAATTGCACACCCTGATTGCAGTGTGGACATGATGTGAGTCAGTGATGGGGCATTCTGCGTGTATTACGAAACTACACAAGGATTCGGATCAGTATGCACATCAGGGTAGTAAGTGCAACCATGCCCTAATGCATGTCTGTGCCTAGAGACATGTTCTGGAGTGTCTTTAATAAGAAGACCCCACCAATATTTTTACAGCTTAATTGAAGTTCTCTAAGAGTTTGCTGAATGATTTAATAAAGATTTTTTAAGATGACATAAACATTCTGCAAACTAAGTGGCACATACTTAATGGTTTAACACTAAGGAAGGCAAGCTGAGGGCATGTCCCATTTTGTTTTGATTTAAAGTTGATTCCTGTCACAAAGTGTATTCTGGAAAATTTGCTGAAAGCATTATTTGTCAGATTCCCCTCAATTCCCAGGAAAAGATACTCTAAGATATGCAGTTAACTTCATCCAGAGAGAGAAATAAAATCGGTTAAAGCAAAGAGGAAGAGGCACAACTCTCCTGTGAACCTGTGATTGTCATTGTATTTATTGTGTGTCATTGTACATACATGAGCACTGCATTGTAGTAATTCCCAGAGTTAAGAGATCATGATCTAACATGTGTCGATATCTTTTATATCTCTACACTTAGGTTTCTGCAAATGCAGGACTCCAGATAGATGAGCTGAATCAATTAGCTTATTCATGAAAAAACAAAGCAAATGCTAATTCAAGAGTTCCTATACTCGGCAGTTACAGCACAGGGACAAATGGAAATGCCCCTGTCTTGCCAGCTTGTGTGTAGTGCTTGCAAATGTTTTAGCCGTAGTTCCTCAAAAGGAGCAGAATACAGAGCTCTCCATGCTAACTGCTCCTCGGGGGAAAATGACTGCACTGAGCACAAGTGGTGTTGGTGTGGCCCAAGGAGTGAGACGTGTTGCAGTCTCAGCACCCGCTTTGCATACAGGGAAGCCAGTGGGAGGGCAAGCAGTTTAAATATAGGAAAAATCTAATTGCCAGTAATCATGTGATTACTTGCAATTACTTAATATAGCTCGGAAATTAAAAATTAAAAATATATCGTGTTCAGGCACTGATATATAACCTTGGCATAAGGATGTACTTTTGGCAGAAGTGTACTGTAAACACAGAGTAAATGGAAAGCCACTGCCTTAAGGAGCTATCAGTCTTGGGTTTATTACGAGATGCAATCAGAGAAGGAAACAAACAAATGGATAGGAGCTGAAACAGAGAAGGATGTGGGAAGAACAGCGCAAGCACGTTTCTCATAGACATGCTGTGTGCATAGTGTCACAGTGAGCAAGGGGGCCCCGGCAGTCTCTTGCTTCATGTTGTGGCTTATTTAGGCACAACTCCCATAGACTTCAGATAGAGTTTTGTCTTAAACAGAACCAAGGAGGAGAGATTGGGGCTTGTCACAAAATGACGATCAGGCATGTAAAATGAATCGATGGGCTTCCCACTATGTTGGCTTAGCGCTGCAGAGAAAAACAAAGCTTGGGAGGAATAAAACCCCAGCTTTTTATAATTACGAATCTTTTTGAGTTAGCCTGAGCCCTCCCTTTTCCTTCCTTTACCTTCCGCTTCTCCTCCCAAAATAATAACACATTTTGCCAATAATTTTGAGGAAGTCTCAGTGGGCCAGATGGAATTCGAAGAGAGGGATCTAACGGAGTTTCATTTCATTCTTCTTTCTCCTGCTTTTTCCCCCCTCCCCCGATTCTCTACTTGTGATTTCTTTCTTTGGCTTATTGCATGACACGGAGGTGGTGAGGCAAAAATAGAAGTTAATGGTACTACCACTGTTTGTTTCTATTAGCGTTTACATGTGAAATGAAGGCATTTTGGAAGAGAATCAGACTGGCCAGTAAAACCTTTCACCCTCGTAAACTGTACATTTGGTTTGACTTTGGCTTAGATCCCAGAACTTGTCACAAGCTTTATTATAAAGCTGTAGTTCAGCTAGAGTTTTGTTAGCTTTATTACAACAGCTCCCCTCCTCAAAAAAAAAAAAAAAAAAAAAGGAAAAGAAAAAGAAAAAGAAAAAGAAAAAGAAAAAGAAAGCAATAAAGCAAGCAAGAAAGAAAAGCTTTTGTTCGTTTTGAACACTTTTCAAATTCTGGAAAAAATATACTAGAAAATGCAATTAGCCAGATAACTGGTCAGCATCAATCATCAGAAAACAAATGAAGTTTATCTAAAATTTACAAAAATTATACATCACCTCCTTAAAATAGTCCAAGAGTGACTAATCATATAAACAATAAGGCAGCCACCACACTCAGGCATGTTACAACTTCTGAGAAAGCACAGGCCTAACACTGCCAAAGAAGAGTCTACAGATCGACTGGAGAATGATATGGACATCTGGAAGGAAGATGCATGCTACACTTCAAGAGGAGATGTTTTGGGTTTTTTTAAATATGCTTTCCCAAAGGGGTAATTTAGCTCTGCATGAATTCACTCAGGGAATATATAAGGAAAAAAGAAGAGGAGGAAAAGGAATGTGTAACACAATACGCAATTATAAAACTATTGGTCTCATCCTGCTTTCATGCATCCTGTGTCTCCCATGCACGGAACCCCCTTGGTTCAGGACTGAGTATACATGAGAGCAGTGCAGGATTTACACAGTGGTAATGGCATTTAAGGGGACTGCTTTATACTATAACCATTCATGAATTTTTAAAATCTATTATTGCAGACTGAACAGTTATTGAGAGGATATGTAGAACTGCACTGAAAGATCAGTTAGTTCGTAGCACTCGATTGGAATTTGAAATATGTTCTTGTAGCTAAGGGACTAATTTGAGATACAGAAGATCTAAGTTTGACTCTCGCTCCTGTCAGTCAATTCCCATGTGATTCTTGAGTAAGTGACTTAACGTTACTTATATTTCAAGTCCCTGTTGAGGAAATAGTGACCTGAAATTCTTACTTGAATCTAGTTTAGGCTAGTCTAAAAAGTTTAGATTGGTCTTCTAATATAGAAATTTTCACACTTTTAAAACTTTTTGGGTCAGGAATGGCTAATTTGCTACAAGGCCTCGATTCTGATTGGAAGTTATGGAAACTAGATTCTTAAAAAGTACTTGATTCCCCAAAAATGCAGGCAGGCACCTCAACTCATTTTTTTCACCATACTTCGGTGTCTAATTCCAACAGAAATAATTACAGCCCTGCACTTTTCAACGTAGCACCACACTGATGGTGAGTCCTTATTCTCCCATTGGAAAATACAAATTCGTAAAACCTTGAAGTTCCCTGAGAACCTATGGAATTGAGTCCCACATCTTCTTCGGTAGTTGCTGCCCGGGGCTGTTTGGAACCAGGGTGCCCAGGGAGCAGGACTATTTGAAAATCTCTCTTCTCATGCAAAATGTTTAGTGTTTGGATGTTAGCAGTATTTTTGGTGGGGGAAGGAATTGCATTTTCTTATTAGTACTCTTGGAAAGCAAGCAGATTTGGCCTACCAGCTGTTAAGCCTGGCTCCCATGCCAAGGCCATGGTTGGTGGTGGCTGCAGGCTGCCTTGGGACTGTCTGAATTCTCCCTGTGGAGCTGGGCTGAAAGCTTCACCCTGCTGGGACTGAAGGTGGGCCTGGTAGAATCATTGTCATCACTGGTGAGTAAATCACTTCCAGAACTTGACCTCCCCTCCTTCTTGGAGAACATTGTTGTCTGGTGGTACTTTGCTATGGGTCAATTAACTGAAAGTTAGCCACTCCACTGTACTAGTACATTAGTGATGTCCATAAGCAACCTATTGAAGTGAGAAATTGTGTAGCAGATGAAGGTTGTATGATCATTAGCTTTAGTCAAGTAGGAAAGTCAGTTATGTGAGAAGTGCTATGTGATGCAGTGCTACTGAATTTCAGTTCACATGCAACGCGTGCAACTCTCAAGAAGTCTTCGGTAAACATCGATTTGCAAATTTCTATCTGATAAGTGGGAATTTTCAATCTATACTTGAAAGTTTGCTTGAATTAGAAGCAAAGAATGTAAAAATAAACTTATGAAGGACTTGAATCTATCAATAAGAGGAAATCAAAATGCAGGATGAAACTAAGGGCCCACTGCTTTATGGCATAGCACTTATTCTGTGAAGTGTTGAGGATGAGATTGTTTTAACAGTCAGCGGGAGTCAAAGCCTCAATACCTCTAAAAAATCTGTCTCTCTGTGCTTTACATTCTTATTGCTTTCTTTGAGGGGGAGGGAGGTTTGAAGGTCACAGAATCGGGCCATTTGCGTAACTAGAACCAGATGATTAATTACTTTTTTAGGGATTTTGTTCCTCTGAAAATTTTATCCCAGAAAAGCATGAGGACACACAAAGTCTGTGGTTGAAAGAAAATTATATTAAGATTACAGAAATATTGTACGTCACAGTTCTATGGGAAGTGGCTTTTCATTGTTTAGCATAAGAAAAAGAAATACTAACAAGTCAGGCTACACAGCTGGGGTTTGTGCTGTATAATAAACTCCAAATAAAGGAGTTTTATAACAAGCCTTTAAATATTGCACCCAAGCTGAAAGTACATAGATTGGAAAGTCTCAGACTGAAAAGAAATCAGTTAGCACGATTAACATTCAAACTAGATTAACTGTCATTTTAGCTTAAAAAAACTCCCACTCCATTCTTTCATGCTCCTCCCTCCAAAAAATTTGGAACTCATCACTGGAAATATCACCTCAAGAATCTTTTTCTGCTTTCTATTATTTAAACCAGAGACGTATGTACTCATTTGAGCAAAATAAGAATGAATCTAATTTTTTTTTCTCAAATCAGAAACAGATCCAGATGAGGATTTCAAAATTATGAGAACACTTTTTTATTTAGATTTCTGTGCATTTAAGTGGTATGTTCTAGGGAAAATGCTGATTATTGTCAAATGTTGAAGACTAGGTCTCAAAGCCCATTGAAACCACTGGGAAAACTGCAAACAATTTTGAAGTGCTTTGAATCAGGCCCTTTCTGGAACAGTCCCTGAACATAACACAGGGGATGGGACGAAACATATCTCATTATGTTGCTCCAAAGGCTCTGTTTATCATGGCAAACTGACAGGTTTGAGCACCTTCACACACTCTGTTTCCTTCTTTGCACTTTGTTTGGCCCAGTTTTGGCCTGGGCTGACCAGCTTCTCCCAGTTAATGACCACATATCATTTGGGTGACTATTGCGGATGTAAGGCTTTTCCCAAGAGGTAGCGTGGATGTGGTATCTGGAGTTAAGTACAAAGAGGAGGGCTGGTTGTGTGAGTCCAGACCATGCTAATGCCATTAATCCTCAGAGCCGGAGAGTGGTTCTGGACACATTAACAGGCCACAGGTTTAGCAGAAGGGAGGCCTCTGTCAACTCTTATCCAAAAATCACTTTTTTCAATGAAGTCTCTCTGTTTTCAGCTGGGTTTACTCCAGAACACTATTTTTGTAGTTTCTCATTTCCCCTCTCATTTCCCCCAACCTTGTTCAGCATGTGAGTTGATCACAGCAGCAAATAGGTATGGAGAGAGCTAAACAATGCTGCAACGGACAGAATTATAAGGAGATTATGCTGTCTTCTGCAGGTCCTCTTCTGTGTGTATAAAATCCTACGCGTTAATATGTTTCCAGGAGCCAGCCACACTGAGCCTGTAGGAGGAAACCCAAAGGGGCTGGTGCCCTACCAGGCATTTGCATCTCCAGAGCTTGGCTGACCTTGGTTGAACACTGCTTTTCAGCCTACCACCCGGGCTGGGAGAGAGGAGGTGAGCAGCGGTGACATGTCCTCCAGGCTAAGCTACTCCACAGCTCCCTTAGAGGAAAGCAAATCCTCAGCTACTTTTCTTCTGGGCTGCTTTCTGGTGGTTTTGTCTTGCCTTTCCTCAGCACCAGGAGCTGGTTGAGCCCAGTGCTTCTGAAAGCCCCATTCTTCATGAATACCACTGAATGGGCTTTTTACAAGGTAAAGTTTGACCTAAGGCTTTTGATATTCTGAAAGGAATCCCTTTTACAATGAGTGGCATTACATTAAAAGGACAATTCTGTTCTCTCACTGGAGTGAGATCAGAATTGAGGTTTCTGCAATTTTTCTGTTGACATAGCTTTGATATAACACAATCCCCCTGATGTTTTTGGTGCTGATAAATAAATGCATTTATATGTTGTGCTCTTACATTCTTGGTACTAACTGAGGAAGCAGAACAATAATATACTCTTGTCAATACAAGCACTGCCCTGGGAATTGACTAATTAACATAAAACTCAGCCCTGCAGGGACATTTCCAGGTTAGTTTTTGCTGCCTCAGCAAACTATAGGGTTTGGGCTGTTAACTACTTTCAGATGCTCTTTGTCTTTCAAGAAAGAAATAAAGAACATCCACATTGCTTTAGGCAAGTTAATGATTCTACAGAACACTTACCTTTTTTACCATATGCTTCACGGCAGATTAAAATCCTGAAGGAGCGAAGGATTATATACCATCTATAGTCCTTTGGCAGAAAAACATGTAGTCTGAACTAAAAGTGAATGGCTGAATGTGACGTTTATATTCATTGTTTTTCCAGAACTGCATACTGACAATGTTTAATTTTGCTCAAAATAATACAAAGGCAGAGGTTTTGTAGATACTTTGATTTCTCAGGGTCTCTTAAGGTTATGACAAGCAGTTCACACTGGCTACTGAGAAAACTAGAGAGACTTGCATATCCACTTCTGTAAAATCAGAAGGAAATTTGGCCTAACTTGGCAAAGAGGAGATGTACCTAAAATGTTGAGAAACTCAGGATTCTTGGGTTTTGTGTGTGAACGTATGTGTTTGTGTCAATTACTTACTTTTCATTCACATTCTTTTCCTTGGACCTCAAAACAAAAGTTTCTTGCCTACAGAAAAATATGAGAGAAAAGAGAAAGAAATTCAAACAAACTGAAATTTGAGTCTTACAGGTAAAGAAAACCTAATTGTTTTTATTCATTTTCTCTAGATCTGGATGTTATAGAAATTGGCTCTCCTCCTTGTACTGTTTGTCTGATATTATGAATTATTATCATAAATCTGTTATTAATGGACATGTCTGCCCATTGCTGCTATTTATTAATTAACAAAATCACATTCTGCAATTCATAGAAATAATCTGTAGAAAGTAACAATGGCATAATTTTCTACCAGAGGATTGAAAACTGTTTGATAGGTGCTCAAGAGCTACAGCTAAAAGGACTCAGAAGTTACATTTCAATGAGCACACATACTTTCAAAAAGTGTTTTGTAAAAGCAGAAAAATAAGCATATGTGCAAAGTGCAAGTTTGAGAAAGCCGACACCATGGCACATGCAGATACATGCAATGTTCATAGTTCTGTTTTGTACACACATTTGCTTGTTGGTGCATGAATACGCTTACTTTGTGAGTGCACTGCAGGCGTGATTATCAGAAGACCATGTGTGTATATATAACTATGCATGCCTATCGGCACAAGTTATTAAGGTTGCCCAAACCTATCTGATCCTGCTGTACAGGCTTCACAAACTTCACTCATTTGGAAGAAAATTTTACACTATATATGTCTGCTTGCATGTGTTGGTTTTTTTCTGCAAATTTCAAACATAATACTTCAATGTTTACTAAAAAAGGAAGAAAAAACCTTAAGAAAACATGTACTGTTTCACTCTTCATCAGACATCCTGGAAAGGTTTAATTTGTGTCACTGTGGCTTTTGGGTTTCAGAATAGCAAATTGGATTGAGGAGAACTTTGAACTGAACCAGGAGAACTTAAAGAAACCAGAAAGGTGGGGGAAAGTGAAATCTGATGTGGAGCCAGCTGGTAGCCAGGAATACATGGGAAAGGTGGCACCTGAGAAAAGAAGAGAGATTTATTGTGAGAGATGAGTGACCACAGGATCAGGAGTCGGACGCAAGGGAAAGGAGAGTTTGTTACACCAGTATTTTGAAGAGGATGAGGCAGCAAGTGTTAGTCTTGGGGTGATCAGAAAAAAAACAGCCTTTGTGCCCTCTAGCACTTGGAACAACACCAAGTGTCTGCAAAAGTCACTGACGAGATCTTCATTTCCTCTTATCCCCATCCACACGAGCACTGGCAATTTACTACTGCCATCATCTAGTATGACAATTGTCGTGCCAGTCGCAGAGATCTGTGCCATGGTTTCAGTGTTTCCAGCACTGCTGATTCTGGAAGTCAGCAAATTTAAAGATGCTAAAAATATGCTGATGAAATCTGAGCAGTATTCTTTATTTCCACTAGGTACCTCTCTCATGATCAGTATAATAACTTTTTGTTAGTTTAATCTGCCTTTACTATCCTGAAACTCTTAAGGCAAGCTAGGCATAGGTTTTATTTGACTTTTCCCTGGAGATTCTTCCCTGCACACAGTAACAGCGGCTGTCTGTCATATATCTATAGTGTGCTAAAACAGAGGGAATCCTGCATTTTGCCTTTATTGTCAGGAAGTGTCAAAAGTATTAATAGCATAGATTTTGCTAGCTAGCTAAAATTCTCACACTGCAATCTTGTGCATCAGCATTTTTTTTTTACCACAGATGGTCATTTATGTAACACTGTTGGAAATTGTGGCTGTGTTCCACAGCAACAGGAAAATGGGATACATCTGCACTGTGTGGGGAAAAATACAAATGAACTAGAAGCTATGCAAACATTTAAATTACAGGGAAACGGGACTGCGATAAGCCCTGGACTGCATGAGCAGGAAGAGAGTGTCAGCCTCACCCATGCCCTGAAAAAATGGTCACATTTATGGGCTACTCTATTGTACTAAGTGGAAGTTTGTTTATGTGGGACCTTCCTTCCCTCAGGACTTCCTCTGAGAGGAAATGTCGTCACTATTCAGTAGGGGTCAATTGTTATGCATTCAAAACTCAAACATAAAATACTATCACCCAATGCAACAAAGTGGAAAGGAATAAATAAGATTTCTCCATTTACATATTTAGAAACATTTACAACAGTTATTCTTGCTCACCAATACTTTCAGAAAGCTGAGAAAAATCAAACAGGTCTTGAGTTGCTAGAATAATACTGTTTTACAGGTACCCCAAACACTACTCAGTATTTGATGAATCCCACCGCTTTTGTCAGCTCTGCTGTGGGAATATATTTCAAATGGAAGAAGACTAAAAAGTCCATAGCTGTAAAACCAGGGTCGTGCTCTTATGGGAATACTCAGGTAAGTCTGGTCCGTGTTTTGGACCAAAGTGCTCTGGACCTGAAGTGCTCTGGATGAGCACTTTTCTGAGGCCATATTTGCAGCTTAGATGTTTCTTGAGGTTTGTTGTTTGTTTGTTTTGTTTTTTCTCATGGTGAAACAGGAATACTCTTCGAGATAAAAGAGCTAATATTAATGTTGCTTTCCTTTGTTATTGTCATTGTGCTGTCAGTCAAATGAAATAACTATGGATGAGACTTGTGGATGGGGAATACACCGAACTCTTGGAGTGACAGAATGACAGAATGGCTGAGATTGGAAGAAGCCTCTGCAGATCACCTTATCTCATCCAACCCCTTGCTCAGCCAGGGTCAGCTAAAGCTGCTTGCCCAGGACAACATCCAGTTAGGTTTTGAGTGTCTCTAAAGGGTGGAGACTCCACAACCTCTCTGGGCAACCTGCTCCAGTGTTTGGTATTTTTCTTATGTTTAAATGGAATTTTCTGTATTTCAGTTTGTGCCCATTGTCTGTGTGCTTTTGTTAAGCTCACGGTAACTGTGTTGTTCTGGCACCAGCCATACTGGAAAAGCACTGGGCACCAACCGGACAAAGGCACAACTGAAAATTTTTGCTCCCCACTTACAAAAGGTGGTTAGCAAACTTTTCTCTCTTAGGTGAGCAGACTTTGTCTCCAGGTATGGATTGGCTCACACTTTTATATTCATTTTGCATTAGGCTGTAGGACACCTGAAAACAAAGGAACGTGGGGAACAGCAGTTGGCAGGGCACATTTGTGTCCAGAAGAGGCACCACAACTGTGACCAATGTTGAACTCTCTTCACGGCCTGTGTCTTGAAGTTTCAAGTTTCAGCGTCCATGAAGTCTTCTTCCCTATTGCATGGTCTACACTAAAAGTAAGTTGCCTATCTTCTCTCAGATCAATGTTCCTAAGGGGAGATAAAACAATCAAGGGGGCAAGGAGATGTTAGTTAGTCTTTCCAGTGGAGCACTTAAGAACTCTCCTCCAAGGACAATATGTAAAATATAGCACAGCACAACATTACAAATTGGTGTCAACCTGATTAAAGCTCTGTTGGGTAAAGCACGGTAGTCTACCAGCCGATTTTATCCTGGCTAGAGACCTGGTCCAACATGTTTAAGCAGATTCCTCCATCTTTCCTCCCTTTCTGGGCCTTTTTCTTTCCTTCCCTCCCTCCTGCGCCCCCATGCAGGGATTGCCCAGGGTTTCAGCCTCACAGGGAAGGAATAAGTGGAGGGGCTTTCATTTTGCACATGTCCACGTAACCTTTCCGCCAAGGCCTGCAGCCCTCGGAGCCCCGGCTCCAGGCCGTGTCCAGGCCACCAGCCCCTTGCATCACAGCTGAAAGAATGTCGCCTGTGAGGCAGAAATTCCCACCATGAGAATCGCGCCTCTGTGTTGCACAACAAAGGCCACCGCATTGTCTCCCTGTTAAGCGAGTGTTAAAATGCGCATATGTTGGCCAGGGCTGTTGCATCCGAGGGTCCATTTAGGAAGCAGTGGTTTTTCCCCGCCGCTGACTGCTCTGAATCCCCTCATATTAGCACATTAGCACACATGCGGGCCGCCTTATCAGATTAGCTACAGTTGTCACAGATTAGTTCGCCCTGTGAAGGAGCCGCAGAGGTACCTTTGACCATTCATTCAAAAGAACCAGAAAGGTTTTTTTTTTCTTTTTTACTTGCCTTCAACCATCAGAGTGCAAAGCAAATTAAAGGGAAAGCCTTTCTCGCTTTCCCTCTCATTTTGGTAACAGGGTAGCTGAGGGATGGAAATTAGGGTGGACTAAACAGAGAGATATTAATGGATATCTAATATTCATCTAGAAAATATTTACTTAACCCCTTAAAAATATTTCTGTGTTTTCTTTCCTCACCGATGACTGCACTCTTTTGTTGAGATACAGCCTTTCTGAAGCTCAAAGTTGCTTCTTTATGTTCTGCTTCTCTTATTCTTTTCCTCTGCTTTTTTATTACAGCTAATTTGCAGTGTGGTTCGATGATCACTATTCTGCAGATTGGGGGTAGGGGAGAGGAAAAGACTTGCTAGTAGCTCGTTACATTATTTATTTAACCCATCTTGCTCCTTAAAAGGTTGTGATAGCTGGTAAAATAAACAATGACTCAAAATACCTTTGGCATTACTTGCAGTCTACACAGGCATCAAGACAGCCTAGAGAAGACATAACACCTTGGAAGTGTAGTGACAGCAAAGATTTCAACTGTCCTCTCTGAATGAACGTGGTGGTAAAGGAGGCTTAGAAAGTTACAAAAACATATAACTGAAACTGCTGGTTAGCATTCACACTTTTGGCACCAAAAAAAAAAAAATATATATATGGAAGGAAACTGTGGTGAGGAAGGAATGCAGCAATTCCTTACACCTCTGTGCTTTCTAGGGGAGGTGTTACACGTCCTTGCTGCCAGGCGTAGCATTGCTGTGCTCAGTTTGAGCTTGTTTCTGGGCCAGAGAAGAAGAATCAGAAGGCAGTGTCACTGCCCTTAATGCCCTCAGCAGATTAGCTGTGCTGCCTGCATATGGGGAGACAGAGGGGATGACCCTCAATGCCAGGATTGGCGTTCCCTTTGTCGTACCGGTGGGCTTTGAGTCTCTGCTCATTGGTCTGGTGCAGAATTTTTTCTCTTGGAAATGAAGAAGAAATCAAAAACTGAGCTGTGACTTTTGTTTTTCTGATCGCAGGTAACCAAAGCGCATCATCATTACCAGGACTTTAATTGTTAACTCTTCATTCAGCTTCTCCCACAAGTACTGGAGTACAGTCTTAGCAATACTGTTTACCCGTCTGTTTCTCCGCACAGGCTTAAACCTGGCTGGTTCTATGTGCTCTGTTTATAAACAGTAGAAAGTACAATAGATCATTTGTAAAGGCATTAGTGCATTAACAGAGGCTGGAGTTTTGGTGCTTCTGAGCAAACAGCCCAACTATGTATTCTCAAGTGCATGCAATCGTACTTGTCTAAGACTACAGCTTTAGGCTCAGAGCATGAACTTTTTGGTCCTGGGATCGTAGCTGACAGTGAAACCCTGAAATATTCCTAGCCGAGTTCTGACTCACTTTGTAGATCCTGTTGAAATGCAACAATATTTCTATTACAGGCATTTTTTATTTTATTGTTTTCAAATCATAGGGCCACATCTATAAGACAGGGATGTGGAGGAGGTAGCAAAATCATCCCTTTGAGCCCTATGTCACAAAAACGTACATCACTGATGGTGCTTCCCAGCAATAAGTTTTAAACAACGATTTATGATCAAGATAGTGAGGCAACAGCAGTAACAACAAAACGGGGTGTATGCAGGAGAAATCAAGCAGTTGCACCCTGCTTTTGCTTTAAGTGGTTGCATCTTATTAGTTGATGAAAACAGTCTCCATGCTATAAAGTTATGAGAAGAGTTCATTGTGACATCTGTTTCTTCTTTTGTCAGATAGGATGGTAAAAACCTTACATTATTAATTTCCTGTCTTTTTTTCTGATAAAAAGCACCAGTGTTTATATTTTTATATTTCCACATGCACCTAGTTCAGTATGGTCATTTTAAAATTCTATTTCATTATATATCTCTCTATATATGTATAAATGGTGTTAACTGATTTGTTCCAGTTTTGAATTTCTCTTTTGAAAGGGTGTGATGTGAAAAGTAGCAGTGAAAGTAGAATTGTAGTTCTCAAATCGATTATTTCCCTATCAATTGAGAAATTATTTTCTGTGTTTCTGTGAAAAATGGTTTTTCAGTCCTCCACCGACACCTTTCAAATGCACCCACTGTGAGTCTATGCACCGACTTCAGTCATTAATCTGAATTTAGCAAAGCTGTTTTGTTGATGACCCTTCTGTCTTTATCCCAAACCAAGAAAATAGCTGCAGAGCTAAAGGCCTAAATTCCCAGTGATTACATCTATTTTTCTTCCTTAAATAAGCACATAGGAGTCTGGGTCAGAGTATGAATCTCCTGTTTCCATTAGTTATTGTTACTACATTGTCCCAAGTGTCACCTGTCTTGTCAGTGTAAGTAAAGAGTCCCAGTTCGAGAGACCCCATTGAATGTGAAAGTGCTGATTTTCACACAGTCCTCTTCACTTAATGAAGTTAAGTGAGTGTTGTCTGCAGCAATTCATTCTGCTGCTGAAGATGTAAATTAGAGTATTTTCTGGAACACCAATTCAAATCCAAACAGTAATCTTCCATGCCCCCAAAGCAAAAGTTAAGCTCAGTCTACTAAATGTTTGATTTTTATCTAAATGATAAAACAGTCTGTCTTGCTTGCCTTGGGCAAAAGAGACTAGAATTGAGACCTGTGGCATTTTACGCTTTGATTCACGTAACTGAGGTCCTGGCAGCTAACCCTGCATCTCATTTCTCTTACGACATGGCTTTCTCCCCTTCCACAATCCCAGGCAATGCGGCAGCCTGATCTGTGAGCTGCCAATGCAGTCGTGACATATAGCATGTGGGGTCAGAAAACGGTGGGGAGGCGATGCCATTGGGGATGGAGATGGAGAGCTGCTGCCTGCTGTGATCCGTGTGTGGAGAAAGACCAAGGCTGGACAGCATGGTCCCTGGCAGGAGCCAAGCATCACTGCCTCCCTGCCCCTGGCCCTGTCACCTACCCGCTTGCTTTTGTCACCTCAAGCAGTCTGTCACACTGGGAGAGAAGCAACTTGACATGTCTGCATGACACACGGTTTTGACCCTTCTTCAGTTCTGTGATGCAGCTCATAGAAGAAAATTCCTGGCTTTGGTCATTTTATGACCTAGTCAAAAGAAACACAAAATTTTATGTGAAATATCCATGGATTTTTAAAAACACGTTTCTATCAAAATATCAACAACATGTTATTGAATTATTTAAGTTGCCCTTACTTGTTTCAACAAGCATCTCCTTATTTTAACACACTGGATTAAACTCAGGCTTCATCAAACTTGAATAGGAAATTGATTATTTTAAACACAGGAGAGCCACTTCACTTACAACAAGTCTTTCCCATAACTGATGAACTCCTGCAAGCTCTGTGGCTGCTGACCTGGTCTGGGGAGCCTTGTTCTCGTTGCTGATGTTGCACATTGTGAGAATATTGGCTGCGCAAATCCTGACACTCGGTGTGCAGATTTTGCATTCCAATACTCGGAGCGCTCTGTAAGGGTGTGCAGGGCTGGTATGCCGGCTCTCAAAGCACAATGGGAATTATGGATATGTGTCTCTGGGCCAACAATTATTTCCATGTGCTTGCTAAATGAGCGCAGGGAGGGAAGACTTTCCTCTTGTTTAGTCTCTATCACTGTCTTTGGTGCTGTATTGCTTTTTAATATAAACCTCCCCACACACACTACCTTAGCCCAGCCCTCTTAGATATTTGCCTGGCTTTCATTAAAACACTAGTGCATGAAAAGCTGTAAGTTCACAGGGCTGGAGGGCATCTTTGCTGAAGCTGGAATCTTTGGTAAATAACTTACTGCACTTTTGGAAGTGTTAAAAGTAACTAAGCACCTAATGAATGAGTACCTGAACAACAGTTAGTCAAACTATTCCCACTATTCTTTTTTGCTACTAGAAGTAAATAAGTAGTGAATGCTTTTTCAACCACTGTATATTGTTGGCAGCTCAGACTCCCTATCAAACGTGTGTAGGTTCACAGGGCTAAAGAATATCATACTTGTGTACAGTGCCCTGTCTAGCTATCAAAAGCAACAGGTTTGTAGGCAGACTTAGGCTTTTCCTTCTGTCAGAATAGGCTGGGCTACAAAAATAACAGTATCAGAGCAACAGCTGGCTTAGTCACATAATGCTCTGCTATATAGTCTGGACTTCTTGTTTTCATTTCACTTTCTTTTGTTTTAGAGACAAAAAAGGAAGCCCTTGGGGGAAAAGACTTCCAAGTTTATTGCTTGACCAAAGTTAGCTGGCTCCGACATAAGCAGCCTTTATTAACTGGAGCTCTAACATTTCTTTCCCTGAATGTAACATTGACACTGGTGCCTCTGTTCAGCCACAGAACCAGTACCAAACAGGCCCTGGTGCAGGGCAGCAGGCTTTCTCACGCTGCTTTTCCAACTGCTGTAGTGTCATCTGCCATGGCCTATCCCTAGGGTTAATAGATAAATCACTCTGTACGGTCATAAACAGCCTAGACTCTGCCCTTAGACTGCCCAATTAGGTATCACTCTGCTCTGTGTGGCTTCCATTTTAGGAAATGGTTTGAGATCACCACACTCTTCTTCACATGGAAGTGACAAGCATTTGCCAGCCCCAGCTCTACTACGATTTGAAATCTGTGGCCTATATCAGGGACTGATGGAGCTCTCGTATGGATGGGAAAGGGGGAGAGCTGGACCGGTCAATGGCAGCTCCTCTGTCAAGTGACAAGTGCTCCTACTTATCGCACTCCTGCCACACTGCACTGTGCTGGTAGAGAGCAGTTCATTTACTGAGCCACCTGCACCAGACATCTCATTTCAGGGCACTGTTCTTGTGGAAAAGAAACAGCAATGGCCTGATCAGCCATATCAATATGTGAAGTGAGATAAAGGTGTAGTGAAGAAAACACTCCCTGCACATACAGAGCAACTTAAAAATTATTGCTGTAAAGGACACTTTTTAGCTAATAGTACTGGCCCTAAATTAGACTGTATGGCTCTTGCTAAAAGGGCCAATTCTATTGTGTCAGTCCTTTGATAGAAGATAACGTAAAAAGATCAGACAAAGGAAGAATGAAGTGAAGAATAACACGAGAAATTTTATCCAAGGTGCCTGTAATACTGTATCTTGGTGATGGATGACTAAATATTTTTGAGTCTTCATAGCATTATGCAGCACAGAAGAGTGCGATACACTGTCTTCTTTCTTTTGCTTTTTATGCTGAGCTATATGAACAGCTGTCTGGGTTCCTGAAGCAGCAAGTTAAATATTTTGTCTATAAGGTCACTTTTGTTATCACATGTGGTGTTGCAAGGAAATTTCCAACTTCGTTTCAAAATAACTTTGGCAGAACATGAGATTCAAGCCAAGAAAGCCGCCTCCTCCTTTTCCCAGCTTCTGTCAACACCCGATCAAGGGTCGGCAACCTAAACCCAGCTCATAGGTAGTTGGCTAGCTCGTTTTTTTATTTCTCCAGGGACAAAAACAGACTTCCTTGCTAAGATAAGGGCCCTCCCTTCCTTCAGTGATCGAGCTCTAGAAACCCTTTTCTTAGGTGCACCACATAATCTAGATTTTTTGCTTTCCATACTTGGGTTAGGCATGTAGCATACATTTCAGTTAAAACAAACACTGTTCCCAACATGTCTGGCTTGTTCTTTTGACACAGTTTCTTGAACAGGATTTGACTTGCCAGCTAGCTGTCAAAAGGTTGGGGAAAAGATAAATCTTTATTTGGATAAATACTGTGCTAGATACTTACAGTGGAGCTCACCTTTTCTAATAACCAGTTTATGTTTTTCTCACACTATATCTATCTATATCTCATGTGTTTTGCTATAAATCTGTGCTTGTAGGTTTTTTGTATGTCTGAGTCTGTGTCAAAAATAGAAACACAGCTCTAAATTGTGTTCTTGGTACTGTTTCCTGCCTTTGAAGAATCTCTATAGACCAAAGGATTAGTAATATTCAGGAACAGGTATATTCAGGATAGGTACTGCTCATTGCCCCTGTGGATCTGGTCACCGACAAACTTCATGCACGATCACAGGTCAGGCTCCTCTTCCCCACTCATCAGGCAGCTGAATTTGGATACAAGTACTGGATCCATGAGCCTTGAAGTTTCCCTGCATCTGGTCAGGCTCAAACATCTTGCTTTGGCCTTTCAAAGACTTTCAAAGATCTACCTTTTTTTCCTCCCTAGACTTCAGTCATGCTACCGTTTAAGGTGTTCTTATTTGGAGAGACAGCTGTTCATGGATTTTCAGGTTTTTTCTTCTCTGATACCAACCAGCTGATTCAATTTACTCTGACACCTTCACCAGTACAGCAGTTTCATCAGATATATGAGATTCAAACCATTTCACAGAGTATCTACTTTTCATTCACAACTGTCCCGTCACTCGACTAGAGGGTCATTCAGACAAAGTTTAGTTTTCAGAGAAACTGAGTGTCAAAGTGATCTAGAGGAGCCCTGAGTTTTCTAATTCGACATTTTACTGATCTTGCTGGATAAAGGGCACTGCGTTCTTGTCGTTGCTCAGTTCTGTAAAAAAACAAGTGCAGAAGCTGAACATTGAATAAAACTGAACTGAAACTGGCTAGGGTAGCGGAGGAAGTTTAGGAAGAGAAAGGAAAGAAGGTGTTGAGGAAGATAATAGGTAGTGGCAGAGCTAATTTGTAAAGCGTCTTCTTATTAAAAACAAAACAAAACAAAAACAGAAAAAAAAGAAAGGATTGTAGTGGAGAGGGTTGCTATAGTGAGACTAATCTTACGACCTAATGTATGAGTGCTCTCAAAAGACTGGATGTTCCAGTTCAGTGAAGCAAGATGGCCCCCTGCAGTATTGTTAGCCCCCTCACAAAGAAATTTTGCTTCTAATCTAGGAACATCACTGTACAAAACACCAACAGATCTGCTGTGGTTTACCATCGGTTTCACTCAAAACACAAGGTAAACATTCTTTGCTTTAAAACATCAGTAAAAAATAGAAGTCCTCAGTTACCAACTTTGCTCCTTGTGCTTCCGAATGCCTCCTGCACGGTACTGACGTGAGATTGAAACAAAATTGGTTTTAGAGTAATACCTCTGAACCCCCAGGAAACAAAAGTACTCTCTCAAACTCATGTGGTGAAGATCGCAATAGGGTAATAGTACAGACTGAAAAGAAAACCTTGCCAGAGTTGTGAAGTCAAGAGAGAAGCAAAACTTCTTCATGAGTGAGAAGGTAAACCTCAGAAAAAAAGCACTGTGCTCCACACGCATTCAGAACAGGAACATTGATGTGTATTGTATGCATTAAAAGCTTTTTATTTCTCCCATCCTATTACATTTCCCTGACACCAGTGAAAATGGGATAGCATACTTTTTTGAAAAGAAAAGAAGTTTTAATAATGTATTGGTGTTTTGGCAACATTCGGGGCTTTCAGGTTATCAAATTCTTTTCACTGACACAACAAATTATGTGCTTTGTAACAGCCCAACAATTTCATGCTTTAGAACTTGTACATACTGTGGAGTTGTATATGTACAATCAATATACATCTGTAACCTGTGTCTGGTAATATACAGCAAAATGCAGAATTTACTGTTTATTTAGTAGTTATGCAGGAATATGCAGTGATTTTCCCGCTGAAGTACATAAGGCTTCTTTGGCATCTGCAACTTAAAGCACCATTCAGGTCACACATTGCAAAAGCTGGGAAAAGGAGAGAAGGACCAGATAAAAAGGGACTCAAATATTTTCTTAGCAATTAAATACAACAGTTCATAAGGTTCATAAAGTCAAATAAATTCCTTTGCTAGTCCTGCTTCCTCTCCCCCCTCCCCCTGCTTTGTATACCTTTATGATTTCTAGCACTATTATTTGCAAGGCAGTAACACCATGCCCAGTGCTTGACAGAGAGATGTGCCAGACAACCAGAAGTAAAAGCATTCAAAAAGAAGGCTGTTTCATAATAATTCTAATTCATGCTTTAGCTCGTTCCCATCAGATTTCCAACCTAACTCAGAAAATCAAAAATGGACTTGGGAAGTTTGAATGAGTGTAAACTTTAATAAAAACTAATTTCCTCTCTACCTCCCAATGCTGAACTTAACACATCACTCACCGAAACCCACCCAAGCTCTAAAGACTCGATGTTGTGAGGTCTGTGTGGCCTTCTACAGACTGCTTTGGTGTGGGAGCTTGGATTGTTTTTGACCCTGTGACACTGAATGGCCAAGAGCTTCCATGCAAGCACAATGGTGCTGTTAGTGCCCATTACTAAAAGCCTTCTTGTTTCTTTCAACTGCTCACAGGCCTCCTAAACAATGAAAGAAATCCATACATCATTAATAAGGAGATTTGATTTAAATTCTGCTCTAAGAGAATTCTCAGATATCCTCCTCATTTTATTTTTTTTTTTAAGTGAAAATTGCTGAAGTCTGATGTAAGGCAGAATCTTAATGCAGAGAAGTGTTAGGTCTTATTTAGGAATACCTGGAAACTATTGGGAATTGTAATCATGGAGCAAACTGGAACTCAGTGCTGGCACACCAGTAAGTAGCTCCCATGGAATGGAAGCTCGCTGAGTTTGGGGATATGTCAGCTAGTGAAAAAAAGCCTGTTCCTGTAAAATGATCTCTTTTGACTCAAGAGATTTTATGACTTTAATATTTCTAATAATGATAACTTTATTTGTATTGGAATTACATGTATTACAAATTTCTAACAGCCATTTGTCACTGAAAATGGACACATTTTCACTAGAAAAGGGAATTGCTAAATTCCACCAGGAAGTTGATGAGAAAGGAAATGGAAGAGGATAGCCCATATTTGTCTTTGTAGTGAAAGGTTGTTAATATACACATCAATAATTTTACTTCGAATTGTGAACAGTCGACCCAGTTAAAAATCAGCTGGTACAAAAGAATCAGGGTTATTTGTCACATGAAAGTAATGAGAGTTAACTCTCTGTATCTCTACTGTCTTCCGTGGAATTAATTTCATGAGAAATGAATGCTGATTGGGGATTTCAAAAGGTTTTAATCTGCCGTCACTTTGAATTTGAAACCATTTTCTCATTTTGATATTTTTTTAGAAAAATAAATAACAACAACAGAATATTTCAGAGAAACTTCTAAGTTGGACTATAATGCATGAGAGATGATTGGTTTGTACTGCTAAGATTAGTCCATCTGCCAGAGTAAGGCCTGAAACAAATAATGCTGTCTTCACTGTAGATATATGTAAGTAACATCTTTGAACGTTTAAAAGATATTCTAGTGCAGAATAAGCCAGCATACTAATGATTAGGTAGAAAACAACTGTTGTATCATGCTTATTCTTCACAGGTTCCAATAATGATGCTCAGTTCCTCATTGAGTTTATTTTGGTAATGTAGCAGATATCTATCTATGTATCTATCCATCTATGTATCTATCTATGCATGCACGCGCGCGTGCACACACAAGTATATATAAATATATTTAGAGAGAGAGAAAACTTGGAAAAGGAATTTTTCTTCTCATGTCATTAAATCTAATTGAATACTTTTGAATTAAACAACAGAGTTATTCTGTAATTACACTAGCCTAACTCAGAGCACAGTTTATTTTAGCAGACAGAAACATTGTTATATAAACTGAATTCTCACTCTGAATGCACTCCTCATACAGCTCATGCATAATTCTTTTGTCAGGTGAATCAAACTGGCTCATAAAAAGATTATATAGTTTTATATATATGCATAACATATATATATATATATAATTTAGAGATATATATTATAGATATATCTTCAAGTCTGCTCTCTGATGTGTATTATGGCTTCCCATGAAGGTAGCTGCAAAAAAATTCCAGAGGCACGTTCAGTGATTCTTTTACCTTGGGCCCCCTGATCTCTGTAAACCTGAGCAGGGTCGTATCAAAAATGTCACATTCAGTTTAAAGATTCTTAAATTCTTTTGCATCTACTCTCAATGAAACTTGAGGAAGACATAACCTCAGGCCTCTGTGGAAACCTTTCTGTTTTGAGGGGATTTAGGAACTTATCTCTATGTCAGGTTTTCACACTATACTCAGTAAGTACGTGGTTGCTTTGCAGAGCAGTGAAATGTGATTTCTTTGCCATAAATGTTTAGGCAGCAACACCAAACATCAGTTTAAAACAGGAAATTAAGGATACTTTTTCGATTTAATTTGCTTTGGAGATTTAGGATAGGAAAAAGTATATATGCTTCTGAGGATGAAATAATTCTTTGGCATTTGGGTACATCTGGATTAACATTTCAGTATGGGTCAGGCCTGTGCTTTTACAGCGAAACTCTTGCTTGTCCCCAGCTACCGTGGGTTGGTTCACATCAGCAAGAGCACAAACTGGATTGTTTTAGGATGTCATTAAGCCAAAAGATGCAAACATAATACACTCCAAACCACCAACTGGCAAATCAGTTCACACTTGAATATTCCTTTGACTGTGTAAATAAGTTCATGTTGAGCATGTACAAGTCCTTGCTATGTTTGTTTTCACAAATATTTGAGCAACTGAGACTCATTAGCTAGAACAGTATCAGAGCCTCGATCACAAAGTCACTTGAATGAATATGCATGAAATCACCATTAGTTTTGCATTTAGAGTAATTATTCTGCACACATATTTAACCAGGAAATGGACAGCAAAGAAGCTATGACTCAGTCCCTTGAGGTCAAGTGAGAAAAGTGTTTCAGGGCTGATTTTCTACTGCTTTGCATTTTGTATGTTTCTGCAAAATGAGTGTGAAACGTTATCCATTCTGTTTTGAAAATGTTTCACAACAATGAATAATGCTGTTTCAGTAAGTAGTTATGTTATTCATCTGTCTGTATCTAATTCTTGCTTATACTTAGAATGTAAACTTTTGAGAACAGGGACATACCATATTGGTATTATGCAGAGCAGAGTAGGAACTTGTTCAATGTCTGGAACTCCTGTGCACTCTCACAGTGTTACAGTGTTGTTATGCAATATTGAAGATGCTGGAGACTCTGCCATCTCATATTTAGAATCTTGTAAATTGTAAAGGATATATGTAATCAATCTATATGTTAATATAAGAGTCGAGAGAATACTGATCACTACATTGTACAAAGAACAATCACAGATATTCATTCCATGAGTAGACAGAAAGGCAAAATTTGCCAAATAAGACAGGAGTTGGGAATTATTACCTATGCTCTAGTAAATACATCTAAGGGACGACGTTATGGTCATACCGTGACCAAAAATGGAGTTTCTAGTATGGGAAACATTATTTTCTGCTCCCTCCCTTCCTCTTCTCCTTCTCCACCCCCACTCTTTTGTTCTTTACCATTCAGTGTTTTGGTTCAAGTTAATTAAAGATTCCTGTTGCAGCCTCCTGGAGTGAAATTCTGGCAGTATGCCCAGTGCCGCCATAGTCATGTGTAAGCAGCCCCTCCAGTGAGCTCCATAATGTCTCTAAGAAACTATACAAAGAGGAAGAAAGAAACTGAATCCAGATGGAATGGGAAATCAGATATTTTTTCCAATTGTGCTGAAATCTGTGAAGGCTGCCCCATAGGTTGAAAGAGAAGGCAATTCACATACTCTGCAGTCTCAGGGAAAAGCATGTATTCTCCCCCACCCCTCCGCCCTTCATTGAAGATGAATCTGTGAGAAAGCTTACAGTGAGACTGCGAACTCAGTAATGCAAAACATGTTTCCCCAACTCTGCTTTACTCTGCTAGCTATAGAAAGATGTAGGATAGACCTGTCAGGGGAACACAAAAAACAAAACAAAAGAATCAAAAGAGTGACTCAGGCAGACAAAGTCTCTTCCTAATGACAGGGTTAGGAGAGAATTTGATATCCAAACCAACATTTTGACACACAATTCATAGTGAAAAGAGGACTTAAGGCATTTTAAATGCCCAACAGGAGAGTAAACATGTCTAACACACTAAGCAATAACCACATCCTGAACTGCTTGTTGTTAAAAGGCACATTAAAAAGATTGCAAAAAATGTATAGTACATAGCCATTTCTTGGATCTCACACTCATAACAAAAATCAAGGTTGTCCCTGGAGAAGCACAGATGTGGTGTGATTTTGTGCTTGTGAGTCTTTGTCAACTTGGTTCTTAAAACATGGCACTACACTGGGTTGGTAATTACTGAAGAATTCTCCTGTGGATTAATGACAGTATCATTAGAAATCAAAACTGGATATTTGCAAGTATATTTTATATATGTTACAGTATGCTTTCTGGCAGATTCTGTGCTCACTAGTGATATTCTGGAATTTGGTGAGGAAAAGGAATAAATTGTGAGACTATCTGCAGTATTGCTTGGTTTCTCTATGCATTTCACTTTACTGCCAGCACCATGTGAATTTGTTGCTCTCCAATGGCTTGTTTACTTTTTCAGGATTTTGGTTGTTTGGTGGTGGGAGGTGTCACATGAAGATTAAATTTTGTCCAGGGCAAATATGGAAAAGAAGTCTTAAACTTAACAGCTGATTTATCTGTCAAAGGACTAACTTTTAATTTTAAAATATCAGGGCTGAGTGAGTTCTTGGCAGAGAGAACAACCCATTGTACCACAGGAGGTGCCCCATTTCAGGTGCAGACTTGGGGCAGAGGTTATGGTTCAAGGTACCAGAGTTTTAGCTGACGATGTAGAGCAATATTTCAGGTGAAATGAACCCGATAATTGCGGTGCAGATTTCCCCAAATAGCAGGTTGACTGGAATAGCTGTGGTTCCCTGTGACTAATTGGATGTTTTGTTTCCACTTTTTTTTTTTTTTTCTAAAAAAAAACAACAAAAGTGGTCCAAAAAGCTGTCCAGGTGAAAGAAGTAATAGATGTATGCTGATATGTGTATGTGTGTTTCTTGCCCTTTCAAACCTTTGAAGTCAGGTGGGGGTCAAATTACTCAAGCAGAACAGCTCTGTTGACAAACGTGGTCTTCAAAAAACAATCCCAGTATGAGAGGTGCTGCTAATTTAAAATAACATGGGGGGTGGGGGGTGGGAGGAAAAAAAAAAAAAAAAAAGAGAGGGAAAACCAGCACCAGACTACATGAAATCCAACCCAACTGCCACCTTCCCTGCTAGCCTCCTTTTGTGAGCCTGCCTTCCCTGCCGCGTGAATCAGCCATGGTTGGGGTTAAATGGGTAGCTTTTGTCTCCTCACAATGGCCGAGAGTGACAGGTTGAGCTAAATGATTTACTGGTGGAGATGATTTGAAGGACAGAGCTGGGCAGCCTTGGGAACACACGCACAAGAAAAGGACAGTAGCGAATCAGCCTCTCCTCCCCCTCCCGCTTTCATGGTTTTGACTGAAAGATCACAGAGCGAGTCTCTGACAGACACAAGGACCATTGAGAAGCTATTTTTATTACTTATCCATGGCAGCCTTGCTTTGCTGAGAACAGACCTGAGGTTAATTAACCTTTAAGATTTTTTTTTCCCCCTCTCTTTTTTTTTTTTCTTTAACGTTGTTTTCCTTATTGGGGATGCAAGCCCGTAAGTTGGCAGGGTCACATGCCATGGGCAAAGGGAAAGTCTCTGTGTGACACTTCAGCACAAGAAAGCTCAACAAACCCGTCCCTAGCCAAAACAAAGCTTTCCACACAGAAAGGCGATGCAGTGGGGCCGCAGTGAAGGCAGCTGCTCTGAGCGGAGCCGTCCCAGCTGTTGTCAATTGGAATGTGCTAGAAACAGTGCCCCCTCCACCCTGTTAAACTGCCCTGGCGGCAACGGCACCAAGAGCTAATATGGATCCCAGATTGTTTCCTGAACACTGTTTGATCTGGCTGTGTGGGCGGGAATGAAACAGTTTGCTGGGATGCGGGACATAGCGGAGCGCTGACGGGCTGCGTTTTACCCATCTCCTCACGAGCAGGCCAGGCAGGCAGGGACAAGATGGCAGGCTGGCCTTGGACCCTCAGCACCGACTCAGGGGAAGGCAGCTCTGAGCCTCCGCTCTGCCTGTGCAAAGTGGGGAACACGGCGCTTCAAGAAATCAGCCGGCAGAGCCCGTAACATTGCTGAGGCTGGCAGGGACGGGAAAGCATCTGGGAAGAACCTGTTGGCCATCATACCTGCTTCCACCTTGCTGGGGTGCCAGCCAGGTCCTGTGGGCCAGCTGGTCCAGCAGCCCTGAATGTCACCCCCAGGGAGCTGGCCCTCCTTCGCCTGCCTGCCATCCTGCTGGCTCGGCAGGCCCAGCTGAGGGGCAAGGGCTGCTTGCCATCCAAGGCAATGGGCAGAAAGGGGCCTGGCCTATAAAGGGGAGCATGACATGGCAGAGCTGTGGCTTCTCAGGAAATGTATTGTGATGCTTTCTTCAGAAGCTGGCCCTCCGAACATTTGTGAGGAAAAGTGAAGACTTTTCTTCACAGGAAAAGGACCTTTTCGGACAGTTGCTGTGAATTAGTCTCAAAAAATCAAGAAGGCAAGCCATAAAAGATATTAAGGTTGGGTTTATGGATAAATCAGAACTCATAAGAGCCACATTACTCAGAAGAGGCAATGCTTTCTTTCTATTCCGTATTTCATTTGGTCTATGATTTGTGGGTTATTCCTGAAGCACAGTGGAATAATAGGGCCTGTCCCAGGTTATAACCTGCAGTTGTCATGTCATTGTTTGGTTCTGAGAAAGAAACAACAAAAATTCTTCAAGTACTACTGCAAAAATGCATTTTTTTTCTAGTGCCTAACACCTAATGACATCCAAAATCCTGTGAATTGCATCCTCTGAATGTGCAGCAAAGTTGTATTCCACTATATTCATATAACTTCAAAAAAAAGTCACTCAACGAATATCTCAGATATCTTAACTGGTTAGGGAAGAAGTTTGAACAGTAAAACCGCTGTGTGCAATAACATAGCTTTTTGCTGGCTAGCTTTCAATCATATTCTCATTTTTACAGTAATTTTAATGAAACCTTGTAGCTATTCCAAAGAAAAAAGTATGAATGTGTGAACATGGTGACAAAGCCGCATTTCATATCAGCAAGTTTGAAAGTCATGACTTGATTTAATGGAAAAGTGAAAGGATCTATAAAATGGCAACTTTAGAGAACAGAAGTGTTTACTGTTAGTTAATCTGTTGTACTGTGGATTTGCAGTACTGTGGAGTTGCAGAATGATATCACATGATACATTTCTAATGGCCTCTTGAATGCTCAGTTGCGAATAAACACTTCTGTTTTAAAATACAAAGAGCAAAACAAACTAAATCTAAAAATACAAGAAGGAAGTATGTTTGGGGTTTTTTTTTTCTGTGAAAGAGAGCAGTGTTTGCAAAAGACGAAGCAACTCTAAATAAAGCTTACCCAACAGGCTTCCAAATACGAATTTCCCAGTCTAAGGATTATGGCAGGTGAAAATCAAAGACAAAACCTTTATCTTGCGTATTCTTCCAGACATAATCACTGTCACTGTCCCAGTGTGCATGGCGTGTATTCGGATTACTTCCTTCTTGAAACCCCAGAGGAGTAAGTGCACTGTAGTAGACACTGACTAGTACAAGGAATGGGTTTCGTAAGTCTTATTCTTGACTGAGTTTGTACTAACAAATCTAGTCAGAAAGATCTTGCAATTTTATTTTGTGTCTATTTCTGTCCAGGCTGACTTTCTGATGCTTTGCGAAGCACGTCTCTCACTCAACTTCTGCCTCCACACCTCAAGTCATAGTAAGGCTGCTATAGCCATCATCATCTCCAGAACTGGGTACACAGTTCTCTTGTAGGACTGGGCTACAATCCATTGTGCATTGAGCCCTGCTTAAAAAAAGTGTCTCCTGTAAGTGGTGAAGTTTATAGAGTGCTTACAAAAATAAAGGAAAACATCGGATGTATTGCAGAGGAGGAAAGATATTATTTGAGACTCCAGAGTGGCCCTTCAAAATCCAGGACTGCACAATAACAGTTATGCTTGGTTGAAGTTACCAGTGTCACATTATGTTTTTACCTTATCTCTCTAGTTTGCATGAAATCAGTGTAAACTTCCTACAACTTTTTAAGCCTTTACTATGGATGCTGTGTCCTGTCCCTTCTTTTTTCAGTGATTTTTCTCCTTACCTTCACTTTTTTGTTGTTGTTGTTTCCTGCACTTTTGCCAGCCCTAGTTCTGATTTCCTCTTCTCTTTCATCTGCCTTTTCTCTGACTCCTTTACATGTTTCCTTGTCTCATAATCCTCCTGAGCCACTGCAGCTGTAATAGTGTTCAGAAGACAGTTGGCCTTGTAAGTAAAGATGGGAAAACTGTGTAACGGTGGGAAAGGAACTCCTGTAGGATGCAAGGTCCCCATTTCATTCCTTATTATCATGCTAAGCCAGTAGCATCTCAGTTTTGCTGCCTCTCTCCTGTTTGTCCATGTCTGATGAATACCTTGGCTGACCCAAGCTGAGTGACTAGGTACAATCTGTTGGCAAACAAAAAGCATGGAATAGGGCGGTGTTGAGTCACCCAAAGGAGGAGTAAATGGAGTCAGGGGGGCAGAGGACAGTCCGGGCTGTATGGGCTTTGTACTGCAGCTTCCCCCACAGAGCTGGGGAACAGGGTCCCCTCCAGCCACTTGACACTCTCCAATGGCATTGTGTGGCCTCTGATGATGACATGGGACATGTGGGTTGGTCTGCTCCTTCCAGCAGGGCACAACCCTGGAGCACTGCTTGGAGCCAGCACTTAGTGCTTGGGTAACACTTAGTTTCTTCCCATGCTCAACAATTATTTCCTTCTAGCAGATTTTTGAAAAGCCTTTCTTTACATTACAATTCTTTCATTGCTTTGTAAGAGGTTACGTCACATCACATGACCAAAAAGCACAGTGCAGCTTAGTGTAACTTGACCCTGATCTGGCATTTCTTTGTGATGTGTCATGTCAGAAATGTAAAGAAAACAACATTGTCCTTTTCCCATTGGTTTGGACAGCAGTGGCCACTGCAGGTTGCTTTACCTTCTGCCTGGAAGATGTGTGTAGTTTATGAGACTAATGAGGATTCTGTACTAGAAGTAGGAGTAATTATGTTTATGGAGCTGTACATACTTTCTGGAGCATGTGAGCACGTGAGCTTAACAGAAAGTGGGCTCTGAGCTAGCGCTGCTGGGGTCGTTGCAGAGAAGCTGGCAAGAAAGGCAATAGCATTTACAATTGCTGCTACTTGAGAATGAAGAGTGATGAGGGAAAATATCATAACATACAGTTTTGTCATTTCTGTCGATTTTCCTTTTTTGCCTACTGAATTTCAACTCCTTTTAAGTATGCACTTTCCAGAAGGGATTTGAGAGAGCCAGGAAAGGCTGAAATCACCCTTAAAAATTTGAAAAGTAAGAAATTGTAGACCATCCTGGATCCAGTAACAAAGTTCCTCCTTGTACTGAGCCTAAGCAAGAGCTGACAAGAGCTGACCCATTCTAGCCTAGGCCCAGGCCTGATCACATTAAAAGGATTCACGTTTGTGTTAGTTTTTTCATGTGTACACAGGGAATTATAATCCTGACCCCATTGCACAGTGTGCTGACCTATTGTTGCTTATGCTGAGGAGTTTGTCTTTTACACCCTTATAGCTATAGCCTATTTGCATTGAAATATCCCACTCTCAAGAGCCTTGCTGCTCTCCCTACAAAGATTAAGCACTTCTTGTTTTTAAAAGGAGACATCTCTTAATCACTTGGGGGATGATGAGCGTGAAGCACCGACTCAAAAGGCCTGTATGACAGTAGGAATTGAGGATGGTTTGCAGATAAGGCATTCTAGGGGGGACCTCAGAGCTCAATTTCCAGTCCTACTACTAACCCGCTGAGTGACCTTGAGCAACTCACTTCACCTTGCTGCAGCTCTGTTTTCCCTTTGATTTTTTTGTGTATTTGTTTAACTTGCAATGTGCTGGAAGCCTTTCTATAGCACCCTGTGAAATAAGTCCTGTTCTCATTTTGGTTGTTACATGCTGGTACATTAAAACCAGTAAAAATAGTTTTAAGCAGATTATTAACCCTTTCCCAGGTCCCTCCATTTTAGCAGATGATGGTGCCTTACTGAAGCACATGGCCATCTTTCTTGACATATTTTAGCAGCACATCAGTCATTCTGGGTTTCTGCTGAGAGAAAAGCGTTAGGTTAGTCACATCCATCATAAAACTATGATGCAGTAGTATATACATTTACAGCTTGAAGTCATAGGTAGTTGGATCGGCATGACCAAGGTACTAGTAAAGCAGTGGCAGAAAGAAGTAGCTGGCACAGGGAAAGCAAGAATTTGTATGGAGGAGCTCACAGGGAAAATACCTAAGCATGTATGTAGTATAGCTATACTGTGCGGATCTTTAGAGGCGAGGCAAGTTGGAACAGGATGAGTTAGGGGAAACAAAGACATAGTCCATTAAAATAATATTTTGAAAGGTGTACAGAAGTGGAAACTGTTCTGAGTTCTATACTTACTTTCTCTGCAGGGAAGAAATATTCCCATGATACAGGTCCAATGTATATGGTTAGCAGTTCTTCAGCTATTGGGTCTTATGTTTTTGCAGAAGAGATTATGTTCTGCATCACAGTCTTGACTTATCACCGATACTTTCTCAGGAAGTTCAGGTGAATAAGTGTACCTGAGTCACAGTCCGGCTTCAATGTGTACCTGTGACTCATTAATACAATGGTATTAATTGAAATGTCTTGCTTCCACTGAAGTTTTGCCTTTCTCTTGGAGAAAAGGTGAGACCTTTGTGACTGCTACATATTACAGAAAACATTTGAATGAATAGGACCGTTGTAATTTTGAATTTAATGTCTAACTAACGTTGGATGCTTTATTCAGTGGCTCTCTTTTACCAGAAGAGGGGAAAAAAACCCAACTCCAAAACAACACCCCCAAAACCCCTTATATAATGATAGGAAAAAAAAATTTACAAAAATCACCTGCAAGATTGCTTGTGAGTCCAGGGTATATAAAAAAGGTACTTTTAATTTAATTCACAATATTTCAAGTTTATTTCACTCATTTAAGAATCTTTCCTTTCCTCAAAATTTTGATTAATGTCACAAAGTGTAAAAGCCATTTTAGAGATTTTGAAAGGCTTCCTATGTAGCTACCTGGGTCTGGCATTTGTTCCTGGAGAAAAAAGGCACCTTGAGGCCAGACTTATTTAATTGCATATTCATTGGACTTACTAGAGACCTACTTTAACAGGAGATGAATGGTACCCCAGAAGTGCTATTTCTCTCCATTGACTATAAAGGCAGAATAGATAGTTAATCCAGATGTAGACAGAGACATTGCAGATGGCTCTGTTTGATCGGATGAATTGACCAAAATACTTGTACGGAGCTTCAGATGACAAATGCCGAGAGATGTGTACTAAGTTAAATTGAGGCTTGATTCAAAAGCCTGTTAAAGTCTCTAGTCGTCCTTTATTATCTCTGAAAATGTCTATCCTTAAGTCAGTCAATGCAGAAATGGGGATTTGTTAGTGTTTGTTACTCGCTACTTGTTTCCTAATCGTGCATTCTTGCCTCCCTTATGTGCAGAGCCCTCTTCCTGCTTAGGTCATTTGTGTGCACGTGTGTGTGTGTACATGTATGTACAGGCAATACTGGCTCAAAGCCTCCTCAGAAGTGTGGACAGAATTGATTTCTTATGCTCCATGGATGGAGCAGCAAGGGTTAGAGGTCAGGCCAGAACATAAGGGGAACAGAAGTAGCAAGGGGAAAGGGGTTCCCCTTTCCTTTCTCAGGTGTCAGTAAAGGTGCACCTTTGTGACTTCCTCAGTGGCAGCAACAGCCTGACGACTATTCTTACTGGGACTGGAGCTCGTCTACTGAATGTGCATGTCCATGGGCTCTGTGAGTATGGCCATACAGGTATTTCTACGAGAACTAACATATTGCCCTCTCTGTTACTCTTGGAATAAGTAAGGATATTATACCTTTTTTTAAGATTGAATGACTTTAATGTTCATTTTTTTATGTATCAGAAGATTTAACATTAAAAATCAGACTGTCTACTTAGATGCCCGTGATGATTGCCATAGATCGACACATCTAAATTCTGCCAAGCAGAGATGCACTGGCTGCATATTACTCAGGGCTACCTGGTGAAAGATACTCCTAAGTTGCCATTTTAGACCACAGAGTTCCCAGGATGTCTAAATATAGATTTGCTCTCCCGTTCAGAGATGTCCCGTTCTGAGCTGGCAGTCACATAAATACTCCCCCACCTCTCCTGCCAGAGCTGCCCCGCTCTCCAGAGAACAGAGCAGTTTGGGCAGACAGTGCAGAGAATTGAGAGTGCCTGCATGGCAACTGGTGTGGATCTCCCAGCCTGCCTGAAGTGGAGTCTACTGAAAAGCAGCAAATATTTCCAGGATTCTGGCTTTCAGTTTCCAAGCTGTAATGAAATCCTTTTTGTGTGAATGTGCTATAAAGCCCTATGATCCATTTTAGCTGAATTACCAGGGGCAGTTTTTTAAAAACTGCACTGCCAACCGTGAAAATCCATCTCAAGTTACATCAAGGATATCAACAGCATATGAATGCACACCTTTAGGTTAGCATCATTAGAAGTAACAAGTAAACAAACAAAGCTATGTTATTTTTATTAGGCTTAGAATATCTTTCAATTATTAAATATATGCCAGTATGTTATTTACAAATATTGAAAAGTGATTTTTCAGGAAGCCTGCTCTCCAGTTAGAAGTAAAATGCTTTTTCCATACTTTTAGATGTTAAAAAAAAAAGGCGACAAGTGAAAACTGGCTGAAGAACTCCAGGCTGTGCCCTTCTCTGCACAGCTTGAACTCTCCCTATATTTATCTGAAGCAGATGTTCCAGGCAGGATGCACACTGCTGCCAGAGGTGAGGACGGAGGTGTACGGGACGGGACGTTGAATACATTTCAGTACAGCTCCCACATCCTGTTTACACATAGTCACTGGCCTGAGAACAACAAAGGGGAAAAAAAAAAGGAAGGTGGAGGGGGTGTGATAGGAAGGAACCATTGATTGGAGTTGTGATACTACCACCGCTACTAGGTGTGCATATTGAGAATGCTGTAGATTTGTGGTTCTCTTTGTGCCTGCCCTTGCCAGCAACATTTTCTCTGCTGCTTTGGCAGGCGTTGATATGCATACTGTCTTCTGTCACAAGGGAGAGAGAAGGAAAAGAGGGAAAAATTCATTGGGAAAAAAGGACAGCTCACCTGCAGAGAAAACTATACTTTCTCTTCTATTCAGCAATGCTACACAGACTCAAGAAAAAACACATCTGGAATTCACTGAACCAACTTTTCTGTCTCATTAAAATTATGGACTGATTTTTAACAGTAGAAAGGCATTTACTGAATCACTGATGGGCAATGAGAAATATTAATAATGCTAAACTCCATTTAAACAGTTATTCTGCTGGAGGACAAGTTTCTTTCAGACAAGATACTTAATGGCAATTTGATTTCTACATACACAGAGCAGTGAAAGGCCCACTTTTCTGTGCACTGGACATGCATTTTCATTTCATGCCTCATTCCCAACTTACTGTACTTATTCCACATCATCCACACATATTCCTGTTTAATGCTAGGGAGATAAAGAAGAGATGTATATGTACGGACTACCTCTTTTTTTTTTTTTTTTTTTTTTTCCCTCCCACATTTAAATGAGACGACTAAGGGACCAGCTTTTCCGTGTCAAAGATTCATAAAGCTGCTAATGGCAAAATTCCCGGGAGGCAGAAATGGAAGAAGCAGTTTTTCAAGGTTGTTTTTCACAAGGTTCAAAACATGGGCTGGGAACACTATGTATCTGTTAGATGTCCCTGTAATATTATATTCTGCAGAGACTGACTACTGGCTTCACATCTACATGGTCATGCACACATACAACATGGAGTAGTTTGAAGGACATGTGCTTTCTTGTGCTTAAATGCTATGAACTTATCAATACCGCAGATCAACCAATGTCTCATCAGCTCATATTTTAAAATGCTTGAGAGGCAGAATGTATGCGAGACAGGTTTAGTACCAGAAATAATTAACTAATTTGTTTTACTAGGACAATATAAAAAACACAAAAAAGTCTGGGAATCTATATTATTATGGGTTATTATAATCTATTTATCTTATCTCCTACTAACTACAATGTAAAAATACTAAAATCACAGCATGAAAGTTTTTATTCTTTCAGCCCAGATTATATTAACTCTTTTTTCTTTTTTTTTTTTTTTTTTCAAAAGGAAAGGAACCATCTTCATGTTCAAGACTCCTCTTTTTTATGCATCAAGTTCCAGTAGGAGACAGAAACTTCTAAAGTATGTGCTGAGGTAAGCCACACTTCTCTGAATGCCTTGCTTTTCTTTACCCTATTATATTTGGATTATTTTATTATCCAGGTAAATATCATGGTATTAGGCTTTGATTTTATTATTTCAAATCATCTAAAAGACTAGAAATTTGGGATCAAATTGGAAGATAGAAGGAAAATTTAAATTCTGCTTTATTCTCAAACCTTTCTTCTAAGCTTCAGTCTATTTAGCACTTGAAACTCAATCTTCAGATAAGGAACAGCAGTCAATCTCTTAGTTGCTTCCCATTTGTTTTTGTATAAGACATCCTATCAAGTTCCTTTTCCCCTGAAAAGACTATTAAAAAAAGATGAATTAAGACCTTACTGTATTATTACTAGTAATCCCAGTTCACATTTACATAGCTTTGTAATTACAATGTTTGTTAAAAGCTTTTCAAGCTTCATCTTGAAAAGGTACCACATCCGTGCTAAAAAGCATCCGTCTTAGGGTCAGGCAGAGGCTGCCTGAAAAGTGTTTAATTTTGTGTTACAAAAAGGTTTAGAACAAGGTGAAGTGCTGTAATTGGAAATACAAACAGTATTGGGGGAAAAAAGGCTTTTTTACCTTTCCTAATATTTTCTATTTCCGTATCTTTTACAGTATTTCATTGAAGAATCTGTTTTTTTGGTACCAGTTTTGTGGTGGGGTCTTCTATGTTCTGGCATAAAACTCAGTATTAAAGTTCATGAAAAATAAAAAGTCATCAAAGAAGAATTGTTACTGGAGTTACCGGTAGACAAACAGCCATATACCATTTTCTGACTTAAGCCTTTGGCCTTCAATCAGAGGGTACACTTTGCAGCTTTGTGGATTATTGCCACTTGGAAATACTCCCAGGACGGTCCCTATATCAAAGACCTTATGGATGACAACACACATCAAAGATATATGGCAAATGGAGAATGACAATCATATTAGTGGTATAATACTAACATCCCTTTCAAGTCGAAAAGACACTAGGACATGAAAAAGCACTAGGGAGACAGTACAAGTATCAGCTCAGTATTAGAACACAGGTATGAGTTTTAAATCAGACTCCACTTCTATTCATCTTTTACTGGCATTTCCAAAAAGGCTAAGATTATTTAACATAGGATACTTAAAGATGTGAAAGATAGTGTTCTACCCATTAGTAAGAAAAGAAACTCAGCTAGGCAGCATGAATATTGGATACGGACATTTTATAACGGATTCCAGCAACTGAACACCCAAAGCAATCTTTCTTATTTGGAATAAAGTAATGAATCGTAGCGAGATCAGAATACAACACGTGTGGTCTGCAATCAGGGAGGATTTCTATATAAATCACTTACGATAAACAGAGAAGATATTAATGGCAAGATACCAAGATTTTTTTGCTGTTTCCCACTTCTACATTGCATGTCCAGAGGTCGTAGTTTACAAAATAAAAGTGGAAAGAATTTCAGAATTGGCTCCTAACTATTACTGTTACCATTTTTATCCCTATCTATTTATACTGTAATTGTGCACAATGGTCAGGAATGGTACCTGACTGTGCTGACAGTTGTATGATATATGAGATGACACACTTTTTGTTCTAGGGACCCTGTTGTTCCATGGTTGGAACGGGCACTGAAAAGTTTCAGTAATCACCCTATCTTGATAATTTTAAGAAAGCTTTTTGATTCTAAGTAAATCCCTCTATGTTTTGCATTGTAGGCAAGAACCTTAATATTCATATATACTTGAGGATATTTTTTTCCTTTTTGTATTATTTATCTTGCTTCACCTGAGCTATGTCTGAACAATTTCCTGTCCTTGGTTTTATATCCAAGCTGATGCCTGTCATGCCACCAATTCTCTGTTCTCTCAGATTTTTCTTATGTCCCTTATTATTGACAAATGTCATCAGCTGCGCTATTTTCTTGTAACCTTCTTTCTTTTTACAACTCTATTATTTTTTTTTTAATATATAAAACCACTTTCAGTCCCTTTTCTTGATCATGATAGGTTCTTCCTTGTCATTGAAGACAGCTCCAGGGCTTCCTGTCTGAAGTCTTGCATTTCTCATACAAAATAAAAAATGTGAAAGGGATGAGGGAATGTTATACTGCTAGCTTATGCAAAGGGAGGATGAAACCTTGAAGGAGTCAAACTCTGAGCTGAAGACAGTTTTGTCTGCAGGGTCTGATTGGGCTGTGCTTATGTCCAGCAGACAGTGTATGTTCACAAGGAGAAGAGGTGGATCTGAGCGTTTATGGTAGCCTGAGCTATCGGAACCCCCTTGATTAAGCCTTGGCTTAATTATGTGAAATAGCTTAAATTTAAATTTAAGATGCACAATAAATACTTCAGATTCCAGCATTTCTGAATACTCTTTTTGTAAAATCAAAAGCAATTGATTGACAATTAGAGAAAATAGTAATGTTTTTACCAATCTGAAAATATCCATGAATGTTTCATGGATAAATACGAGCTAATTATTAACTCTCACATACCAATATAAACTTCTTCAGAGAGCAGTTCCTGTGTATTTGATAACATCACTGAGGTGGAGTATAAACATTTCATTAGTCCAAATGCCCACAAATGCAGTAGAAAATCAGAGGCGACTGACCCCTTGCCATTGGCATCTATTTCCTGGGTAGGCTGAGGAATTCTTTTGCTCTTTCTTCAGTAGCTGAGATGATGAGACTGAACAAGAACAGCCATCAATTTGGTGGAGGATTAGTTACAAATTACGTAGAAAACATTAAAAGCATTTGGCATTCATACCAGTCTGCAGTAATACTGAATACTGTTCATTCTCATGAAAGGGATAAATGCTTCAATAATGCTTAATGTTCAGTTTGCAGTCATTATTCTGGAATGGAATAACTCAGAAATACAATTATGAATCTACCATGCCTGATGACAGTTTTAATTCCATTAATAGCAAACTTGGCCACTGTAAGGATTTCTTATTCTTACTGCACTTTTTCTGCAATGATATCTGTAGACAGTGCATTTGACTCAGTTTAAGTTATGAGCAATACATTATTCATATTGCTCACACCCTCTGCTTGGGAACTTTACTTGTAGACTTAATTTCATGGTTAGTGACTTCATTGTGAGAACAGTAAGGACAGAGAGACAAAAGACAGAATAATTTCAGTATGTTTAGCCCTGAAAGGCATTGTAAAATTTAAAGCAAGAAAGTTAGCAAATCCAGTACCGCAAATAGAAGATTACAGGCCATATCGCTGCCTGCAAAGTTTTCATGTTCGATCGTTTTGTGATTTTACTGCAGAAAAGACAGGGTACACTCTCAAACCAAAAAGAGCTGCCACTATATGATTAATTCTGATGAGTGCCCACTATTTGCACTTTATAAAACCAGAAGGACAGTATGACCTCAAAATATCACTTATTAGTACCCTGTTTTCTGTCATTTCAATTCCAATACTCTGTCGCAAGTGCAGAATAACTAACATTAGCTGGTCACTAACTTGTTAATGACACTTTTTATCTTAGTGCCAGCAGCTGCCTTCTCTTCTTGTCTGATGAGATAAGCACATCCTTTAAAATATTTTAAGGTAAAACTGTTAATAGAGCAAATTATACTTACTATGCCAAGTCTTGCACACAAGCCTATCATTAGCCAACTGAAACCAACTACAAGTGCCTGTGAAAGAAGTACATACATAAAGTCACATACATACATTATTAAATGTAAAGCTAGGGATATTGACCAACCAGGTACAGTTACATGCATGATAACAACATTTCAGAGATTTATTTTAGTAGATTATTTTTAGAAAACTATAATTACAATGCATTAGGGACTACGCATTTTTAACAATACTGATTTTAGTCATATTTTAAAACATGGAAAAAACTGTCGTAGCTTATGGCATTGGATTACTTAGCTTTTTAATTAGGAAAGAAAAAGCTGCCAGTGGCCTTTGCAGAGTTTGCGTGGTAGGAAAAAGGAAAGTAACAATAAACTTCTGCAGTGGAAAACTCAAATATCATGAAGAAGTCTGCTTTGTATTTCTAATTTAAAAGAGATTACTCTGTGTCACATCAACCAAACTGTCTAACAGGGGAATTTATTTTAGGGAACGTAGAGATTAGTATTATTCAAAAACCATCTGCTAATTGGGGAACAGTACACAAAGGTATCGGTCCCCTTTTATGTGTTTTGCAGTGCAGTTTTCCATTTCCTCAGTGTGTTCCACAGTATCTGCACATTCAGAAGGTGCTCGGCCATGTTAGCCTTTGACATACAACTGAATTTGTCTTCAACAGGTCTTCATCTGCACTACACACAGAGCTATCTGAGTTTGTAACATCAGTATCTATCTGTATCTGTATTTGTATCTGTACCTAACCTGTCTATCTTAGCTGTCCTTTAGCCACCTCGCTTAGTTTTGCTGATGAGCTGACTCGTTAGGGTGATACCAGGGTGATGTGTACAAGACAGACCTTAGGAGTGATGAAAAAGGGCAAAAGAAGGCCCATCTCCAGGGTGTGTACACAAATGTCCACAGCCAGGAAAAAAGGCAGGAGGAACTAGAGCTCCACTCGTGGTAACTAAATGACATCACCATTGGAATAACTGGTGGGACAGCTCACACATCTGAAAGGTCGTGATGGATGGATATACGATATTCAGTACACAGAGACAGGGGAGACAATGGGGGTGTCACCCTTTAAGTGAGGTAGGAACTTGGATATATGGAGCTCCTCTACGAGACATAAGACAATCTGGTTGAGAGCTTATGAGTCAAGGTCAAAGGAGAGGCCGCAAAGGTGATGCTGTGGTGGACTTGTGTTGCAGACTACCTCCTTAGGATGAGGAAGTAGATGAAGCCTTGTTTAAACAACTCAGGAATTCACAGACACTGTTTTTTACAGGATTCTTTGCTTTCCCTGTTATCTGCCAGAAGGGCAACAAGGCAGGACAGAAGCAGGCAGAGGTGCTAGATGAGACAACCAGGGATGACACACAGCTGCATCTGCTATTCACTAACAAGGCAGAACTGGATGATGTGTAATAATCAGTGATAGCCTTGGCTGTAGTGACCATGAAATAGGAGTCCAAGATCTAGAGGAAGGAGAATAGCAGATTAAAAATGCCAAACTTCAGGAGATCAGATTTAAGCTTATTTTGGAAACTGGTAGATGGGATCCCATGGGAAGGAGCTTCAAAGAGCAAAGTAACTCAGAAAAGTTTGCAGATCTTTAATGAGAGTATCTTCCAAATACAGCAATAATCCATCCCAGTACACAGGAAGGCAAGCAGATGTATCAGGAGACCATCTTGTCTTAGCAGAAAACTCATGAAGGAGCTCCAGTGCAAAAAGGAGCCAAAACTCAAATGGAGATATCAAAGGTATGCCAAAGGGAAACAAGAGTAGCCTTTACCACTACGTTAGTAGTAAAAGACTGAACAGGGAAAATGCGGTCTTGACAGGTGGATGAGTAGATTGGTAAAAAATTAATCAGGCCTTGAAGGAAGCCTCCCTGCCTGGAGGCTGATGACGAGTACAGCAGGGGGTCTGTTCTGGACCTGATCTGTTTTGCATCTTTATCAGGCATTTACCACAGCTGATGGAGTACACGCTTGCTGAGTTTGCATATGACACAAAACTGAGAGGACCAGTCAATAAAGTCGAGGGCAGAGCTGCCATCCAGAGAGACCTAGACAAATGGAGGAATGGGCTGACAGGAACACTCTGAAACTCAGCAAGGACAAGTGCCAAGTCCTGTATCTGGAAACAAATGAACTCCTGCAGCAATACAGGCTAGGGATTGACTAGCTAAGTGTCTCTGCAGGAGAAGTCTTGCGGGTCTCGGTAGCAAGGTGGACATAAGCTGGTAGTGTGCCCTGGCAGCATAGGAGACCAATAACATTCTGGGCTGTATCACTAGGAACACAGACAGTAGACCAAGGGAAGTGAAAGAAATCTTTCACTTGGCACTTGTTGGACCACACCTAAATACTAACTGCAGTTTTGCCCCTCCACATTATGTAAAAGATGCAGTCTTTGTCCCTGGAAGTTTTGAATACCTGTCTGAATAAAGCTCTAAATAACCTGATCTGACCTCAAAGCTGAGCCTACTTTGAGAAGGAGGTTGGACTAGAGACCTCCTGAGGTCCCTTCCAACTTTAATTATCCTCTAGTCCTATGATTAGGAGGGACAGGAAGACAAAGCCTGAAAAGAGAAAGAAGAGGGTTCAGATCCAGAAGAAATTCACCCTCATTCCACGATTCTGCCTCCTAACCTCTGCACCCTAAAAGAAAAAGTGCAGAAATGACTTCCCCAGCTAGGTAAGCACACAAGACAACCTCCTTACAAAATATCTGTCAACTCGAAACATCGCAGTACAGAGAAGGTCCCAGGAGCACAGGGAGGTTCAGCCACAATCCCTACACTAGCAAAAGGGAAATGGGTAGAAGTAAAAGCCAGCTCCAGCTTTTCACCCTAAGAAGGTGTGAATAGTCATTAGGAAAGTATTTCTTCCTTAGACGTTTGCATATTAGCACCTTCATGACAGCAAATCTGTCTTTCCTATAAAGAAAATTTGAAAGGTTCCAAAATGCAATTTATTTTTGACATACTGTTTTATTTTGATTTCAGGCTATCCCTGGGACTATGGTGTCTAACAGTTTTCCCTTAATTTGTCTCAGTTTTGCAGAATGACTAACATGAACCCAGAGGTATCTGGCATAATTCTACCAAATATAGCGTACTGATGGGATGGGAAAAAGATATGCAGCATGTTTCTATATCTCAGACTTTCTGGAGGCAGAGTTTTAGAGTTATTTAGCCCTTGAAAGTAAACAGAGAGAGGAATGAGTAAGTGGAATCTGAACTTTTTACAGAGGTAAATGTTCCCTAATATTAGCAGCTTTGCTGTTACCTCAGCTATATATCAGAGGAAGTACTACATCCTCGTTTGAAAAATTTCTACAGCCTAGCTTCAATGGCATAAAATGGAATAGACAAAAGAGTAGCAGAAGGTAATACTTGGTTAGCCATGTGATGTTATGAACAATACAGTTGCTTGTAAGTCAGCTGGGTATTTACAGCAATTTCCCCTGAGAGGAGGGCTATTGGTAAATGCTACTAATAAAAACTTACAATAACAGTAATAATATCTTTCATTTTTAATAGCATCTTTGATCCTAAAGGGGTAGCCAGTTTACCACATGTTTTCCAATTAAAAATGGCATTCATGTTTTATGCCCTTCTTCCTATTCATCCTGCTTACTGGCCTTTTAAGGAGAAGGAATAAACCTGTAGCTCTGGAAAACCTAAGGCTACTTTGCATTTCTATATTCCTTCATCATTGCAGGGTCTCTGCAGGCTCTCCACACAGATTGCTGGAGGGTGACTCTGTTTATCTCCAGTCATTGATATGATATTACATGGTATTATGCCTCCTAATGTTTCTATTATGTGTCATTCTTTTATATTAAGATCTCCAGACAAGTGATCACGCTCCATTGTGGTACATGCTGTATAGAGATTTATCAGAAAAGGCAGTCCACAGTCCAGAGAGTCTGCAGTCTAAACCAGACAGGGCACTGGAAAACGTAGACTTTTGATCTGGTGAAGGCCTCAAACATAGAAATAAACTTTAAACAACTTACCAAATTCATACAGGAAGACTGTGGAAGAATAGGGAACAAATAATCTCTGGGCTCGGTTCTGCTTTCACACAGGATAAATTTGGAAAAGCTCCATTCTGTACTTAGGTCATGAACCAACAGAAAGTAAAGCATTGGGCTAGATTCCCTGAATGTCAGGATCATCTGAGGTTTATAAATGCTTAGCTTTAGACCAGAATATTCTAGACTATAGCAATCCATTTACTAAAATAACTTGAGGAATCAAAATCTTTTTGCCCTGAGTTGAATCTTTCCTCTAGATAGTAGTTTCTTGTCAGGCTGACATCTATCTAGTAAATGTAATATTTTTATGGGAATATCTTTTCAAAGTAAGCACTATTCTTTACCTTTATCTTAGGTTGTTCAGCGAGATTTTAGACAAGTACAAATACGGATTTAAACAGCCATCTCTGGACCATGTTGTCCCTGCAAGCTTTGCTGCAGCATTCACGCTGCAGGAGGAGCTCCCTATGGAAATGTCTCACCTTCCCCTTCTGCAGTACCAGGAAGGTGTGGTAGGTCACAGAGGGAGTGAAGCAGTGACGGCTCTTGAGACTTCACTGCATCCCTTGTCCAAAAGTGATACTGCTTGAGCCTGGGATTTAGCTTCTTGGTTTCAGCATCGTGAAAGATTCAAACGCTACGGCACACTTCTGTTTTGCAGGGATACCATAACAAAAGTGCGTTAAAAGGATTTAACTCTGCCCGGTGGTGATTCTACCAAGAAAAAAACAGCTTGAAGTTCAGGAGGGGGTTCTAAAACAAGATTGGTATTTCAAATATGACATGTGTTTAGTAACAAATGGCCTGATTCTCTTGATCAGGGTTTTTGGGGCCCTTGAGGGAGCAGGAGTTTCTTGCTTTTGGGCTGATATGTCCAGAGAATTAGACTGGTCAGGTGTCTCAGTTGCTATGGTCCATGTAGATTTTTAGATCAGCCAGAAATTAATAGAGCAGATGTCACCCCAAGACGACTCACTTCCCTAAACCATAACACCACTGCTGCAGAAGGGCGTTGCGCTGAGCCAATGCTGCTATGTTCGGGTAATTCTCTACGCAAAGAAAAGCCCCAAAGTTTTCTCTTGAAATCGTCCTTGTGACCCTTGCAGCCTGAAGAAAAGCAGAAGATATATACCATAGGCTAGGATCAGATCCCTATATAGATTAAATAAAGCAGTTTGAATGCTCACCCAGATCTTGTCCACAGTACCTCAGCTTCCTGACCTTAGAAATCATTTAGAAATCAAATTTACACTTCCTGCAGCATTCTGGTGTAGGACTAGAAGAGGAATATGAAAAAGGAAGAGATTTAAACTGAATGTTGTAATCAATTTCAAACAGTAGTGAGTTCTGATACTGAATTTCAACATAGCTATTAATATTAGTTCAAAACTCTTCCCAGTGGTGCATGCAAAGGTGATGTACCTTTCATCTGTGTTCAGAAAAGCTTTTTGTTTGCCAGTTTTTCTGTTACCTTGGCCTGTGGAATACCAAGTTATACCTTCTCAAATATTCATGAGAAATGTGTGTATGTTTCTACATGTATATATAGATACTGTAGTGGACTTTCTTTTAGATCAGACTTAATACTTGCTTCATCCAAATGAAAACAATCTTCAGTCTTAAGAAGCTTTTGAATTCTTCGAAAGTGGAGGGATTTATAAATCCACAGCTGGAACATAATGAATTGCAAACCTTAAAAGACAGATTAAGTTTCCAAAACATGAGGACAAGTATGACCTTACTGTAAAACTATGTGTTTTAGCCTATGGGTAAAAGTGGTACATGAGGGGATTATTTATGTTTAGGTGTGTAAATAAATAGTAAGCCTTTGGACACCCTTCTCACATTCCCAGTGGAGCCTGCCAGCAGTCTTTTATTTCTGTTATGACTTCAGGACATTAAGACCACAGGAACATAGCTAAATTAGATGTTGCAAACGCAAAAGTATCTGTGGCACCTCTCACCTTCACATCTAAGCGGCCTGATTCAGTTGAACATGTGCTTGACTTAAATATAGTGATAGTACCATGACACTCTGGTATGCTGCTCCCAGCATAAACCATTGCTTTCTGTAAAGGTAGCAGAACTGGGTTCTTGGTGTTGTATCTATCTGATCATGAAAGAAGTTTAATCCTATACTGAGCATGACTGTAGATAGAAAATAATTCTAGGGAAATCAGCTGCGTTTATACAAATATTTTGCTTTGTTTTATTTGTCTGTAGAAGGTCCTACTGTGATACATTTACTAGATTTTGTAGAGGCAAAATACTTCTGAAATAGTTGAAGATGCGCTGTAAAGGCAATTAGTCATGAGAAAGTCATATTCTTTTAACATTTAACTTATCCAAATCCCTGCTTTTTCTGAAGTATTGTTCCATTACTTCTAAAATGTTAGAACAACAACAAAATGTCACATGCTACTATATCCTCTGAAATGACCATAACCAATCATAAGCCATCACTGTTTCAGTGTCTTCCATGATTAATATTTTTTTACCATGGACAAGATTAACACGGTCTGATATATGTATATTAACTTTGTACTTAGCCTGGAAGCTCCCTGCAAGACTGAAAGTGCCTGCTCTGGAGCATCAACTCTGTACTATATGTCCTGCATAGTACCCTGTTGTAGTCCAGGTTTAGGCAGAGTGCCATAAAAATTCCACCTTAATCTTCTATGAAGTTAGATGTGATAACCTACAAGCATGCGGATGCTTCAGTATCCATCCTTTTTCATAATACTCCACTAACTCATCCAGCAATAAGGGGTTTTGTGCTTTGTTCAAGTGAGGAATGCTTGAATCCGTATCTTTCACATGTTAGCGAAGTGCTCAGGCCGTGAGGTATTCTGGTTAACTTGTTTTCCACCTTTTCTCTTGAAGTGCAGCCAGCAATGCTAGTGTCATGGGCCAGAAGGAGTACAGCCAAGAAGAAACCTGACTCTAGCTTGAAGTTCCAACATTTGGTCAGAAAGGGAAAAAAAAAAACAGGGATGCCAGACACTTCTCCCTAATATGTGCGCATACTATATAACCGTTAAAACACTCTTGGGAGCAGAGTTAAGAGACATAAAGACTGTTATTTTTAAGCACTCACCTGAGAACATGGCTAAATATATATTGCCTTTTTCTGCTTGTAGTAGCCCTGACAAATACAGGTTCTCAAGTCTATGGGTAAAATCATTGCAGCATTCATTGCTTTCCGCTTTTTCTATTAATTAGCACTTGATTCCTGTTAAGGGCTTTTGAACACGTTCCCATTTGCCTGGTTGCCAAGCAGATCATCACCTTGTAGCTAGTGCGTATTTGGAAGGCAGTTTTCTTGGGCTATTTGTTAAGGAAATGCAAGAACACTCATGTTTTATTCTGTGAAGACCAAATATGATGCAACACCAAAGGTTAAAATGAGAGGCAGAAGAAACAATTATCTAAGAATTTGAGAGTATAGTTATCAGAGTGCTCAGAGGTATTCACTGGGATATAAATGCTGCATACTGTTCAGACAAATAATTAAATACAATCTTTACCCTGAAAGATAGACACCCTCAGTAAACAAGGAAGATTAAAAATGAATTAGGAAATCCAGGTACAGAAGAGCAAGATGACCTGCCTCAGATCAAAAAAACCCAGAAATAGAGCCAGCAAGACACTCCCACGTTTCTGGCACCCTGCTCAATGCCCAGCGCACCTTACATATCATATTTCCTTACCTAGATATGTTCTGGTGTTTGAGATTCATAAATTCCCGAAACCTCTGCTTAGACGAAGTCTACCCTTCCATGCAACTAGGCAAGCTATAATGTTGTGCCTTGAGAACAGGGCTTCATAGTGCCCCTGCTCCCATTGACGTGCCTTTTCCAATGAGAAACACAAGCACTATTTGACCTAAAAAGCAGTTTGAGTGTTTAAGCATAAAAAATAGTAAAAATCTGTTTATGAGAGAATTTTGAGTGGCCTGATGGTAAACAAAATAACTGGTGATTTCAATTTCTAAACAGCTCTTTAGAATGGTTTTTCACACAGACTTTTAGAATATACATATACATACATACAGTTGTATGTATACATATGGATGTGTTTCTATATTATATAGATGTGTATATATACATGAGCAAATTGTTCTGTTCATAGCTGAACAATATTCCCACTGAATAGCACAGAATGTGCTCTGTTCGAGAATACCATTCTGTATGGAAGAAGTTAAATCCTGTCTGCAATGCAGAATATCTTCTTGGACCTCCTTCAGCTTTACTGTATACGCAATTAATAATTCAAGATTCAGAACATAGAAACAAAGAAGAGGAAGCTCACCAAACATGGTTTTGCTTGAGAAACACAGAGAAAAATCTCCCTAAGGTATTAGTAACATTGAAAGACGATGGAAATTCTTGACCTTTCAGTGGTCAGGATTATGGTTAGACTATACTGTATATGATATGGTCTCTTAGTGGGGCATCTTTTTAAGGGTCAGCTGCTCAAAGAAAAGGTTAATGTTTACTGGCATGTACAAAATGGGCCCTGCAAAACTTCAGCCAACTGGAAACCCTTGTCAGTTGGAAGTCTAATTAGATTAATTCAGTTTAATTATATATAGTATTTAATTACAGTTAAACAGAGGTTAACTAATATACATTAAATATCCCATTCTAAAAATTGTTCTCAGCCTAAACTGGTCTATGTCATATGTACCAGTTTTAATATTACTCAGTTTCCATAGAATGTATTAATATTACTACTTTATGCCAAAAGAGCCTTGTCTAGCATGTGAAATATGATGTGTCAACAGTTTATTTTAGTTTTTGAACCAAAGTGAATAGTTGCTATAGCAATTGTTACATCACAGATTATTTGGCACACTCTAATGATTCAGAGCAGAAATGGTTGAGGCTTTAAATGTTTTTGTCATCTGTTTAGTTAAGGCAGGGGAGGGCATATTCCTGAAAACATGAAAACTACATCCTGAAAACATCAAAACTACAGTTTTCCTGCTGACATGGTTTGAAACTGAATTCTGGAATGACAGACAGAAGATTTTCTGCACTATTTTCAAACTGAGATGAAAAAAAAAAAAAAAAACGTTATGGAAAGAAAGAATCAAATGCATATAATTAAGTTTTCTAAGCTGTTCATTACCACTGTGCAAAAATACAGTTCTTAGTTTAACAGCAACTGTGTGTTACATTATAAACGGATGACTTTGAAGTGGTCTGATGCAAACAAAATATATAGAAACCTTTTGATTTGCTCTGTGTTCTGCCACTCACCTTTGACTGGTGTCATTTTTCTTTCAAGCACACTGGAGTTAGGTAGAGCTTACTGGGAAAACTACTGGATTTTGTCAACTGATAGTTTAGGACCAGAGAGGGGAATCTTCACTAATCACTTGTGAATAAAATTAACCGCTGTGTTCACCATCGAACCAGAGAGGGATCTGGATCATAACTTAATATATAGTACTGGCCTCCTGTCAGAAGCTTCCTCACCTTCTGTCTTCACTTTTCCCATGGATCTTAACAACTAAGTTTTTTTAGTAGAGACCTGGCATTAACAAATTTAAAT
>NW_009647437.1:550454-573326 GCF_000708025.1 Charadrius vociferus | reverse complement strand
TGGGAAGCATTTCCAAGGATTTTGTCACACGTGGAGGCTAATGAACTAGGTGGGCTCTGACCTGTACTTCTGAGATATACGTCAGACCATCAGGGGGTGGAGGGACGCTGTAGGAAAAAACATGACTTTGCAGTGATGACACAAGATAGTTGAGGGATATTGGTTCAAACCAAGACAACTATCAAAAAAATGTCTTCAATTATTTTTATTTCTATACTATATTCAATTGCCTAAATCATGTATTTCATGTTATGCATGCATGGAGGAGAAAGTTTTTCCATTTTCCATTATTTCCACTTAAAATTAAATTAAAATTTACTTATTCTCTGGAAACATGCACGATAATATAAATAAAATGCAGCAGAATAAAGTGCAAGAAGTAAAAGTATCAAATCCTCATGAAGAGATGAAACTCCTTGTTTCCACCCTTTCCAGTTCTTGTTTGGTTGATTCATTTCTGTTCCTTGGAAAATTCCCTACAACATGACCATAAATTGATCAATGTATTCAGGTCACAGGAAATAACAGAGAGGAAAAAGACTGAAAGTGATTTGTTGACTAAAAGAGCTATTTCTCTACCCCCCCTTCCCAGATATCTTGCCTTCAGCCCATCCTAATTCAATTAGGAATAGTAGTAGGAATGTCTCAAATTACTGCAATTGCTGCAGCAAAAGCAGAGGAAGATGATGTAAAAGCACGCACCCCTGACCTATCCAAAATAACTCAATTATGTGTTATAAAAATAACTGTTACCTATAACCGTTACCTATACTACTATGTAGTGGCCATAGCTATGTGGGAAATGGCATTTATAAAGCACCTTTGACCACTTTGCCTGAACCAAGATCACTAATCCATCTGGCCTGGGACAATTTCCAACACTCCCAATCTGTCAACAGTTCCAAACAGCTGCCATTTCAAAAATAAAGCCAGCCTTTCAGACAATTGTCGTCTTCTTTCCTTAAAGATATGGCATTATTCTCTTCTTTGCTCCTCCTTCCATAAAGTCCACTGATGTGACTTGGGATCAGTAACTGCTCCTTGAAAAGGTGACTGAAGAAGTGGCAGATCGAGTAGCTGATAAACCATCTTAACCCCAGATGATAAAAGGTTATTCACACATGATCTGGGACTCCATATTCTAAAGAAATATGGGAATAATTTCTGCCTGAAAAAAGAACAAAACATTATACTTAAAAGTGCAAAACGGGTAGATAAAATCTACTTTTGACTTTTTCTTTCCTCAGAGATTTTTGTTTATATGCCTATGAAAATTCTGTGGGATGACATTCTATCTTTATTGTAACACTGCAGTCAGTGGAATTTAAATTAAATTTATATGTGAGAAGAAGCGATGACAGGATACTGTTTGAGTGAGTAAGGGACAAGACACTCCATTGGTCCTGTTTGCTCCAAATTTCCACCCACATAATTTCCACAATTTTTAATACAGCCAGGATTGTATTTGGGAGTCATCTGGGAGTAACATATCATCCATAGGTATGGCATATAAGGAGGTTGTGTGAACATGGACATCCTTCTCAAAGCAGAAGGATTTATACTTACTGAAGGCTGCTGCTTTCTGGTAGAGTTCCTCCAGCACATCTCCCTTGAAGAGGGAGAAGGCTCTTGCAGGTTTTAAAATGGCATAATTAGCTTTAATACAGCTCTGCTGTCACTGCCAAACTCTTTCTAGGTATAGAACGAGCTAGTTCAAATACTTCTGTATCACGGTACACTATACAACTCAGACATGCCCTGCAACACAATTTTCAGAACAATGGTTGACATCTTATGTTGTTATATCTGTCTGTTGCATGCTGTTACAGAGGATAAATGTATGTACATGCAACAGAGGAGTTTAAACCCCTGTAGAAACTCAGTAGCAAAAAATTAAGATTTTTTCATTAAGCAGATTTTTATTTTCTTCCAATTGTCTGGCATTCTCCACTTGGGGTAAACTGGTTGTCCAGTTGCAGAGAGACAAAACAACACTACCAAGCAAATGGTTTAAAATATGCTGAAAAGTTTTAAAATTATTTCCCCTGCATTCCTAAGAAACATTGTACTTGCAACTAAATAATGTTTGGACGTATGGTTCTATTTTGTATTTATTTATTTTTCTGTTACTTGAATCTTTAAGACACAAGTAATATGATCATTCCCAATAAGAGCGAGCAACATTTTTATGTAAAACCAGAAATACAGTTCTAAAAGCAAAACCAGTAATAGCATATTAACTGCCATGAACTTAATCATACCAGATCTATATAAATGGTGGATTTTGCATCTGTGCCTCACATGGCATTGTACGTGGAACTCTTTTTGGAGCCAATCCTACCTACTTATCCAATAAATTCAGATGGAGTTGCAAGTACTCAGCACTACCAAGGGTGTTTAATAAGTGCCTAAGCCTACAGCTATTAAAAGCGGAAGAATTCACTTTAAAAAAAAAAATTATATAGAACTGGGCATTTATTATGTAACTCAATAATGTTGTAGATAAAGATCCTATAGTACTCAATAGAGAATACAGAGGTTTTGAACCATCCTATAGAATTTAATAGATAAGGCTATGGTTGGTGTATGGCATGCAGGAACCTTTAAAAAAAAACTATGCAAAGCATATATTATATATCAAGTCCCCAAATATTTTATATTAGTTTGTGTCAGACCTTATTAAGTGTTAATACAAATAGGACAGAGTCATTAATTTTATTTTCTATGAGTTTTTTTCTCCCCAGAAGACACTATTTAGGAAGACAAATTTTTCTTCATGAACTTTCCACTAAAGCAAACAGAAAAGACTTCAAGACTTCCCTGTAAACAATCTTTGCTCTTAAAGAGCAATAGGTGATATCAGTTATCCCAGACCAAGTCCTTTTCTCATTTGTTATGTTTTTTAATAAAGTTGTTTAGAAAACCCGCTACCTGCAATCTAGATATTGTGCAAGCGTGCAATTTATCGTGTTGTATTTATCTAACTAGCTGTGGATAAGAAAACATGTATTTTCTTTTATCTGAGCACTGTTGAATGGAATTTTTTCTTTAACAAAACCCATTTTACTGTATTAAAGAGAAGACTTCATTATCAGTCAGTTAAGTGAAGTTATTTCAGTCCTGAGATTTCCCAGTTTTGGAAAGGTTTGGTTTATGCTTAAAGCTTTGGTAACTGGATGGTCCGTCATTGAGTGGGAAACACATTAATTCACATGGGAGAGTGAAACCAGAAGTGGTGAAAATTTGTCACTGCTTCTTAATACAACTGCTGTTACAAAATAATAACTCTTTTTAAAAAATTCTTTTGATGTTAAATTTGTTGTTCCAACAGCTGCAGAAGAAATATCCAAATTTCTACCAGCTAAAGTATCCCAGGTCTTCATTTTCAGTATTTCAGGACTTCAAAAATACAGCAACAGATATTGTTATCTGTATGGTGTGGCAAAGTTGGCAGGAGTTGTTTTTTCAAGATCAGAGTTGGTTGTTCAGAATTTGGAAGGAGCTTTATATCCAACGGTGTTCAGTGGAACATCCTGGTATGTAACTGATTTTTGAGAATTCAACAGCACTCAGAAATACTCCTGAGAATTTATTCTACTTTTAATTACAGATCTGAGACTATGGGGGTTCCTGAGGAACTGGCCATTGGAATTTCTTATGTGTGATAACCCTACATTCCCCCAAAAAGAGAAGGTGTGTAGAATAAGTAACAGTAAGGTATGGCAACAATAGCCCAAATGGTCTTCAAGAAGGATTAGGATCAAAATGGAAATGGCTTTACCTTAGAAGATTCCTAGGTGACAGGAATAAAGAGCTGAAGAAAACAGTAATCTGACACGATTTTTACACCTCTCTAAAAATATAAGCATAGTCACTTTGGATTCATGATGAAACACCACAAAACCAAACAATGTAAGACCGCCTACCCGATCACCCTTTTTAACCTCTAGATAGAACTGATGTATGATTGATAGACACTAACTATGGAAATATTTCACTAGGGGCAGAAACGTCAGGTTTTTCATGGGGCTTACTGTTTTCAGAAACTATCTTGGCTCCGTAAATAGCTCTGGTTCAAGTAAATGTAGCGGATGCTCTGCAGCTCTTTATCCGTGTGCTGTAACCCAGGGAGGCTGCTGACTGGGCTGACGGTGCTCCCATACATGCCTCACGGGAAAAAAAAGACTCAGGGAACACAGCACAGGGCCTCACGTGAGAAAAGGCTTCCAAGGGGAAAGGGGGCTGGGTGCGTTTCCCACTCACTCCTTGGCTTCTGGAGTTGAGATTGTACCTTGGGACACAGTTTGGACACAGACCGTTTGGATTTTGGTACTGCTGCCCTGCAAGCAGGTTAAGAGGGTGCCAGCACCTCAGAACTGAGCAAACCCACATCTGCAGAGTCAGCAGAGGCATTATCTGGAAGATTTTTGACAGGGGGCCCCTTTTACTTTAGGCATGGAGGGGATTATGAAGAGGACACGCTAATGTTTGCTAACCACAACAGAGCTGCCCTGTTTGACACTGCGCAAACTGATGAGACTGTAAAAATTCCTTGGGGGGTTTATGGAAAATAGATCCTTGTTTTAATTCTGTTCTATGATTAGTTACTGCTCCATAGAGGTTTTTTTTTACACCCTCAGGGGACACCCACTGGTTTAGCTCACAATTCTGTGCAGTTTATAAACCAGAGTTTACTTTCTGTTAGCACAGCAATACCTCAATGCCATGTGAGAACTCAAGGTTTTATGTATTAGTGGTGCATACAGAAAGCCTATTTAGAATTTACCATGGCTCACATTGTCAAATGTTTTTTTCTTAGCATTAGATCCACCAAAACATCTGTAAGCCTTCCCTGCTAAACAAAAGCGCCTGACTTTTAGAAGAGAATGAAAGCAGCTCTTGTAGATTCTGTGTTTATAGCATGTCATATGGTACAGCTTGGTCAGAATATTTTTGAAGTTAAATAGTGTTTAGAGAAGTTCCAAAAAAAAAAAATCAATCCAAGAAAAAAATTCCAAATAAAAGATTTCTGGTTTGTAAAATGTTGTCAACCCTGCTTCCTTTGAGTAAAGACCGATCTATGAATAATGGCTTTGTCTGTGTAACTCTAGCATAGGGGATGGATTTAATTTTCTTTTTCAGCTGAAATAATTACACTTGTACAGCCATGGAGATATGGTGCTGCCTTATTTCAAGAACAGTCAGTCCCATTTGGGAAGGATAAATGTCTGCGCTGCAACTTGTGGGTACACCAGGACGCACGCCCCAATCCCCTGTCCATGGAGGAAAATTCCCCGAGCGCTGGATTACGCACTGAAATACCTCTACATCCAAGGAGGCTACTTGAACATGTAACTGCGACCTTGTTCCAGGTGTGCCACATGTCAGCACAGGCTTTAGAAAGCCAAATATCTTCAGAGAGAGTACTTTGATCTTTCCATTCCTCGAGTACAACACTAAGCTAAACTAAAAGCGAACACCCCAGTTTAGCGTGTTTGAGTAATCAGCCCAGGAATGTGATGTTCCCTGAGAACAGATGTATAGCTTTCTCTTTCTGTCCTCTAGTAAATGCATTCCCCTTTTAAACTGAATGTTACACAAATTAGTTTTTCAAGCTACAAATTCCCAAACAGGCTTTTGATTAACCTCTATGTAAGTACAGGACACACTACTTGTGTCCCAAATTCCCCACTTAGACCACAGCTCACATGGACTTCTGTGTCTCTCCTCTAGTGGGGATCTTGGGAATTTCCATTTGTCTGAGGAAGGGTCATGCATGTGACATTTGTCTGAGGAGGAGTCATGCATGTGACTCTGGTTCTACTTCACCTGAGTCTCATGATGGTGTTTTTAGGAGATAGGGGTTAAGATCTCAATTTTCGTTAATATGGCAAAGCAAATTTCTAGCTTTTGTGACTGCAGGAAACATTTTGAAAATGTGGAATGCTCCTCTAAACTGCATAATCCAGAAATCAAAATACTTTCCTCCTTTTTATGTTTCAGATTCTTATGTTTTTTAGCCAGTTTCTTTCTTCAGGTCTTTTTTTTTTTTTTTTTTTCTGTAGAGAAGGTGGAGGTACAGGAATTAACTCAGGCTTTTACTTTTTATTCTTTTTTTTTTTTATTCTTTGAGGCTGACAACTAACTTTTGCTAACCTTCCCACTATAAGTGAAATCAGGGCTATGCTGATTTCATTATAACTGAAATAAAGGGCAACTAGTCTCCAAATGGCAGCAGCTGTTAAGGTCAGTTTGCCATGATCTATCTGAACCAAAGAAAGACCCAAAGGAACTCCTTCCTGGTAGTGCTCATGGCAGTCCTAAAGAAAAGGCCGGGGTGACACCCTAAGAGGAGACACAGCCTGACTGACAGCCTGGGTAGTGTTCGGTGGATCGGAGGAATTTGCAGTGCATGTGTCAACCCAACTATTTTCCTCTCAGTATTCCGAGAGGGGTGCAAGAGGCTTTCCTTTTCCCTCTTATAAACAGCCCTGCAGCCTGAAGGTAAGGGTTTGACGCTGGACAACCGAGGCCGTGCATGTTCTTGGTCAATTGTTAGCTCCTTGCCTGTATAATTTTAGATGTGAGTAATTGTTTTTTTCCTCCTTTACTTTCTTTTTTTTTTTTTTTCTTTTCTTTCTTTCTTGCAACAGTGGAAACAAAATATCAGAAGTATGGGAATATTGGAGCAAGTGGAAAGAGCGAAAACAGCCTTTTTCCTGGAATATATTATGCCATGGGGGTCAGAAGCAGATGAAGCTAAACAATGACAAAAGAGAATGCCTTTATACATACATTTCTTCTTGTTCCTTTTTGAGGCATAAAATATTTGAAGCTACTAATTTTACTGTAAAAACAATTATTTTTCTACCCTCTGGGCAGCTGGATTAAGATTTAAGCTACTGTTGAATGATTGTTTTCTTTCTATTATTTCTTTTTTTATTTATTTATTTTAGTGATGTCAGTATATTTAGTGCATTTAAGTAAGGCTTGTGTTGCTCAAGAAAGATTGCAACAGACTTTGTTTGTGTTTTGTACACCCAAGAAACTACTGCTTGTAGCTAGCAAGAAAGATGTGAAGGACTGAGAAGGGGACTTGCTGGTCTGTATATAACCGTATTATTTTGAAAAACACATTTCAAGAAAAAGTCATTTACACAGTTTACTGGGGACAAGAAATTCTAGAATTAAAAAGGCTTCAAATAAAACAAGTCATCCTCAGAGAACTGACTGGGAATTGCTCATTTGATCTCACCCCAAAAAAATTACTTTAAAGTTATTTACAATGCCACGTTCTTGGATTACAAGTTAGAGATATTTCTTTAGCAAAAGTTTTTGTTTTTTTTTTCCTTTTTTTTTTAAACAAAGTTCTGTTTTAAAATCACAGATTTATTTTCTAAAGAAAAGAGTTCTTTACAAGTATAGCAAAGGAGTTAGATTTTTTTATAGAGGAAAGAGGAATTAATGTATCTCAAATGGATATTCAGTAGGCAAGTTTAGTTTTGTCTGAAGTGGTAGCTTTAAGAATCACTACTGATTAATTGCAAAGGCTAATGAAAATAGGCCCTCTGACATGTTTCAAATTGAATGTATGATCAAGTAATCTGCTGGATCTGACAGTCTGTACTCTTCAGTAAATCCAAAAAAAACCTTTCTAGCTGATTTTTTTTTGCCTAAGAATAAATGTAAAGCCTGGTCAAGTGAAGCATTTCAGAAGTCCATTTCTGTTTTGCCTTATTGTTAATAAAAAGCCCAAATATTAATCAGATAAAAATGTTCTGTCCTTTTCTTCTTTTTTTGGGGGGTGTGTGGGGGGTGTGTGTGTAGGAAACAATTTTTCATTTGGAAATCTTCTTCATTTGTAATTCTGACATATAAAAAAGCCGTTCTTGAAGATTTAGCACTTTGGATCACAGGAAATTTTTGTCTAACCTTGTCAGACATGAGATGAAATTTTCCAGACTATTTGGTTCCTACAATTGTTTAGGCAACCCAAAATGGCTTTTCTGGTACAATTTTAGAGAGTTGTCAGGAAATTTGTTGTTTTCCTTTGTCCAACATTCCTTTTTATCTGGAAAGTCTGGTTTTGAATATTAGGAACATGATGCTATTTAACAGTGTTAACAACTTAAACTGCTTGGATCTTTTTCAGGTAGTTCAGACCTTGAGAAAGCAAACTTTTGCACTATTACAAATAAACTCCAGTTGACTCACCTTCTCCTACTTCAGTAACTGTCAAAGAAATAAACATTATACAAAAGCATTACATTTTATTTACCTATCTCTCTTCCAATACCACGAAAGAAGTAATAGGTGCTGCTCTGAACTGCAGAACCAAGTTCAACATTAGCAACTTTTTCCCCCTCAAAAAATAAGGTCCTAAGCAACAGTAAAGAGTTTACATTATACTTCCTACAGATAACGTTCTTCCCTCACAAGCTGTTTGCACCTGGCAAGATGCCCTGGTCACCAGCCCATGAAATTCACAGACACTCATTCCAGCTACCACCATGTAACTTGATTGTTTTATTTTGGCTGAGAAGAGTGACTTTGCAGCTGGACAACAGTCTGTAGCACTTTACATATACCGGAAGATGCCACATAACAATGTGGAAGAGAAAAAAAAGAAGCTACTGAAACTTTGGCTTAGTACCCCCAACTTACAGTAGCTTGTTTTGTTGGCTGTCGTACTCTATGGAGAGAAACAAGAATACATGAGGTAACACCCCTGAGATTTTTGATATCTGAATAAGAAATTACCCAGGATGAAAATGGCTCATGCAAAAGTACTAGACCTCTACATTATCACACAGGAGCGTCTTTGCTGATCATCCTGTGTGTAACAACAGAGGCACCACCAGACCACCTAAACTGATACCCAGAGATCATTACCTTCCTTATTATTCAAATCAGCCGCCCTAGAAATCCTTCTCTATGCATCTTTTCAATTTCTGCGTTAGATGTAGGTCTTTTCTTTCATATAATACATGCCGATACAACTCACAGAAGCTTACAATACTGGTTCAAACTTTCTCAGCCTCCTGTGGTTTGTGAGACCTCATAGTCCCTTTGCACCTTTTTTACATGCTTCCTACATGCCCAGTTACTTTAAGCTACTGATTTTATATTCTGTACATTTACAAAGCAGCCAATTCTCAGTCCTTTTTCTCTCTTCATAAACCTGGAGCAGCTGCTGCTTTCCAGTCCCAGGATAGCATCCTGCTCCCAGAAATTCTTTTTTCACCTAAAACCAGCAGGGCACCCATTCTTGGAGTAGTTCCCTTTCCTCTCTGGCCAGGGCGGTGAGCCCCAGGCATGACTCCCTGCTGGACTAAGGGGAACCAGCTGTGCACTTCTCCTTCTAACCTTCCCCTCTCCTGGTGTGGTGGGTGTCTGCTCTACCGCTGGAGAATAGCTGGTAGTAAGGTTAAACAGTGGTTAGCAATGATGACACGATTACTGTGATGTTGGAGGCCGTATGGAAATTACAGTTAAGGTCTGTTGTCTGCCACTCAGGTCTCAATATTTTAATCTGTTGTCATTTTGCTAAGAATTTTTCTTTGGCCTCTTCCTCAAAATATACTTTTGTGACACTCCCATAGAACCACAAAAGAACGGTCGAGAAGGGCCAGAAAGAAGGAACTTGCGCCACCCCTGCCATCAGGCCCTGACAAAAGCCAGAAGCTATAGAGAGAAATCTGGGGAATTAATGAATTGATTGCTAACTCCAAACCCTCAGTTCACCTGTTTGCCACTTGTTGCTGACATGAGTATTTTGTTCATCTGTTGCCTATACAATCTAACTCAATAGCAAGTTCTTTGGTTCAGGGACCTCATTTACAGATGTGATTTTGGAATCCAATGACTCTGTAAAATCATTGGCTAGCTGAGGGCAAACTAAAAAGAAACCTGTGATTTTTATGGAAGATTTTTATGTATCTTCTGGAAATCAGATTCCTCCAAGAATTCATATTTTCCAGTCTTTCCGTCACCCTGGCAAGCTCCTGGACAGGTTGTGGAGTTTCTTTCAGGAGAAGTTTTGAAAATGCAGTTAAGACAAATACTTGCTAGGAATGTCCTGGGTATAAACAATTCCACTAGTGGTTTCCAAAGTGAGGCTTCTGCCTTTTTTGTAAGATGATTGCAAGAACTACCTCAGAAATCTCATCCTCAATTTCTTTACTATTTTTCAAATATTTTTCAGAATGTCTGCAAAACATGAGAATTTTGTAGATAACAACTCAAAAACTAGACAACATAATTACAGGAGGAGAAAAGAAATTCTGGAAATGATGACCTCACTCATGAATCTGATACTAATCATCTGCAGTAAAGTTCTGAGAAGAATACAAAATGATGGCTGTGAGATAGTTTAACAACAGTTACAAACAAAAGTGGTTTAACAACAGTAACAACCAACCAACAAAAACCCCAACCCCCAAAAAAGGAAGTACAGCTAAAACAATCTCTATTCAAAATTCTGTTCCACAACATGTCTCAGTGGAGCCTTTGGGACTGTGTCCCCATATTTCAGTCCGCCATGTGTTTCATGAAAAATTTAGATCTGAAGATTCATGGAGTTCTTGACTGTTCTTAGCACACTGGCTTTTGTTCTTTCTCTCATGCTTTTACCCAGCACCTCAGCAGTTAGATAACCCCTTTGGGACTTGAAAAAATGAGGTTTTTTTCCTCCCTTTGTCCAACAGAATTCTGGCTTAAAATCTCTCTCCAAAGATTTCTGGAGGGTGCCTTGGGGAAATCTGGGATGAGAGGAGCCTCTGAATATTTTTGTGGAAACTGTTCCATTTTGAATGTAAAAAATAAATACTTGTTAAGCTGTTGGCCTTGGGGTTGGAGAACTTGCCTGGAAGGGGAGAGATGAATATTTTGGACTACTCTGATTAACAGTTCACTATTTTATGTTAAACCAAGCAGGGAACAGACTCTAGCATTCTCCTTCCAAGTAAGCCTTACTTTACAGTCCTATTCACACACTTGGTTTTCTCCTTTACGTGCTTCCCCAACCTGGTGAGGGGTATGAATGCAATGTAACTCCAGGGAAACCTGGAATTTTGTGCAGAACATTTCCTGTTGCCTGGCTTTGGTGCCTCTCCAAGCCCTATATCAGATTTTGCAAAGCCTATCCTTAGGTACCCAGCTATCTCCACACAGCCTTGGTACCTGACTGGAGCCTGGTGAATTGGGGTATTTTTAAGTTCCTTCTGTGGATTTCACCTCTCATTGACTATTTTCTTATTCTTTATCAAATTCATATTCAACTAAAAATAAAACTCTCTGCCAATTATAGCAGGACATGGAAAGCATTTTGCTATAGCAAGGTGTGTATACAGATTGGCAGCTGTGAGATACCATCTGCAGGACCTCATTGGGTCTAAAGTTAGGAACAAGAGTTGAAGTTTGGCTGTATATAATTCTTTGTCCTGTCAATGCATGTCAGTCACATTGTTTGAGGTGATTCAAATGCAGTATGAAAAAAATGCATTAACGTTCCTTGTACATTCTTTCCAGGGTTTCTCTGATTGCTGAAATAGCCTCCACACTATTGCCTTCTGCAAGAATTTTTCCAGAGGCAAAGAATTTGGATTGACTTTTTCTAGAAAACTACAAACAGTTTTTTCTTCTTTTTTCCCTAAAGGCAGGGAACCCTTAATGGGTGCACAGTAAAAAGCCACTGAAGATTGTTTTCACGCTATTTTTTATCCCCACAGGTCTTGTAAGGTGGTGGATCCATGAATTATCCTTTTTTTTTTTTTTAAAAAAAAAGAATATATATATTGGATTACATTGTAGTGGCTGATACTGCTAATATTAACACTGTTATTTTAGATGGAGATGTCCTGATATGCAAAATCATTCAGTGCTAAATATCCTAAGTATCCAAAAGATACTTTGGCTGCAAGAAATCGAAACAACTGTCTTCCTTCAACAATTGTTGATACAGACAAGGCAAAAGGACCTTAGGTGTTTGCAAAATGTTGAAGTCGCACCCATCTGACTCTGAAATGTCCCTGTAGAGCTATTTTGAACTTCCTGGAAGAACAGAGACGATATGAGTATGAATTAACATGTTATTTCATTTGGCATCTCATGGGACTCTGATACCTGGGGAACATTAGTTATCTAGGCTGAAAACAACAATTCAGTCTCTTTCATCCAGTACCATCTAGTTTACCGTGTTGCTTCCAGGTTATGATGTTGCATTTAATTACAATGCAATAATAAATTACCTGTCATACAATAATTTCAATTGTCCTTCCTTGCAGCTGTGTAAGGCCAAACAGCTTGAGCAATTTGACTCTTGTCCTTGGATATCAGGGAAGTTTCTGTTTACCAACAGTTTCAGTTCCCCCTTGAAGAAAGGCGCTAAATTTCTTGGGTGAAAACAGCTATAATTATATCATCATTGTGGTCCCCATGGGGGATATATCTAGGATGTCGCAAAGCCGAGAAATAAAGAACTTTGACTGAGAATGAAAGTGATGACTCATAACATATTCTGGCCGGTTGTCTGTGTTACCCTGTTTATAAACATTTTCAAAATTTGTTAAGAAAGCAAACCAAATAATGTTTTAGTGGTGCTCACACTGTGAAAACCAAGGAGCCCAATTACTTTCCATCTTCCGAACAGAGAAACAAATAAAAATCCTAAGAAGTAGGTCTAAGGATGCTAATATTCCAACCCACCTTTTTCTTTTTTACCATTTCTTCAGTGATTCTTCCAGCTCCCACTGTCTGGTAACTGCTTAATCTGTACTTTGCTAGCAGTTAAAGGCCGATTTCCAGAGAAAGGGATGATCTTCATTTCACCTGGGGAAGAACATAGTAACAGCTAGGAGTTAAAAAAATTGTCTAGTTCATTAATAACATTGTGAATCTGACATGAGCCACTAATTGTATGGAAGATTCACAACAAAGAATAAAAAGGTGGTGGTATATGAGGAGGATGGATGCAAAACCTAGAATAGGGTTACTATATGTGTCCTTAGTATTGAGATAAAGCCAACTAGACCTTAACATATCATATGCCCAATTACATTAAAAAAATACCCTTTCTGAATGCCAAAAGTTCACTATTGACAAAAAACCAAGCAAAACACAGGCACAGCCTCTTATTAGGGTAAAGTGTCTTTAGATTTCTGACTGCTGCAGGAGAAATGGTACAGCAGGTTTGGAAGTGAATGCAGAATGCATTCACTTAACAGTTACAGAATAAAGCATTGTCAAAAAAAGTGCCGAAGCATATGACAGGAATATTTAGCCACATCACTTTTTTTCATAGCATGTTTAAGTGAACACTGAATCTTGGAACAAACCCAGTCAACTGAGGGCGAAGAGTTTCACGGCAGTATTCTAATCACCAATCTATTCACTCTTTTTTCTTTTTTTTTCTTTTTCTTTAAGATCAGGACATTTCTGTCTGCAAGTTGACCCATTCCTTAAGCCTATATTCATGTCACTTAAGGATTTAACAGTCAGAGACACTCAGAGACTGTCCAGATCTCTCTTTGGCAGTTCAAGAGACAACTCCAAGAGGCTGAAATACTACTGGGATTTTAAATAATGTGTGCAAAGAGTCACCATTTCTTTACCTAGTTAAAGTGGTTTGTTTCTAAAATTTCATATCCATTAAAAATAAATGTATAGCAAGTAATATTTTAAAGTAACTTTCTGTTATACTGCTGGCATCATCTCCGAAACAGTTGTATGTCTTAATGACATTCCATTTATTTAACTGCTTTTCTCACTAAAAACACTGCCCTGGTGGTACTGATTGTTCTACATTTAACTCTAGATTATACAGAGCTGCCTGTTCTGAAGAGACAAAAACCCATGGCAGAGCAGCAGCCCCAGAGAAGGGAAGTTCCCTGCTAAGAGTTTATCACATTGAGGAACAATGTGCATTGCCCGATGCACTTATTATCCAGGAAGTTACTCATCACTGTTAGTTATTCTTAGTGAAAATGCTAAAATTATTTCCAGTACTTCATCCAAGAAACTGTGTCCTTCAACTAACAGTGGGTCCAGCATTATTAAAATGGCCATGCATTATTCTGCACATAGAGGTTTTTTTCAAATTAAATTAAACAGAAAATCTGATGAGGTGTTTTTCATTTCATTTTATTTTATTTAGCTGGAAACCAGATTTTACCAGTGCCCTGAATGGGTTTGTTACAACACAGTCAAGATCTATGCACTTTGAGACCCTAATTCCTTGTTCTTTTCTCTCTTCATAAAGCTGGCGTAACTGAGGCTTTGCACTCTGAGGGCAGGCCCCGGAGCTAAGAAAGAGTGGGAAAAAATGTTACAGAGTTTTCTTGCACTCCCAGTATGAGAAAATTGTTTGCATTGCAGGTCTCTTCTAGCTAAAATTTGGGTTTTGCCCTTGCAGTGAAGATCTTGGGCAGAAACAAATATCAGTACCCTAGATTGTGAAAAGCCTTTCAGGGTACTCTTCCCCACCTGTGCCAAAGGACGGTGAAGATGTGAAGGCCCCGTGGTGCTCACGAGCTTTCTGAAAGCCTGCAGTGATGGTGCTGATGAAGCTGAGCATGTCAAAATGGCACCTGGACTCTCTGGGTCCCTGCTGCATTTTGCAGGATGTGCATCCCGAGGATGGTATGCTCAGCTGAGTGTTTCTATCCACGGAGCACACACTGTGTGTCTGGTTTCTTGCATTCTTGTTTCAGGAGGCTCTGCTGTGTTGCACAAGGTCAGATGTTATGTGACACAAATCATAACTTCACATATTCTCTGTGAAGCTGACCGATGCTGATACAAGGGAATTCAAGGAGTTGATCAAGAAATAGAGACTACAGATTAATGCCTCATTTTCTGACTTTCTTCTGTCCGTGGACCACTCTGCGTGCAAAGATCAGAGTTAAAATATGGTTCCACAGGTTGCCGTTTGGTCTCAGTGATCTGCGGACCAGGAAGACATGAATAACACACTGAGATTGGAGCGGTATAATAATACAAACACTTCAGTGATGTGCCAGGTGTTGCCTGAAGGCACCAGCTTTCAGACGAGACTTTCAGCACTTTATCTGAGCTCTAGTGTTTTGTAGATAAATGATCACACTGCACTTTTGCAAAGAGCACAGGGACAACCCCAGGTTTCTAACATTCACTTTCTTAACACATAATATAACATGCAGGGCTGTTACTGACTGAAGCTTGGCTGTTAATGTTTGCCTACATAGTCACTGTACTTACCAGCACCTAATTCATCTGAAAGAGGTCTTTAGGATTTTGAGAGAGATGTTAAATAAAACTAAATTACATTTTTCCATTCTGTCTCACATATAAATCTCTATAAACATAAACTGATCCTGTGTGTGCAGTTTGAACACGAGCTTTGCTTCTGCGTAGTTTTAAATGAGAGTTTTTTCACATCCTTATTTTGATGCAGTATCATTTCTGCCTTCAATGTTAATAACGTACTCAAAGGGACTGGAAGTTTTGCAAAAAAATTACAGCCCTGTATCTGAATAAGTAACGCAACTCACAGGTGCACTTCTTTTGCAGCACTTTCCTGAATGCGTGCGCCTGTGTGCGAAGCAAAGGCCACGCTCCATGCTGGCAGCAGAACGTTCCATGCCAGCGTTTCCATCCCCATTCGTTATCATCAGACGCAAATGTTCCTTCAAGCAGCAGTGGTTTAATTCCCCTGGAGCCTGTAGGCTGCGCTCCCTGCAGAATGCAATCTCATGTTAGGACTTAATTATTTTAAGAGTTTGGAGAACAAAAAGATCTTGACAGCAAGATAAGTATGAGCTCAGAGAACCAAGGCACTTTCCTCTGCCGATTATGGATTTGGTGAAAACCAGATTAATTTCTATGCATTATCTTTGTAATATCTGACAGCAACAGAATCTTTGAATGCAAAGTTAAATAAAGAGGTCTATGTGCTGAGTTGATATTTTGCTGGGAAAATTAATATCAATTAGTAAGGCCACCAAATGCCTGTGCAAAATGGCAGTAATATAGAGAAAGGAATAAGGGATGGTGTTTTGAGAATGAGATGTGTTTTCTATTTACCCAACCATTTATCATAGGGATGATTTCATTTTGGTATGCTGTCTTCCCTAACCAGACCTTTCATTCTCCTGAATGAAAATCTAAGTCATGTAAATCACATGTATATGCATAATGTACAGGATAGTCACAAATCCAACGTGTGCCAAATTCTGTGTATCAGTTGATTTTAACATTTTTTTTTAATATTGCATACATTTTATCCTAATAGAAATAAATTAAAAAACCCAAAACCCTAATGAAGATAAACATTCAGTATTGATACAGAACATCACATAAGCTCAGAGTTAACAATGTAAGAATATATTTGCCTGAGAGTATCACTCGCTACTCAATTATTATTTGTTTCTAAAAACTGCAAGCAATAGAGCTGGGCAGAAAATAATGCCAAATGCACCTGCAGTCTGTCTCAGTTTATTTTTGGTAGTTGCATCAAGTTTTGGAATTTTTTAGAAAAATAAACAAAAAGATAATCTTATAGTATGTTTATTGATTTTCCTGGAAAACAGGGTATGTGTGTAGATTATAAAATAAAAATAATAAATAGCGATATGTTATCAGATATAATGTCTTATTTCAGAGTAAAAATAGGTAGAAATACCTGAGAAATTGTTTATAAGTGTTGCTAACTTTTCAAGCATGGTGACATGCTATGTGAGAAATGTTCAAAGTAACAAAATTCTTAAAGAGATCAAAAAAGAACAAAGAGATTCTGTAGAAACAATGGACCAAATATATCTCAAGGATAACCCCACTGAGATCAGTGGAATTGCACTAGGGATATATTTGGCCCAGTGACTCCAGAAATGATGTTAATGAGGACCCTTACCACTACTGCTAGAGAAATCTCTATTTAAATCATGCTGTGGCAGTTCATGTGAAAAAGTAAATGGGACCTTCGCACGAACTGCACAGCATGTGAGTGTGAATCAACAGGCTATAATAAATTGGTTTGGTTTCCTTCTCCCAGACTTAAGCAAATGTATTATATTGTAGCATTTGAGATGTTATAATGAAGGTTAAGTCATTATTCCATTATGTTCAAAAAAGCCTGATTGTCTACCAAAAAGGCCTGATGTTGAAAAATATTTCTTAGCTCTTACAAAAAAGAGAATCCGTAGATTAAATTCAATGAATGATAAATCCCTCTTAAATATCCCTTGTTTGTCTAAAACTTGATCTGGTAGATGTCAATAAGCTCTGAATGAGGAAATGTTTTGTAAAATAAAGGCCTAATTTTTTCCAAAGGAAAGCAAATCTGAATGGGTTTCTAATAAAATTTTACTTTCTGAGAGAAAGAAGCAATGATTTAAAAAGTGTGAAGGAATGTAGTATCTGACGTCCTATGACATTATATATCCTGAAACTACTTAAAAACACAGAACCTGAGCTAACAGAGAAAGGAGTGACCTTTTCAACTTAAACTGCTGATCGTAAAAAAAAAAAAAAAAAAAAGGAAGACAGGATCAAGATTATTTTTAACCTAGGGTAAAGTACTCACAAATAACAGAAGCTGAAGATGCCTGGATTGCTCTGGCCTGCCTCAGACTGAATGCAGCTCTTATATAAAACTGTTCACCAGCAGATTTGAAGGCACTTTACATTTGTTGTTCCTAGGGACAGATGGGGAAACTGAGATACGGAAAGCTGAAGTGAGCAGCAGCCCTGAGATGGGGGACAGTGCTGGAGTCAGGATCTCATCGTGCCCACTGACATGAAAGGCAGAATCCAGCAACAATATCCCCACCCCAGGTCAGCTACATAAAATATCCTGCAAGACCTTTTCTGTTTGAGGACTCTTAGGCTTCAGTCTCCATTGAAGAACAAAATCTTGTTTCCTAATCTAGTGTCTGTTTGCAGTGAAGTATTCAAATTTTGTAAAAAAAAACCCACAAAAGCAAAAAACAGTCTGTGGGCATGTGAAAGAGAGTATAAGATGTAATGCCTGTGCTGAACTTACTGCACTGGACTTGGTGACCCCAGACGTCACTTGTAGTCCTCTAGCCCTATGAACTGTGATTTCATTCCAGAGATCACTGAAAAAGAAATGCTGCATTTCACAGATTTCATCTAGCGCATTCAAAATGATCATGTCCTGACATTTCAACTGTTGAAAAGAGCCAGAATTTACTGCCTCACATGAAAAAGACCAGAAGGCTAAAATGCTTAAGAAAGTAAAGGCATGATATGAGACAGATGAAATCATTTAGATAAAATAAGACAAGACTCAACCTCCATCTGAACTTCAAATTGAAACTGAGTTAAACTTCTCGCTGAGGGAAGATAAAAAGTTGGCCAATTTATCTGTCTTCCAGTTCTCCTTTTTACTTGAGAGAATGCTATTGAAGTGCTGGCTGAGATTTTGGGGAGAGCAGTTCCTGCTGCTGGTATAGCTTCCTGAACCATACTGAGCCTCTCTTGCCTCACTTTCCAGTCACAGTCTGGTGTTCCTCCTCCCTCTCCTTACTGTTTGATGTATGTACTTTAAACACAAAAGTTAGTACAAGAACTACCTTTTATTATGTGATTACACAGTGCCTGAGGTCCTTCTTTCAGCCATTTTGTCCAATGTGTTTGCAGTACAAATGATGTTGATGAAAATATTTTTCTCCGCATGTCCCCCAATGTCACCTAGGTGGATAAATATTTTTGATAGAGATATAGTCTTCCTGTGCTATCTCTTTGGTTTAACATTCTGAATATACCTCACTTGAATTTAAAAAGTACTAGGAGAAGAGACTGTATGAACCCTGTGGTATTACTATGTCTACATTCCAAAGTTAGAAGCAAGCAAAGGCATTGACTACATTTTCATCCATACCTCATGGTAAGAAATTATCATACTCTATATTGTCACAATAATGCTCTGGATTTTTGCATGAATCCTTTGGGTTATAAATGTCCCACAAAATACAATGGAAAATATTTTTATAGAAGAAAATGTTATACAACCCAGCATGATCCCACTCATTCAAAAACAATTATTCAGAGACGTTAATTTCTCTATCTGGATTTCATAAATAGCTCAGACATTCCCAATTTAGCATAAAAATAGCTTATGTTTGATGGAAACTGTCTTTTGGGTCCTTTAACTGTTGTTTCTAAACTGGATATTTTAGTCCTGTTTTCTGTTGTCATGTATGATGCAGAAAGGAGCTGGCAAACCACCTTAGCTATTCCTACAAGTGTTCATTTGTGAAACAGTCTTTATCCAAAACCAACCATCTTCACCATAGCTCAGGCTATTAGGAAAAGTGAGATCCTGAAGACCTGTCATTAATAGATTCCTTCAAAGGAAAAAAAAAATACTAGTTCAAGCTTCTCAGTCTTTTCATTGGGGCTTAAGGGATCTCTTCATCTTTCCTTTCCACTGCCAGTGTCCCATTTTGTCTCCCACCTTTCAGGCTCTTAAGAAAACCCTTGAACTCATACCTTCTCTTCTTATCTCATTCGACAGACACTAATCTGGTCAATAGGCCTAAGAAGCGGCACAATTACATCATGAAGCATTCCAATCAGTAGATTCATTATCAGATTTATTACTGTTAAGCGAAGTTATTCATATTGCAGGAGGGGAGCAAATCCCAGTAAACACATAGTAACTAACAGAACTTACACGTTTCCCAGGGTCCTTAGAGTAGAAAGAAGTAAAGAACAAGGTGAGCAAACTACACATCACTCTTAAAGAATGCTACAATATTATAATCACATCTGTTGAACCCCACCTTCTGTTCTCTCTTCCTGAACAAAAAATATCCAAGCATGGAGGCAGAATAAAGCCGGGTACAGATACCAAGGCTAGATTTTAGAAGAAATTGAGTGATTTTTTGCACACACCCCCCATCAGTATCTTTAGGAGTAAAACAAAATATGCAAGGAAACAAGTCTGAAAATCAGCCTGAATATGTAAAAAAATTCAGTGCTTGAGGCATTTCTGAAACTGGGCAGATAAGGTACAGAAGATCCATTCTACTTAGAATTTTGCGTGAGCAAAAAGATGATCTAATAGCACTCATTACATACTCACATGATATAAATACACCAGTCAGTTATATTTTCCAGAGTCCTACAAAAAAAACCAAGAAATATCAGTGAAGGCCAACTGGAACAAGTAGTTAAAAAACTAATGTTAAAGAAGAAAAAAAGTAGAAAGTGTGAAAGAAAAAAAAAAATCTGGTTTGAGGATTTTCTATAATTAGCATGCCCAATGTGACAGTGTTTTCTCTGCTTGCCTGTGAAGTATTCATAGACTTTGACAGGTTTTTTGCAGTTATGCTGAACAGTTTTTCAATGTTACCACAATCCAAATAGGAGTAGCTATTACAATAACAAGAGGTTGTGAACCATTCTGTTATTATCTTCTAGCCTGCTAACAGTAACTTTGTTGATCATTTAACTGGTTTGCTACCTTTCCATGCTTTATACAGCGGTATTTAAAAATGCTCCCATCACCCTGGCAAGGTACCCTGCTGAGTTTTATCATGTCTGTCACTGTATGGTTAAATACTAATTTGAAAACCTATCAAAAAATTACTGTAAAGTGAGTAAGTCAGTCACAATCCTTCATGGAAAGGCAGGAAATATGTTAAGGCAATAGGATATAATTTTTCTCTAACATTTAGGAAAAGAAGCATATAAATCACTGTGTTGTAGCATCTAAAACATTACAAAACCTTCTCAGCTGTAACAGCAGGCTGCAGGGCAGTATTTACTGCTATTCCTAATTATTGTTATTATGGGTATTCAACTCTGGTATTTTTATTTCCTTAGAACCATGCCTCCAAATGATTTAAATTACAAATTTCTGTTCTTATATAATAATTTCACCTTACCGCTATTATTAGGATGTCAGCTCTCATTCTTGGTCACATCTTTAGTTTATAGGTAGTTATGGGCAAATTAGTCCTCACGTATTACAAGTGGTTTCCGTATCCAGTTCAAAAAGTACACTGAAATAGATTCAGTTTCTACTGTACTAACTGTTTCAGTTTCTGCTACTATGCTATAGTATGTTTAATTTTTATTTCTCTGCGGGGGCCTCAGTGATGTTGCTCTGAAGCTTCACTCACAAAAGAAGAAACAGGTCTTAACTTCAGGAGACCCAGCAGAACACTACAATAACCTGTAAAATTAGAGAGCAGTATCCACAAAAGGAAAAGTTACAGCTGACAAAGGAGAAAAAAAAAAAAAAAAAGCAGAAACCTCAAACCAGAACAGCATACAAACTGATCTATTCTACTAATATTGCAAGGAAAGTGAATAAAAGAGAAATTGGAAAAAAATATTGCCTCGCTTATTGCAAAACGATTGAGGTTGAAAGGCACCTCTGGAGATTGTTTAGGCCAACTTCTTGCAAAAAGCAGTCAACAAGAGCAGGTGGCTCAGGATCTTGTCCAGTTGAGTTTTGAATACTTCGAGGGATAGAGACTCCACAATCTCACAGGGCAACTTGTTCTAGTGTTTGACCACCCTCGTAGTAAAAATGATTTTGTTGCATTTTTCTTAGTGGAATCTCCTTTGTTTCAATTTGTGCCCATTGCCTTTTGGTCCTTTCAATGGATACTACTGAGAAGAGCTTGACTCCATCTTCTTTACACCGTCCCTTTAGGTATTTGTACACATTGATGAGATCCCCACCCCACTCCTCTTCTCCAGGCTCCACAGTCCCACCTCTCTCAGCCTCTCCTTGCATGTCAGATGCGCCAGTCCCTTAATCATCTTCATCTCCCTTCACTGGGCTATCCATAAAGATTTACTCAAATACACATTGTTTATGCACATTACCTATATTTAAAAATATAGTAGATATATTTTAAAAAATACCACACACTCCCTTTAGAGGGAATGCTCTAGAGAATGCTAGAATTAGATATGCTTGCACAACATTAATTCTGTCCATGTGGTATATCTGTTATGATTTTTAACCTATTTTAGGAGGGACAGGGCCACAAATGTTCACAGCATCCCCGTGAGGCAAGGTAGCATCTCTAGTTCTGTTTTACAGACAGCCTCTGGCCTGAATTTTTAGAGAACTTCGCATTTAATCGCACTTTAAATGCCCCCACTGACTTTGGTTGCAGCTGCCAGTGCTCAGCACTTTTGAAAATCCAGGCTTCTGGGGCTGCAGACTGGCTTGTCCAACACAATTAGCTTAATCATAAAGCACAATGTTTTTATCTAGTGAGATAACGGTTTGGAACAAGGGAAAATCCTATTCAGTGGAATCTTTATGGTTACAGCTCCCCTGAATAACCGTCCTTTCCACACTCCTTCATTTCTTAACCACTGTATGAGATATACAGCTTGTGGTAATGAAATATGAAATGCATGTATTTTAGCGAGCAAATAACTCACTTGAAATGTGAGGTCTTCGGTTTGAAAATAAACATGATTCAGGGCTCAGCTGTGGAAGTGTATTTGCTGCTCCGACAGCCAGGTTCCACCACCCTTGCTCAGTCAGCTCTTTTGCGCAGCGCTAGCCTGATCTTACACTTTCCCTGTGACAAGTTTCCAGAAGTTAAGTGTGAAAAGGCAGATCACTTTCCACTACCCACAGGAAACGAAATGACCCTTCTGTTGTCGGCTGGATGATACATGAGCTGTATCCCATGCAGAAGCCAAAGCTAGTACGGACTTGTTCTCATTAAACCAAGCTAAATATTGGAAGCACATTTAAACTGCAGTGTAGGAGCTGCATAGGCTCCAGCTGAACTTCCAGAATTAATTCTGTTGGCTTTAAGCTATACAGCCTTAAGGCTGAGATGCTGGATGATGTCACTACAGGTTTTACCTCTAATTCATTAAAAGGGGGGGGGG